>NC_134038.1:91322705-91654422 GCF_965140245.1 Athene noctua
GTGGTGCTTCCTGGCAAGCAGTAACTGAAACCTTGGTGTGAGATGTAAAAACACCATTATTCTTGGCCTTTTTTCTTGGCTGAAGCTAATACAGTTTGTCACTGACCTCTTGGGAACAGACTCAGACCAGTGAGGAGCAATATCAAGATTCCTACAGTTTGCTCTTGGAGATAATTATGAAATTCAAATACTAATCTTACAGATTAATTCAACTTTGCATTTAACCAAATGAGTGTATTTAAAGAAGAGACGCATTGTTTTGGGAAATTAAATGTGTTCTCAGTTAAAAAAAAAAAAAAAAAAAAAAAAAAAAGTTAAAATTACAGTCCAGTGCTTTTTGACTCTGTCCAAACTCCTCTTTGATAAAATGTTACAGGTGGCTAAAATGTCTGAATTGGGATGTCTCAAAAGCATGTACCTTTTAAATTATAAAAAATTCATCATACCAATTTCTTGTACTGGCTGTACTCTGACCTTATACTAGCACTGAACAACAAAGCTCAAAAGTAGCATTCAACATGCAGTTTGAAGTGTTTGTACTTCTTAAAAACTGCCTCCTTTGCTCTTAAATGGTACTGTAGTAAGTTTTTGTATTCTTCCTATGGAATATTACTTACAGTTTAACAAACTCTCACTTAAATTTCAGGCAGCTATTTTCAAATACATCGCAAGCTTTTCTGCAGAATCAGAGAGTATACAACTTCTTCCAGTCAATTTCATCAGAATCTTTGCACACTCACAGTAAGAAATATGCTAATACTGTTTTATATAACAAAATGTCTATAAAAAGTTATTCTTCCTATCGTCCCTAATTACAGTTTTATAATTACGTATTCACGTTACATTGTATTCCACTGGTTGTATTTGAACTCTCTGCCGATGAATAGTTGCTTCAGCCAGATACTCATGCTTTTGACAGTGGGAACATGCTATGTAGCATCATTTCGTATTCTTTTCTTTCCTCCTTCTCCTCTGTACCATCACACTATTAAAATAGGTAGTTATGGATTGAATATGTGCAACAGTTTGGGACTTTTTCCTTTTAAGAAATCTTAAACTTTGGAACAAAATGCTTGAACTGACACAAAAAATAACATCTGGGTTTTATTTGGTTTCTATTGTAGATGAAGCATTTGTCTTGATACTTGAACTAAAATTCGTTTTGGGCACATTAATTTTGTGATGGCCCAGATTTCAGAACACACAGAATCTTGTTCAGAGCATCTGCGTTGCAGAGATTTCCTTGGTTGGACCTCTTACCTACTTGCTGTTAGAAATTGTTTGTGTGACCTAAACTTAGCTTCTCTGTATGGATGTCTTAGGATGTGGTCTTTGTTTCTGCTGAACCTTTTCTTCTTTCGGTGCATGTTCTCTGTCATAACAGTTAAAGCACTGACTGTGAGGCCACTGCCTCAAAAGTTGCAGATGATCTTAGTAAGGAATGGAATAAGTTGGAGTTTTCAAACAGGCTGCTCGTATGTGCTTGGAAGAAAATAGAGGAAAGACATCTGACTTTCATTTGAAATGATGTGTGTGATCTGTGACAAATGTATTCTTTCCATGATGAGATAGAGGCATTGTGATTAGGGTAGAAGCTGTAGGTCATTTTGCGACTGTTTTTTTAGTGACACTTAGGCCATTCTTACATGGCAGTTTCATGAAAATGTTAAGCTAATGAGATCCGGGATGGTTGTGAAACTGACTGGAATTTTTACTGTTGTGAAAATTCTGATAACTCTTGTTGTATTGAAAGGCTGCATGGGGAGGAGAAAGTTTCCAAACTCAGAAAGATTGATGTTGATAATATGCACACTGCACAGGGTATGCATATTTTAGTCTGTAGACTACATATAGGTGGGAAAGACTTGCAAAAGCATTCTTGTATGTGATTATAATTTGAAATGGTCTGAAAAAGAATCAGTGCCTTGTTCCATCTCGACAGACTTGACTGGAGGTAGATCAGAAGGGTAGAATGGACAGGTCAGTTCTACAGGAAGTCTTACAGGTTCTAATGTGATCGTAAATGGGAGGTAACTTTTATAATAATAAAAAATTGGGTACATGAAAGTGTATGAGGATTTCTTGGATCTAGAATGCATGACAGATAGGATGAGGAACTTCATTGTTTAGCAGAGAGGAGTAAAACTCCAATGGAAGATGACTTAAGTCTTCAAATACCAAAGAGTCATAATATAAAGAGGATGATCTGTTCTCTCTGATGGATAAGACAGAAAGCACTGAGCTTAACTTGCTGTGAGGAAGATTAGGACCAGGGATAGGCAAGAATCTGGTGATTACCAGACAGGTCCAAAGCAGTGAGGCAAGTCTGAGGTCAAGGCAGAAAAACAAATCAGTAGGTCAGGGTTAAGAACAGGATCAGCAAGGTATGTGGCCAGGCACAGGCATGGCTGCAGTGCACCCCAGACAAGGGCCTGAGCTCAAATGTGGCTCCCAAACCAAAGGATGGGGGCCCTGGCTGAGGCTTCTGCCAGTTCTTTTCCCAACAGTCTTACTCAAAATTGCAAAACTGCACTGTGTCAGATTGGACCTTGAGCACGGGCAGGGGAAGAGGTTGCAAAGCCCTTTGGTGTGTTTCAGGGCTCTGACATTGAGTTAGATGTTAAGGAAAATTTGGTGAAAACAAATAGTGTGATGAATTTAAGCACAGTTGTCTTTGAGAAGGGGGACTGGATGATTTGTCTGGAGTAGCTAGCAATCACTTTTCCTATGGTGCAGGCTAATAGATGCTGTACTAAGACAAAAGCACTCACCATATTCATTGCCCAAATCATGACAAATTAAGTGGCTCATGAGTTTTTTTTATTATTGGTGGCCTCTGTGTATGTCTAGATTTCCTGTTTGGTTTCCTGGAATCCTACTAATACTTGCAATTGCAAGTTAGCCCATGGTGGCATATTTCGAATGTGGTGATAGTGTTGGGTGAGGGGGAGGAAGCATATATTTGAGAAAAAAATCTCATCATAGTTCTCAATGTATGTACAGAATTAACTGGCAGACAAAGCATTTGTGGTTTAAATTGGTCTCCAGTTGCTTCTTAGAGTTCGGGATAAAAATAATCTTTTTGTGGAAGTACAAAAATACTCTTTCTGAAGGATATGGTTTTAGTAAAACCTATGTGAAAATAAATTCTATGTTCAGTTAAGGGTCTTTATACCTTAAATAATGTTTGGGATTTCACACTGAATAATATGTTCAGTAAGAGTAATTACGCCACCATGGTTACATTAAGGAGGAAATAAATTAGCTCCCTCCTGGTTCATACCATCAGTTATTTTAGACACTTTTTCAGGTTGGAGTAGACACTCGATTCCAACAGACACTATTAGAGCATGATCTCTGGGGACTTAGTGCCTTCAATGCAGATGATATTCAGAAGGATCTTCCTATCAGTGTTCCAAGATCTTCAGCAACAGCTTTCAGATGCTTTTACCTGCACTAACTTGAAACTTTTGGAGAAGGAAAAAGTAGACTCCTAGATTCGCTACCAAACTAAGTCCTTTTTCAGAGCATGATAGTGGTATTTTTGCACCAAAACTGTTAATATTATTGCCACTCCTTTTTCTGTTCCATCTGGCATAAAAAAGGCAAAAATTGTGCATGAAGACTGTGTTAACAGCAGTAGAAGACTTTAGCTCAAATTAAGTCTCTTTGGCAGGTGAATGATTTGATAATGGAGAAATGTAACTTGTAGAAGAATTCTAGTAACTGTTGTTGGTCTCCTCCCATTTCCTGCTGTAACACAAAATGATTAGTAAAAAAAATCTGAATCGCAGGATAATACGTATATTTCTAACACTATAATCACAATCCCAACCTTTTGAAATTGCACCATAATTTAAAAATTGTGTTGTACACTCTTTTCTTCAAAATAAAAGTATCTCTGTAGAGCCTTTACAGATGAAGGAGATGATGTTCAAATTATTGCCACGTGCAAACCAGTAAGTTCAGTCTTCCATTTCCCTAGCTTCCAGTTTAGTGCAAGCATTCAGGAACTGTCTAGTTGTTCAAGATCTATAAAGTTATTTCGTGAACTTTATTCTCTGCAGGTAACTTACAACCCTCTTTGAAGACGGTTAAGGCACCAGAACACTTCAAGGAGGACAGTTCAGAAGCTTCAAGTCAGGAGGAAGGTAGTTGTGTACCCAAAGGTGGTTCTTCTCTGAGAAATTTTACCACACTCAGTTCTGGAAATCATACAGTTGACTGATTTCTTCATTGGTACAAAGCTGAGAGATTTGAATGAAGTCTGCCATGTAAATGAAGAATTTTTATGTACTTTCAGCAGTTTCCTTAGGTTACTATATAATTAGAGGAGTGGAAGTGTTCATGGGCAGCTCAGAGGCAGAAGTTCAGAGCTGTGTTGAGCAACAGTTTACTTGAGCCAATATTGTTTGTAGCTTTTGATGTCTTTACCTATTCTCCAGTTAGCAAGGCTTGAAGTTGAGTGCAGCATTTCAAGAGTTGCAGACTGTTCTGCATTAAATGTGCCAAATTTGTCTAGCTTTCAGTTTTACACAGAAAGGATGTCCGTGTTTTCCTCTTTTTACTCTTAACGTGTGCTGCTTTTATACTCTGGACTGTTAATAAGGACTGTTTGGGACTGCAGTGAGTATTGATTAGAGTCTGAAAGCTGGTGTTTTCCAAATACCTCAAAAACAGTTCATATGTGAAAGCAGCAGCCTGGTGACTGGTCAGTCATTTCATTCTGAGAGGAATGGTAAGCCAGTTTTGCATTGTTTTTGGTAGCAAAAAGTATAAGCTTCTGGTAGGTGGAAAGGATGAGAAATGGGACAGACAGGTGAACACGGACCACTGAACACTTAGACTAGTTTTCACAGAATGACGCCACTCTTATCCTGTTACACATTAATAACCAACAAGAAGCTTGCAGTTGGTCTTATGTGCAATCAGTAATCCACATATGCAGTTGAGACAGCTTTTTCTTATTTAAAAGAATCATTACCATATTCTTGTTTAGATTTCATAACACACCAAGTAAATTTACAGTATATTTGGAAATTGTTCAAATAGTGTTTTATAGACTGTCCTTAAAAGAAAAATGTCTGTTTACCTGATGAAACTACAGATGCATTTCAGAACACCTTTGTGCTGTTTTAGTGAAGTGCTACCAGAAGTTTAAAAACAGTGATTAAAAAATATTTTTTTTCAAATCACAATTTAGACTTATGTGTAACAGTTCAAGCAAAATGATAGCTACCAAGAAGGCTAAGATCATCAACAGCTGGAATTAAGAAAAGTTGCTTTTGTTGAAATTTAATGTTTGCCTTAAAGAAAAGGGTAGACCATGTCTCTAAAGTTGTTGTTTCTTGTTTGAGGCAGTATCTTTCTTTATGTCAAATGTAATTTGTAAAGCTTTACTTGCATAGTGAATTTTGAGGTTCAGAATGCGATACTTCTGTGTAAGATTTGTCTTCACTGTTTAGAAAGTGTGACATAGTTTTGAGGTGAACTTTAGCCAGAAAAAATTACAAAGTTCTGTACTTTTCTGACTGAATCCTTTTTTCTCTCTCCGTTCTTTCATACTGGGTGAAACTCAGTCATACATTTAGTCCTTATGATTGAATATAGAGGTGAGCAAACATAAATGGTTTCTATAGTTCCCATTTTTCTGTTTGATTCTTCTGTGAAATGGAAGGTAAAGAGTCTTGATTATACTGTCTGTACAAACTGATCTGCCCTCTCTTGCAACACCTGTTAATTTCAGCACTGTAAATGAAGCTTAGCCTATTTAATGGAGATGTCTTCTGCTAGGTGTCTGGTAGTGATGGAAGGATGAGTTTGTGGGATTGATCTAAAAGAGGAAATAGGAATTGCTATTGAAATTAATGCTTTTGTTTATTTTTTTCCAGATGTAATGCAACATACAGCAGTTCACAAGAAACATAATGGAAAAAGTCCTGTTGCCAAGTAGGTACTAGGTTGTAATGGGACCACGTTACATTTCTAAACTGAAGTTGTTGGTGCTTTGAGAGTATATGTTTCCTTCTAGATTAAAGCTTGTTTGTGGGGTTTTTGTTTGGCTGGGTTGGGGTGTTCTTGTTTTGTTTCTTCTTGTTTGAGGGGGCTTTATTAACTTAATCTGTATTAGAAACATATTTCTAAATCTGTAGGTCTTGGTCATTTGGAACTCTTCTTTCCCAAATTTTGTGACTCTTTGCTACTTGAATTGATGGTTTGATTTGTGTTTATAAACTGAGTAACATAAATTCATATTGCATGCATTTTTCCCATGTGCACACACACCCATGCATATGTTGAAAATTTCCAGTGCTGTTGATTTTTAGCTTTTCTTCAGTAGCTTCAAAGATGACCTTACAGGAGACAGTAGTGCATTTTTTCTCTTGCTTAGTAGCAAAAGCATGCTGGTTTATGTCCGTTGTAAGTGGAAGCACTTCTTAACCACATTAAAGTAGTTTAAATATGCTTTCAGATATATGAATTATGTAATATGAATTCACCCGTTAATGTATTTTGCCCAGAAACTTTGGATATGTTTGCACATAGTTGTGCAATACTTGAACTATATTAAGAGAAAAAATGGATACAAAATTTATTGTGGTTTACAGTTTTGTTCTATGTCATTTTATGTGTAAAATGTATTTATCTTGGGGGGCAGGGGGAGGGGGGAGAATTGCCTGTAATTGGAATAATTAGAATATAAACATAGCATGAAACAATGTTGGTTGATGCTCACAGATCTTTAACAGACAAGATCCTTGTGAAATTACCAATTGGACAACTTAGTGGTTTGTTTCTGTTTCACTATTTAAGCCTCCTACTTACTCTCAACTTGCATTTCTTCAAGAAGAGAATGTCATCTTGACAAAATCTCTGATTATACCAGTTGATATACAGCCTACTATGAAGTCATAAGGGAAGGATCCAAACTTATTAGCATATAGTTGTTAATACTGTCTTTTCCTTATTCATTGTATAATAAAGTACTCTAAAGCTGACTGTAGTTTAGGATCTATCTTTCAGGTAGGAAAGACAGGAACAGACCTTTCCACAAACTTCTGTGATATAAACTCCTTCTGCTAGCTTTTTTTTTTCTTCTGTTTAAGAGGGGAAAATGTGTTTACTATTGACTGCTAGAGGTCTGTTAGTCCTCTCCTGTTCATGTTATCTGTCTGTTTTAAAATCTGTGCCTGCTATTTATGGGTTCTAAAGAAATGGCTGAATGAAACTTTCTTCTTTTAAATATGTATAAAACTGTCTAGAGCCAAGAGCAGTTCATCTCAAATAAATAGCATTGGTACATTTCAGGAAAGTATCTGTCTACTTTTTGTTTTTATTCAGTATGACAGCCTTACTCTTGAAAAGGTCCAAAAATTTACTGATGGGAATGAGATCAGACATATGAAATAAAAAATTTAATAGTATCACATGTATACATGAAATGACTGCAAATATGACAGCAGATTAACTTAACTCCATTCAGCAGATGTTTCTGAAATGACCTTGCATATTATCTCTGCAGTCAGGGGCTCATGTCTGTATTTTGGGACGTTAAAATATTTTTTTAAATATGCTATTTGTACATCTTTTAAGTCGCTTGAACACTGATTTCCAGAGGTATTTGGTAAGTAGCTGCTGGAACTTCAGAATGTCTTGTGCTTTGGAGTGAGCTAGATTTCTGCCATCATGGGAACTGAGTAACATTTCATATTCCAGTAACCTTCATGGAACAGCTTGCCAACAGCACTGAATTAAAAGGCACTTTCAATTATCAGCATTTTTATAAGAATTTAAGTGTTAACTCTTTTTGCATCCTGTCAGTAGTAGGGCATGGTTTTGTACAATAGATGAAAAACTTATAGGTCCGTGTGCCCTACTGATTTTGTCAGAACCCTGACTGTTTTTTCAGCAGTCTTTGTTGACCAGTGCTCTCAGACCTAGTTAAACATCGTTTCTGACCAGTTACTGTTAAGAGAAGCTTCTCTGAAAGGCGTTCTAAGGTCCAAAGTAAATGCCAAATGCAACTCCCTTTTCCCAGCACTCCAAACTAGCAATCCTGAAGGTAAAAATACAAAGCAAGACAACTACTTTGAAATTCAGACAAACACAGCTGCAGTGTGATCTGTAAGTAGCCATGCACTCCTTTTCTTAAATGTCTCATGAATTCCGAAATAGAGATTAGAAAGCAATTCCAGCTTTGTCATTAACAATAAGGAAGAAAGAAGATTAATTCAGAAAACATTTGGAAAATCTGGAAAATTTCCCCATGTCTGGTATGAAAAAGCAAACAAAACAACTTTGTGTGCAGAAATATCTATGGAAACTTTTCTCTCAAGGACTGTTTTGTACAAATTCTGTTCTGAATTTTGCATCAAATTATAGTAGACAAATGAGAAAGGAACTCCGGTTATGTTCAAATCATTAATACAACTTCAGAGCACAAGAACTCCTGTAATTTGCATCTTTTCAATCTCTTGAGAATTTCTAGGGTTTTCTGAAAGCAAAATACCATGGTTTCCCAACATGATGCTAATATGTATGTTGGTAAGAAAAGCCTGCAAGTTTGTTCCTAGCGGCATAACTTTTGCTTTTTCCTTTCAGCAGCACTAACAGTGCAAAATGTTCTTCACTGGATAGCCTTAACATACAGCACTCTGAGCAAAATGGGGTAATGGACTGGAGAAGAAAAAGCTGTATTGTCCAGCAGCACCCAGAGCACTGTACAAACCTACTTGACCAGGTATGTTGCTGTTTTTTCTTAAAAGCAATATTCTGAGACACTTGAGAAGACTGTCCACTACACATAATTAGATTTAGCTTTAAAAGATGAAGAGCCCTGCTAAAGTTGTACAAATAAGTGTTGAAGTTCAAGTTGCTACTCACTTATCTTGATGAGAAAAACCCTCATAATTACTTACCACTGTCTCATAAAGTTGCATATTTTGTTTATGAATTTGTAAATAAAATTTCTGAGTAGGATATAAGTAAACAGAAAAGTCTAATGTTCATTTCTAGTCAGACACTTCCCTGTTGCTGTAATGTATTGTCATCAGAGAGAATTTCAGAACATCTGAGGAATTTTTGTGTTACTGCAAGGAACAAACTAGAAGCTGTATTAATAATACTAAACCATATTAGTGCTACAGTAGGGATAACAGGTTAAACATATTCTTCCTGCTTTACCTGCATTGTGTAAGTAGCTTAAGTATTAATCTTTGTTGAAAAAAGTTAACAGCTAGATGCATATACGCTTTTTGTGAGATTTGTGTTTCTTCAGTGGTCAATTTTGGTGTGAGTATAGTTGAGAAGAATAATTATTTATAAATAAAATCATTTACTGAAATTGGGGGAAGGTAGGTTGTTCACTACTTATATCTGAAAAACCTTGAATGTTAGAGTTGCTTAATATTATTCTTGCTCTACATGCAGAATTTGGCTATTGATTATTATGTGAGGAATAGCAAGCCAAACAACCAGTTTCCTTATTTTGCAAAGCAGAGTAACAAATTGTTATTTGCTTCTAAAGATGAAATGGTAGACTGCATCAAAGCTTGAAATACTGCAAACTTGAGGCAAGAAAAAAGCAATATACTAAAGCAGAGGAAAAGCTACGTAAAGGATGTCCAAATACAGTGTAATTGGACAGAGATATATCTGAGTTTTAATAAGTACTACTGCTTTGACAATTACGAGATATTACTAGCAACTAGTAATAGTATACTTAAAGAATTATGCAGATGCTGTGTTTTTTCTTATGTTCTTCTATGTTGTATTCTAGAGTTTAGTTTAGCAGCAACCTCCAGTTTAAGGCTGCTTCATCAATATGTAAAAATAATTGCCACATGTACTTCACACCCCCCAACTATGAAATAATTCCACTTAAGTCAATAAATTCTGTAGTGCCTTAAGCCTTGTGATTATCCTTTTTAGCAGGTATGTGATGAAACACATTGGTTTTTATTCTCACGAGGAAAGATAGCATGCAAACAATAATTTGATTTATGTCTTTGGAATATTTACTGGTAGTAATTTGCTGAGTGTTTTGGCATAAACACAAGACAAGATGCACTATTCTAAAGGCCTGAATGCATTGTACAAGTAGTTATTTGTATGGTTGTAGCACCTGTGAGTGCACTAGTCTTGGACTCACCAACCTGTTACTCTAGAAGGGATTTTTTTTCTTTGCTTTCATGATACAAATTCCCCTGTTGAACTGGTGTCTTTGTATTTTCTGTCTAGCATACAGCAGAAAAACGAAGTCTATCTACAGTAAGCAAGAAGAAAGGAAAGCCACAGCTGGAAAAGTAGGTTTCCAATGTAATCAGTAATCCAGAAACAAAGTGTAATGTACTCACTCTGATAAACAGAGTCTACAATCAATTGGGTACTTTGTTTTGCTGTTGTGGAACAAGAGCTAGCATAGTGTGAAGACAGTCCGCATAAAAAAACCTTACTTTATCTCTGAAGTAACTTGAAAAGTAAAATGTAACTGTATGCATTCATTTCTCAAAATATTAGTAGTTATTTAGTAAAAAGGTGAAGGAGCAGAAGTAGGTTCTTAATCAATACCAAAATGTCTTTTATCCCTTTATATTTATTCGAAAGTTAAAATGTGTAAAGCTGTCCGGAAATTACTGGAAGTCAAGTAAGGATTGACAGCGACCTTTAACATTATGCAGTGGGTGGTAACTCGCTGAGATGTTTTACCAAAGATAATTTGCACGTCAGAGGGCTTCAGAACTTCCTGTGGGCTACACAGTCCTGCACTGTGGGGAAATGAAAACATTTTCACCCTTACCTGATACCCTGCCTACTTCCAAGTTGACTTTCTGTCATTTTGTTACTCTGTAGCCAGATGCTTTTATGCTAGTCTGCTGTAGGGCTGCATTACACACATCAGCTTTCAAAGACTACTTTAGTATCAGCTGTACTGGGTTTTTTTGGTGTGTTTTTCTTTTTTAGATCTTTATTCATAGTGTTTAGTAACACTGCTTCCAGTTTAGTTCCTTGTATATTGCACTAACAGCCTTTACTTATTTATTACCTTTATTATATCTTTTAAATATGCATTTCTGGCATGGAGCCGCTGCCTTTGTTTGTAGCGGCATTTTGTGTTCATTTGTGGTTGGTTATTCGTGCCCGTGCATTTGGAAGAAAAACAATGGAAATTATTTACACAGGGAGAAAGCAAAGAAAACCGACTGCCGGTTGAATAACAGGACTAATGGAGTTAGAGTTGCAGCATCACAGCACATCCATACAGGGACAGCAAAAGGTAAGATATTTTTTCCCGGTCTGTTTGTAAGAAACAGAATTTCAAGCTTTGCTGATTTATTTATTTTTCTGCTGTAAAAGGGAAATCACAAGTGTGAAATTGTTTTGGTGCAATTCAGTGTGTTGGCTGTCTAGTCAGTGCTTTGACTTGCTGTACAGAACATGCTAGACTCAGTCTTCTGTATGCAGTTGCTTAGGGTATGTCTCTTTTCATGCACAGCTGGAGAAACACTAGTAAAGTCTCCATAAGTTACCTTATGTGGAGCAGTAGTTGCAGAAACAGTCACTACTGGGCCACTTCTATATGAAATACAGCAGTCCAAGTGTGTGGATGTCCACCATCTTGTCTGTAGTGTTTTCTTTGCAGCTCAGTAGTTTCATCAGCTGCTGTGGAACGGCCCATGAGGAACCTGCATAAAAACCCTCTTGTGCAAACCACCGATGAACTATAGTGTGTAAACCACGAGACTGCTGAGCTACACACAGAACTCTGTATGATGCCCTAACAGGGTTTTCAAGTTTGGGTAATCCAGAAAAATCTAGTGTCTAGGCCAAGACTTGTGTGCATCAGTCAGTTATAAGGCAAAATTATATTTGTGTTCCTTTAGTAAATTGAATTTCCAAGCTTTATTACAAATTTCTGAAGGTCTGTATTACCCATTGACTTTGCCATCTTGATGTTTTCTAAACACTCAATATCAGTTGCAGCCTTGCCCCTTTTATACAACAGAAAGTTGAGAAAGAATTTGGCTTTTTCTACACCACCTAATTGACATAAGTGTTGAAAGGACTCTTACAAATTGCCTTGTCTTGTTCTTGCTTCCACTTGAGGTACAGTTTTGATTAAATTTTCATTCTTTTCTCACCACTTCTCACCTTTGAGAGTTCCAGGTAGATAGGCGGTTTTTGTTACATTCTACAAACGGTATTTGACTAAAACTTTTAAGAATTCACAGTTCACAAATTTAGCAAAACCAGGACAATTTAGAAAGCTATAGCTAAGGGCTGTACAAGCAGAAAATATACTCTACAGGACAGCTTTGCTGCATACATTTCTGACTGATTGCTCTCCTTGTCAGACAAAACGCACTGAGCTTTTATGAACTGATGATAATTTTAAGAGATGGTGAAATTTTGTGTGATGTAGTGCAAAGTTAAATAGGGAATGCTTTGCCATAGGAGTTCTGTCCTCTCATTACCCATGACTGTACAGATTTGAAACTGTATGCCTGACACCGTGGGCTAGTCCAGGTCACTTCAGGAAGAAACTGCAGCCCATGTCCTGCTCAGAGATGAACTTTCTACCTGTGCGTTTGTGTACAAACATCAAAATGTCTTTTGAGATACCCTGTTGGAGACGCAATCCAAAGAAAAAAAATCACGTTGCAGTCTTGAGTGTGTGTCTAGTTTTATATATCCAGGCTTGATTTGAAATGCTCTATTTTGGGTCAGTAACTCTAAACTGTGTCGTGTTTTCTTCCAACTTTTCCTCCCTAGTTTTAACTTTTCTGAGGTATGGGTTAGCTGCACTTGTAACTTTGAAGACCTGATACTTTGTGACTAGCACTTTAGACTCTTGCTTTGGGTGTTGTGAGGTTGTCACTGCTGCTACACATTCGATACTCATTTGTTAAAATAATTTGACCAATTACAGGTTTAATCCAGGAAATTATTTCAAGCATTGAAGCATTAAGGCAGCTTTTTGATGACTTGTTCCAACCTGTTAAAGTTGCAGTAGCAATAATTAATTAATAATTTAGAAATAAAATATTTATTAGAATTAATAAAATAAATAATAGGGCTCTAACTTTTGTCCTGGAGTCAACTGAGGTTTTAGGGGTTGGGGCTTCCTTGAAGCTCATGTCTGGCATACATTCTAAGAGACTGAACTTGAAAGCCAGAGCATGCTAGCTACCTACTTGATTTCACTAAGAGGAGCTGAATCCACCCTGAAAGCTGATTTCCAGCAAATGAGTTTCCCATGATCTCATTCAGAATTTAGAAAACTATAGTACACTTTTTTAGTACACCTCTTTAACAGGTTTTGTTGATACAGTTTGCTTAAAGCCTGTTCTGGAAGAGGTAACTGTAAAAAGGTGTATTTTTTTGATGTTGCCTGCTGAGTTAGCTTTCTGCCTTGGCTACTGTGAGTGAGGAGTATTGCATCTCTTTGAATGGAAATGTTTGATTGCTACCATTCGGAGAAAGGATTATTGTAGTACAGTTTGCTATAAGCTATTTATTAGGGATGATCATTCTTTTCACTTCTCTGCATAAATATCAGTTTTCAATGTCACCTTCTTTAACACCAAGGATTCAGTCATCACAAATTTAGGGACTAGTCCTGAACACTGGGAGTGGAAGTTCTAGGAATATAGGGGACAGATGCAATTAAGTAGGAACCAACAAAAATCTGAAATAACATGAGATGTGAGCAGACTGAAATAACCTCACTTCCATATACTGACATTAAAAATAAAAATGCCAATTTTTATTTTTAGATCTGAATTTGGATGCTGGATCTGGTCATGAAACATGTGGAGAAACATCATCTGAAAGTTACAGTTCTCCTTCTAGTCCACGGCATGATGGGAGGGAAAGCTTTGATAGCGAAGAAGAAAAAGACAGAGGTTGTATTTATGGAGAATGTGCATGAACGACTTTATTCTTAGACTAATCTCTTTCTTATATTAGTTTTAATTAGTTTCTCACTTTTATTAGCTGCTTTTATTTCTGAACTATCCACAGAACATATTTTTCTTTGTGAGTTTCGTGACTACAGTTTGAAGGCCTCTAGGAAATAGCAGGACTGTTTAAAGAGCACTGAGTTTTAGATTACTACATACATGTAGTAATTTTCTGACCTTAGTGGCATAGCTCTCCTGAGAAATTTCAGCAGTACAGTAGTGGGAAAAGCTGTGGCATGAAAGGGACTGGTTTTATATCATTTACATATTGCATGTCTGAGAAGTCCTTCTTTTTGTATTGACAGTTTAGTTCGCCACTCCTTCCCAATTTGTGTAAGCTGTGTTAATGTCTGTCTAGGTAGATGCAAATTCCTAATTTGGTCTGTGTCCTACTCTTCACATTTGCAGATAAACACAGCAGCTAGTTGGGCATTTTGATATAGGCAAGTGGTGGAGATTGACCTAGCTTGATTTGGATGAATGAAAATCATCTCAAAGTTGTTATAATTTGGGAAGACATTATCTGTGGCATCAAACTTAAGAAGTTTTATGTGGTTAAATGAGTCCAGGGCGTGACTCTGTATTGTTTCAGATTCGTTCTTCTGACTGACAAATGCTTTTGTCTCCACAGATACAGACAGCAATTCTGAGGACTCTGGGAATCAAAATACAACCAGGTTTACAGGCTACAGTGCTGTCAGTTCATCAAATATGAACAAATCATCCGCTCAGATCTCTTCGGTGAATAATGAAAATGGAAGCCTTTCAGAAGATCCTTTGAATGCAAAGTTTCAACATATTTCCTTCATGCCTGCCTTACACTGTGTGATGCACAGCGCTGCCCAAAAGCCTGAAGCAGTTGTCCCACCACCCATATCTGCAGATGGTAAAACAATGGGAATGCTTGTTACCACGCCTGTTGCTGTCTCGCCAGTGAGAGAGTCTGCAAATTCCCCTCCTGGTGGAATGGGCCCGGTGACCTCTGGTGAACCTGAGAAACGCCTTGAGCTGATGGCTTCCCCTTTGCCAGTCCCATCCACTTTCCTTCCACATTCTGTCCAGCCTGGTAGCCCTGCTTTGCATTTGGCAATACACAGATTGAAAATGCCCTCTCCGCAGGGATCATCGGAAAGTTGCACAGTCAATGGACCACAGCAGCCGACAGGAAACTTAAGTATTGGATCACCAAATACTGCCTTTATCCCAGTCCACAATCCAGGTAGTTTCCCAGGATCCCCAGTTCCTACTACAGATCCCATCACAAAACCTGCATCCCAGGTGGTAGGACTGAATCAAATGGTGCCTCACATTGAGGGAAACCCAGGAGCAATCCCTCAGCCTACCAATCTAAAGGTAGTTCTTCCAGCAGCTGGTCTCTCCACAGCAGCACCGCCACCTCCACCAGCTTCCTATGCTTTGCCAGGCAGTCCTCATGCTACCAGTGTGTTGCCCAACCAGAATACAAACGTGCTAAACACTGTAGCAACTTCCTCACCACCTCAGTCAGCTGGTTTAGGTGTTGGCCAGGTCCAGTCCACTGTTCCTCCTGCAATACCTACACATACGCCAGGTCCTGCCCCTAGCCCAAGCCCTGCTTTAACACACAGCACTGCACAGAGTGACAGCACATCCTACATAAACGCTGTTGGAAATAATAACACTAACGGGACAATGTTACCTCCGCAGCAGTTGGGATCTGGTCCTTGTGGTTCTTGCGGACGTAGGTGTAGCTGTGGGACCAATGGAAGCCTTCAGATTAATAGTTATTTTTATCATAACCCACTTCATGGACAAGTCTACAGAGTTCCATCTTTCTTCACTCTGCCATCACTTTGCAATGGCAGCTACCTCAATCAAGCACATCAAAGCAATGGAACACAACTTCCTTTCTTCCTGCCTCAGTCTCCGTATGCAAACGGGCTTATGCATGACCCAGTGATGGGGAGCCAAGCCAACTATGGTATGCAGCAGATGGCAGGATTTGGGAGGTTCTATCCTGTATATCCAGCACCTAACGTAGTTGCCAACACAAATGGGTCGGGACCCAAGAAGAATGGGAACGTTTCATGTTACAATTGTGGTGTAAGTGGACACTATGCGCAGGACTGTAAGCAGTCATCCATGGAGGCCAGTCAACAAGGTAATCATGATAACTCCCAGCGGACTTGCTTTTGAGTTTAGCAGTTTCTCTTTACCTTTCTGAATGTGCTGTTTCTGGTCTTGCAGAAAGGCGTGCGTGCGTGTGTATGTTTTGTGTAAATGGTTGTGCACTAGTGACCTGCTCTAAAACTGCAAAGTATCTTATCTCTGCCTGAAAATTTTGTAGAACAGTGCAAGGGAACGGGGTTCACAGCGTGAAGTTGAAAATGGCTATGATTCAGAGCTGGGAAGTCAAACTATATCAGTCCTAAATTGTCATTCTTTTTTCACTGGTTTGGTTTTGACGTTATGTTGAGACTTGCATGTTGTTTCAACTTTTCCATTCCTATTCAGTGTTTTTTTGGAGACAATTCATTGACAAAAAGTGGGAGATATCAATTAACTGTCTATGATACAAACTTGGATTCTTAAAACTTGTGAGAAATTCAAAACCCATCAGACTGGCCATTTGATAATTTAACTTTTCTAAAGCTTACCTTTGCGCAATCAGCCATCCTTCTGTGCCCCATCATGCCATACATAAATGAAACATGCTTTAACTTTTCAGACAAGTTGCGGCAAAAAGGCAGAAACCAATTGGAACTAAAAATCAAAGGAATGGCTTCAGTCTTACGTGCCATTTCTCTCTCCATGCAGAAGAATGGGGAAAACGCAGTGTTTGCATAGAGCATGAACTGTTTTTGATTCTTGGCCTGTGCTCATTCTGGCTTTACTTGTTTGGTCAGACTGGAACAGGAAAGACGAACCTTGATGGGGGTCGTCTTTTCTTTGCATTTTTCCAATAAGGGTAAAGTCCTAGATCTACCGTCTATATATTTTTTAAACTTACAGTTTTAGCAAGCAGATGAAAGAAAATAGTATAAAATCTTAGGACCTACTTTAAAAGGACTGGAGGATGATAGTGCCTTTTGAAGAGCATGTCCATTTTGATACCTTGTAGTGGTTTTGTAATCCATTTTAATTGTGAGCAGTGACTTAGTAGTTCTCTTTCCTGTTTTAGGCACTTACAGACTGAGATACGCACCTCCCCCTCCCCCTTCCAATGATACCTTGGATTCTGCAGACTGAAACAAGTAAACATTGCCTACTTAAACTGAAGCTTGGGGAATTGGGGGAAGGTGTGTGGGGAGGGTGGGGGGGTGGTCTTGTGTTTTGGGACATTCCCGGTTCTATATTCTTTTGGAATTTTTCATTGCTTTTGCACCTCTGTTCCATACAAAAGAAGAAAGCTGAGTCCCTGGTCTCCTCCTGGTTCTACAAAAGGCTTGCGTAATGCATGTAATTCAAACACACAGCCAAACAATCAAAAAGAGCATTCGAACCATGCTTTTGCACTGAAGACTTGAGACATGTGCAATGTTTACTGCATTTTTTTAAAAAAAGTCCTCTGACCTCTGACATCACTGGTGGAGCAGCCATATGGTGAAAGAAGAAACTTGGTCATGTTCCCCACCACAATCTTCTTCCCTCCCTCCCTGTTCTCCTTATGCTGCTGTTTTATTTTCTTTCCCTGTTTGTCCACGTGGATTCGTTGGACTTGCATGAGTGTTTAGCAGTTCATACAGACCCTACCCGTACTCTAAATTAATGCTCATGAATTGAGGGGAGATGGTCAAACGTCCTATTAGGAGAGTCCAAAGGAACACACAATACTGTATGTGTACTATATCCGATAATAATACATAGACACAGCTCTTGAGAGACCCAAATACATGAAAACACATAGAGCAGGAAGGGGCTGAAACTGTGTGGACTGGAACAGATTTAGAAAAATGAATGAGCTTAAATTGACAGATTTTTCTTCCATTGTAGCTTTTTAGCCTGTATGTTCAGCAACAAAGGTGAAAAAAATGGTATGAATGTTGTACTCAGTGTGTTTGCATTTGTAATGAAAGTTGACAGCATTTTTTCCTTTTTTAAAGCTATTCTACATCGTGTCAACACAGAATGAGCATTACTTGATTGAATATTTTTTTCCTAAACTATTACAGTGTTGCATTGTACTTAGAATGTAAATGTTTTATTTCAAACTGAACAAAAGCTATGGTTTTCTACAAAATAGTCAGGTATTAGTATTAGAACCTGTCTACCAAATAGCAAAGTCACTATTTTATAACAATTTACCACTATGCGTAATTACGGTATAATGTGAAAGACTGAAATGAGTGTTAAGATGGTATTAATCATGTCAGTATCATGAGTAAGTAAGTTTAATGCTGCTGTATTTTTTATTTTATTTTTAAAAGCCAATATATGTACTAAATTGCTTCCAGGTAATATTTGATTTCCTAAAGTGCACTGAGGTTATCTGGAAGATGAGTGTATTTTTTGACTGCTGCATTCAACACCGATGAACAACTACCACTGTATATCCATAGGGTTTGGCATTCCTCACAGTTCATGGCAGAAATGTTTTTTCTTAAAATCAGACCTGGTGTCCGGTAGAGGGATGAAATAAAATCAATCTTTGGTTCAGCCGTCTAATAAATTGCTAAACAAACAAAAAACTTGAAGAAAAAAAAAAAGCTTGATTACTACATTTCTTCATAGGTAGCGTTTATATTTATAGCACCAGTGTACATTTTGAAACTTTTTTCTTGGAGGGGGGGAATGGGGAGGGAGGTAGATGAAAGCTTTAATTTAAAAAAAAAAAAAAGTTTAAGTAGTAAATGAAAATTATTTTGATTAAAATTTTTATTTGATCTGGGTATTTTTGGACCACTTGAAATGAATGAACTGCGTTTGAGTTGAAGTGAGGGTGTTAAACCACCAATGGACTTGTATTGTGAATTACCTGCCAGTTGTACTTTATGGAACTTATTTTATGATTTAAAATACTGTACTGTAAATAGGAGGTATGTTACCTTCTCTTTATTTGTATGTTTACCATATACTTTGATATTTGAAATGTACTGGAAAGGTCACTTATATTTCTAGAAGAGATTGGATTTTATGCAACCTTTTTCCTTGAATTAACAGCAATAAAAAAATGAAAAAAAAGAAACTACGTGTGTGCAAGTACTGTCCTTTATCACTGAGAACAACAAAGTAAGTGTGATGCTCTGAGTATAGGTATAAGATCCTGGAAGATTTCAGCAATCCAGCTCCAGTTTGGTTGGGATCTGTTGCTTTTAAGACAAAGCTGAGAATACTTAAGGTAACGTCAGTCTTGTCTCTGAAGTCTGTTGATTTAAACATCTTTAAGATAGATAGATCTCTTGGGAGAAAGAGGATGACCTTGCATGATAGACACAGGACTTCGACCTAAGCCCTTGCAGAACAGTTAAGCCTGTTTTATATTCTGAGAGCTCCTGTATTTGGGCTAAAACCCACTTTTTACATGCTTTTTTTTGACTGCAGTGTCAAATGTGTGTGCCAGTCATGAGTAACTAGACAGTGAGATCTTTCTTCCATCTGCTAAAATAGATTGAAGGACAACAGGAGTTGCTGGGAGTAGAAAAGCAGCTTAGAAATGTGCAGATTACAGCTGAAGGGTCTGGTGTGGATGTGCTCAGGTAGTGCTGAGAAAGAGAAGGATACTAATGACTCTGTCACCTCGCTTTACTGTACAGTCACTGCTTCTAATTCTGACTGCTTACAACAGCTTATCTACAGAGCTGAGGACCACAGACTGTCTTAGATCTTTATCCCAGCTTACTCCCCAGAACAACCTACTTCCCAAGAAACCAACTAATGGGATGAGAAGGCTCAAAGCTGCCAGTGAACCCAACCTCTTTTCTTCAGGCAACTCCCATAATAATGGGGGGGGGGGGGTGTGTGTGTGTTGAACCCGTGTGTCATGCAGACGTCATCATACAGCTTCCATTTCTGCACATGTTTTCTGTCCCTTTCCTGGATGCGGGGAAGTGCATACACCTGTATGAGGAATTTGTGTATTAATGTAGTACTCTGAAAATACAATCTGCTACTTGCTGTGCCATCCAGCTTGCTGATGCTCTCATTTGCCTCCCTGCTGCAAGCAACCCTGACTTTAATAGATCCTTGTTGGATCTATCAATTAAAAAATTTAAAAATGCATACCCTCTGGCACAGCAAACGGTATAAAACCCCTCATTCTTCTGATGCTAGTTTTGCTGGAGGCCTAGCAGCACTCACACCTAGCTGTTTTCTCTGGCTGCACCACTACTATCTGGGCCATCAGGTTCAGCTACAACTGCTGTTCAGAGAGAGCTGCTCTTTCCCACTGAGTGGCTTGGAAACAGTCAAGTGCCCTAAAAATACATGAGAAACTGCCCCTAGCTGCTTGGCCCGGGCAGCTGTCCAAGCTGTCCAGGAGTGACTCCAGAGTACTGCACTGCTGCTTTGTATTGCCTGCTGCAATGCTGCTGTGGGTGGAAACCTATTTGTACAGACCATTTGGTTCCTAAAACTGGAAGGAAAAAAAATGAATGATGAGGCAGGCACAGGCAGGATTGGAAAGATGAGAGCATAAGGGAGTGCAATGATGCACACTGCTTGCTTATGGGTGAACAGATGGCCTCATTTTCCCAGCTAAGCCACCCTAGGATGGCAGTGGTGGCCTAACACCGAGGTCTTGATTTAGCTGTTACTACTGGAGAGGTGAAGGAACAGAGGGCATATGTGTTGTGCCAAGGTAGACAGAAAGGGAAAGGTGTGGAAAGGTGCATTAAGAACTGTGAAACTGGACCAGTGCTGAGCTACTTCAGTTGTAGAGAGATGGAAGTACCATCATCATTTACTCCAGTTTTGCTAATGGCTGCCTCTAGAGGTCTGCTGAGCTGGGCCTCCTGCAGAATGCTCTCCCGAAATAAGTTTGCCTAAGTTCTGTGCACGCAAAAAACCAGCCTTGTGCAATAGTGCTTCCTGCTCAGGGCTGGTAACTATGGCTGCTAGGATTAGGCACAGTACATATGAAGGGTGTGTGCACTGCACTTGTGCTTGGGAGGAAGAAGAAGAGGTGTCCTAAAGACGTAGTCCTGAGTTTATACTAGGGCTCAAAGGCTGCCTCAGTTACAGGGCCAGGCCACATGTACTAACCTACCCTTCTGTGTTCCCCTCGCAAGGGAGGAAGGAAAAGCACATCTCAAAGCATTACTGCAGGGACATTGTGGGCGGCCTCTCTACCCATGGCTGTTGTGTGTCTCTGTTGCTAGTCGGGGTAGAGAAATGGAGTTCTAGTTTTGATCCAGCCACTGAGCTGACCGCTGCAGGCAGTCGAGTTCTGTACGTTGCTGTACATTGGAGTCGCTTAGAGATCAAAATATATGAACATCTGTATT
This sequence comes from Athene noctua, assembly GCF_965140245.1. NCBI lineage: Eukaryota > Metazoa > Chordata > Aves > Strigiformes > Strigidae > Athene > Athene noctua. The sequence goes on from NC_134038.1 coordinate 91,344,088, forward strand.
TGGTCAAGCTGAAAGTCCACCTATACCTGCATCCCATCTCCAGCAATGAACAGTAGCAGATATTCTGGAAGAAAGCACTCTGAATTTAAAAAAAAAAAAAAAAGACAAGCGGTAATCCTTACAGATGTGTCACCTAGCAGAAGGAAATAAGTCTCTTAAATTCATCTTCACAATAGGTGGCAGCATAACTCTACCAGTGGAATATTTGAGAGCCTCCGAGGTACCAGGTAAGATGCTTCAGTTTTATTTAGTTATAGCATCTTTGTGCTATCAAAGTAAGCTTATTTGCAGGATTTCTTTGACTTGTAATTTTGTAACGTTAGTTTCTGTATATTTTTCTCATGTTTATATGCTTTCTCACATGAAGAGCATACTAATTGTTGGCTCTCCAAAAATTAAGCATGCTAAATGCACATCTGAAGTATTAATTACGTAGAGCTAAAATAGCCCAGGTCTCATAGCAAACATTGAAAACCTAGAGAACTGCAGCCAAATGTGAAAACTGTATCTTAAGAATTACTGAGTATTAAAGTGGTTCTAGATACTTGTATTCATACAGTGAGGAATGCTTTCTGAAGACCATATAGGTTTTTTTGCAAACTAGGATAATTCCTGAGGGAGTCTGGTTATCTTTCAGGATAATGACTCTCTACTCAGTCTGAAGGTCCACAGATCAGATACTTATCTGGAATATCTCATGCTCAGGAACATGTTGCCCAAGAGATTGACCACAATAAACCCATTATTTTTAATATTGATATATGCTCCCTGACTAGTGTAAAGGGTCACTGTTTTATGAATGGCTCAATAAAACAATGTACAAAAGCCCAGCCTGAAAAAAAATTGCTGAACTTGGCAAAAGGATAGAACAGCTGTATCTTAACCAGTATTTCATTCATTTTAGAACTCTCCTCTTTGATCTGAAATGGCCATTTTTTTATTGATTTCTCGGATATGTTTTTGCCTGAGATGGAGGATGCTGATGACTGATACAGAGTTAAGAATTAACTCCTATGGTGCTTTGGTGTGACTAAGGAAAGATGGGGATCGTTGCCTAAAAAACTTATTTACCATTCAAGTTTGATTTTAAAGTACTGGTTAGAGACTCCTTAGAAAAATCACTACTATATATAATAAAATATTATTTAAATAATAAAATATTACATTAAAATAGTCTTATTTTACATCATTTGTCATTTGAAAGTTTAAACCATGGCAATTTCAACAACTTCAGATCTTGTTTTGGCTGAAACTCAGTTTTGAAACTAATGGCATGTCTAGGTAGAGCAGTCACTGTAATGTATAAAATTAATTGTGTTGCTATCAAAATGCTCTTTTCCTTTTTTAAAAAAATTTTTTACAGGATATGCACATGCCCCAGCAAAAGAGCAGACAGCTTGGCAGTGGCAAGACTTCTGGATGAAAACATCATAGGACTTACTTTAATTGCCCTTAAAGACCAGATCAGCTCTGAGGTGCATATTGACAAGGATTTCTAGGTATTTCAAATAACTGAAAATTATTTGAATTAAAAAATAATTGATATACATGATAACAAAATAATTTATATAAATAATAAAAAATAATTTCAAAATAATTTCAAAAAATTGAGGATGCAAATCCTGACCTCTGTCAACATAAGAAATAAAAATCTCAAATGAAAAGATCAGTAGCATGTAAGAAGGGGAGGAGAAAGCAACCGCAAAACTAAAACATTACCAACAGGCTTTGGGGTGTGCTTGAGATGAGACAATTCTCACACATCACTCGATTTCTTAACGCAGCTCCTATCTGTTTCATAGCAAAGAACTTCAGAAAGTTCTTTGCATTTGTTTGGTACAAAACCGGCTGAATTCTGCATTTCACCACAGTGCAGCTGACCATACAAGATACATACAGAGGAGATGGATGCTCTCGTCAACCTACACAAGGCTAATTTACGTGGACTTAGAACAGACTCTAATATATTTTAAATCTTACTGCGTTCATAATTCTTACAGCTATACAAAGTTATCAGATAGCCAGATAGCTAACGCCCTTTAGTGTCATCTCCCTTTGATTTGTTTTCCATTTTAATTTATGTGTTTGCCTTTTTTTTTTTTTTTTTTTTGTCTTGTCATCTTGCTTTTGCCCTGATTAGCCTTTTAATGCATGCTAGAACCATGCACATAATGGAGGGCCATTTGAAATGCTTTAATCTATGGTATGCAAACTCCCAAGCAGTAATATTGGAAACTTGCTAATCCAAAATAAAATAACCTGTGCAAGGGGATAACTATTTCAGTGCAGGCCTGTGCCAGTACCTGCCATTGTGAAAGCAGCTAAATGGAAGCTGGGACTTACCATTGCAGTTTGAAACATTTTTTCTTCCTTTCTAAGGAAGGATATCTCATTTCTAGCTTGTTCTCAGGCAGCAGAGGCAAAGAACAGGATGTTAATTTAGAGTTAGACAGGAAAACAAATGTGCTTGGCTGCTCTACAGCTGAAGCGTGATGCCCAAAGGCTGTCACGCCTCCAGCGCCACCGGAGAGAGCAGCTACCCTGAGACGTGAGGTAGCTGTCACTTTGTCCACGCCAGAGCTGTCTAGACAAGTTACTAGAGACTTATGATAGTGCTTTCCTAAATTTTGTTCTTGATCGTGGAAGAGAATACTCTAATGCTTTTATTGCCAGCAGGTTCCTAATGCCAGGGCCTGCATGGGAGAAACGGAAGGATAGTGCCCTGCTTCTCCAACGCCTAGCGCAGACCTGGCAGGTTTGCAGAAGCAGGGCAGTAGCATCCTGACCAGCACTCTGCCTTCTGGTTAAGGACAAGGGGACTGCTGCCCAAAACCTGGCACAGGATTTTAAAGAAGGAGGATGCTGATCAATTTCTGAAGTTCTTTTTTTTTTTTTCAGGCACCTGTGTGACCTGTGTTCTCATTTGCACCGACAGCCTCATCATTTCTGGCAGAGACAACAGAAGCAGGAGGTGTTTAGGGGTTGGAAGATTAGTTCACTTCAGCAGTGACCATCCCATGGCTTACAGGTTACATCTCAGCCTGCATTTACCTGGTGACCTGTCCTTACCTCCCTGCTCTTCCCAGAGCACCTCAGATCCCTGATCACCACCTCCTGGCCAGGGGCAGGTGACAGGCACTGCAGCTAGATAGGTTTAAAGCAGGTTTTGATTTGTGCATGGGTGGTGGTATGTAACATGCCACAGACGATGGCACAGGAGTGGGTGCTGGGATCAGGCGGCACAGAGGGCCCAGGACTGCTCAGTGGTGGTCTGTGCTGCAGAAGCTTAATTTCTGAACTTCAATTGGGTTTGCTTTTTTTTTTTTTTTTTTAATTTTAAAAGCGAAACCTTCCTTCTCACAAGCAAGCACAGCGAGAGTTGGGACAGAGTAGGTCAAGCCAGCCCAACAGTACCGACGGTGTGTATAGGCAGAGTGTGGGCACTTAGGAAGTTTAATCACTTATTTGGGCCCTTGCTATTTTTTTTCCAAAAAAACCCCCTTCTTGGTTAATGCCTTAAAGTTTCATCTTTCAGCTCTTCAGTGCACATCTTTGACCAGTTTTAGACAACTTCCATATTCAAAATAAAATCAGGCCTTCAGGCTTACTCAGGCAGGGGGAAGGCTATGTGAGCCCTCTCCTCTTCCCTCCCCACTGTGCATTGTCACTCACCCCCTGTTTTTCAGCCTTTGTTTGGAAATGTATCTAGTTTCCTTCTGAACTCTTTAAAGCTCCTTACTCCTATGACAGACGTGGGTAACATATTCCATATGCTGGCTTTTCTTTGGTCGGCGTGCTCTTCCCGTCTTTGTCTCTGATGGAGGGACATGCCAGGCTTCTCTTGTTGCCACTTGAAAGCTGGGAAGAGCCTTTGGTTCTTTAATAAAATTAATTTAGCTTCAAACGCTCTTTCTCTTGAGCTGTACACTGCATTGCTTTGCTCTGCTTAGGTGTTTGCATATTGTGTCGTAATTGTTTCATCCGTGCCAGGATATTATTTTTACAGCTGGTCATGCCTTTGATACAAGGAAAGTTTAAAGGCAGGAGAGGGAGCGATGGTGGGGAAGCCACCGCAAGCTGTCTGTGCCGTCCCCAAGTTGGGAGCCGTGCTTCACCAACCCACCATGCACAGCACCAGTGGGATGTTTTCAATAAAGGATGAGGAAAAAACAAGCCAAAGCTAATGCAGAAATAAACAGCTGGCATCATCAGGGTCTTGGGAGCACTAATAGGCCTTAATGAGCCTGCCCAGTCTCCCGTGGGGCTTCCACCCACCCCACCCTGGCCCAGCAGCCTGGTTCAGCTCATCTGGGGCCTTTGGTGCCTGCTAGAGTGATGCTGTCTTGGGTGCCTCATCCCAGTTTAGGGATGGACAGGTCTTCCTGGGTGGGTCTCAGACCTGTGTTAGAGGTGTCCCCCCTCTCCTGCTTCTTGTGGACCCTGGACCCGCCCCATCACAGCACCTGGTCCAGTGCTGTTTATGGACATATGCCCAGCTGCTGGCTCTGCTGGGGATTGGCGGGGTGGCCAGGGTCACTCTCCCTCATGGGGCAGCCTCTCTCTTCATCTGCAACATAATGTCTGAAAACCCCTTCCAGGTAGGTAATGGTTCCCTTCTTACTGGTTCTGTACCAGCCATGGGCCAAAGGACAGTGGATAGCAAGTAGAGATGGAGATCATCCAGTTTGCAGAAGACACCATTTTAAGTGCTTGATAATTGCAGTAAAACTGAGGAGCAAAACACAGCTAGGGAGGGGGAGGAAGGGATGGAAAAAATCAGATTAAAATGTAGCTATTAGAGTGACTAAATATTGTTTATTTAAGGCTGGTTCAGGTTCAAATTCAGTCTCAGGTACTCTTGAACTAATTTCTGTCATGCAATAAATGGAAAGCCAAAGCAAAGCACTGCTGATTGAGCCAGCTGTGTCTCTCCAGTGAAGCAAAAAGGGCCTTTGCAGCTACACTTTTATGCAAGTATTTTTGCAGCAGTGCGGAAGCCATTAAACTGTGTGGTTATGGATTTCACCACTCATTTGAGTCCTATTAAAATAAGGTATTACATAGGGTGCCTGAGGCAGCAGGGACAGGTGAAAGAGGGCAGATTTTGCACCAGACCACCATTGCCTTATCAAAGAAAGCAAAATACATTTCTCTAATTTACAGATACCGTAGTCTCAGTTAAAAACTCATTTGCCAGTGCTTGTCAGCACTCAGGGTCTAAAATGTCACTTCTCCTTCCCTGAGACAAAGAGCAGCAGTAATCCTGTGGCACTGCCTTACAAATGCGAATGCAAATGAATTTTGAGTGAGGGTTGTTTTATTGACTGAAAGGTTTCAAGCCTATGGGCTGCTTATTCCCAGCATACGGCTTTGCCTGCCCTATGTTTTATCTGTTAAGAGCAGAGCAGCCCCAGCTGGGCTCTCACAGGTGGGGTGTGTAGAGAGCACTTCCTAGGAGCAATTTGGGCTCAGCTGGGCACAGTTATCCAAATGAGAGAACAGGCAGTTTGTTCCCTTCATCTCTATTTCCATTGCACTGCCTCTGTTGGGTCTTCTCTCATCTTTCCGATTTGGTCTTAAACCCTACTGTGGTACCATCTCCCATGTTCTTCCTTCCACCTGTTTGCTTCTAGTGAGGCAATGGGGTCAGCCATAAAATCCCCCTTTCCAGGCTTGCTGCTAGGTGTGTTGGACAACATTTTCCCTTCTCTGGTTATGCTGTTTTCCTGTGGTTTCCTTCTGTTTCATCCCCTTGTAAATGCTGTACTCTGCTGTTTGCCTGCCTCAGTGCATCCACAAGGAACCCTGCTCTATCCTGGTTTTTTGGATTTCACTGGCTGTAAGTTATTTCTCAGAGCTATCTTTTCATTCGTTTGTGTATCTTCTGTGTTGCGTTATGTTAGGATGATGTCATGTTTTGGGTTGAAGAGCTTTAAAAGTTCAAAAAATGTAATAAGGATCAAGCTCGCTCTCTGGATTCATTTTGGCCTGAGGATCAAGAAGATTGGCCTTGCCTCCTCACACGTTGTAAGCATCAGTTACAGTGGGGAGTCAAGGCCTGCTTGTGTCCAACATGGGACGGTGGACAGGAGCATAGGTGTAGTTTCTGCGCCTTTCAGGATTTAAGGGAAAACTCGGGCACAGGTGAGGTGATGACTTGGGTGGTCCCTGGAGCTAGGTGGGTGGCAGGAGGCCAGCAGACCTGTAGACTAGTGTGGCACGAGGTGGAAGTACATGTGTATTCAGGATTCTTCTGCATCCAACATTCAACAGGCCAAACCAGAGCTGAACTTGTCTGTGGGAAATGCAAGGCTTAGACACGAGCAGCAGTGGAAATCTCACCCAGCATAACAGGCAGATCTTGGTGGCTCTGCTGTCCCCTTGTCCTGCTTCCTCTGCCTGGAAACTGGATGGTTCTCCTCCCCAAGGTGCTTGGGGCAAAGGACCTCTGAAGCCACCATCAGTGGTGGGGGTTGAGGGTCTCCTCCCTTGACAGTGTTTCTCTCTTCTATTGAAAACAAAACCAACAGCTTGTTTTTTGAAGACAGGCTGAGAGTGCTTCTCCTTTCCTACGAATTTTTCTGTCCTCATGCTGAAGTGCCAGCCAAAAACACAACAGCAGTAAAAACCTTTCAGATGAACGTATGCAAATGAATTGCAGGCTAAGAAAAGGGGTTCACTTTTTCCCTGCCATGCCTTTAAGGCGCTGAATGGCTTTTGCTCCTGTACCTCTTGCAGGTCCTACTGCCAGGCTCAGCAGCTCCTGGTGAACACCTGTGAGGTGGGAGCATGTTTCCATCTCCTGCCCCGATCCACCCAGTTCTGTGAAACCCACAGGTCTCAGATGTCCCCCAGGACTATGCTTCAGCTTATGGCCACTCATTCCCATCACTGATATATCCAAGTGCCATCTGTAAGCATGCAAAACAAGATCTGTGGAACATCCCCCTTCTAGATTCATCATGACAATTCCTTAATGAGCTACTATCTCCTGTCCTACGGTGTCTGTTATCACTGTAGACAGGGGGCTTGATTCAGTAGCCTATGTGTAGATGTCTAGTGTTGCTTGAGAAAGCTTGGCACACCTCAGGGGGCCTCCAGCTGCCTCTCCAGACATGTGCATGTCTCCTGTGTGTCTTGAACCTTATTTTCTATCCCTGTCTTGCTGCCGCAACTAGCTGTAGGTGACTCAGACAGCAATGAGACACCCCAGTGCAGGCAGCTGAAGGAGGCTCTTTCTGCATGCCCTTTACAGCGGGAGCAATGGGCAAAATTAACAATTATCAGTCGATTATCAATTTTTCCTCTCTGTTGTGCTAGCTACAAGTGGAAGTGCATCTGAATGAAGATGCACGTGCTGGAGTCTGATAGCTGAGCTTGGCACCAGTGCTTCTGATGGGACTCCTTTCTCTGTCTGGTGCTGTGTGTTCAAGCCCTTCTGTTTCTCTTGTCTTTTCCTCTGCTCTGAACATGTCTTGTCCCCTGTGAGGATGGTGTACGCAGCCATGTACCTCGCTCCCTGTCCTGCTCAGAGGGAAGGCTGTCCTGTTCTGTGTCCTGACAGTATCCAGTTGTGGGGAAGTATGTGGCATGGGGCTTTTTTCCTTCTCTTTTTAAGCCTCAAGGACGTAGCTACAGAGTGTAGAGGAGTCCTAAAAATCAAGTTATCCGAGAGTGTAGAGGAGTCCTAAAAATCAAGTTATCTGAGCACTTAGGAATTCTTTCTATAATTAATTCCATCCCTCTGTGAGACACAGAGTTGCTTTTGTCCCCTGATTGTAAACAGAGGTACAAAGCTGAAGGCATAAACCACATTGTGTGCAGCAGGCATTGGCTTCAGGAGAAATGCAGGCAGCTGTTGTTAGGAGCCCAGGGCTATGTCCACGCTCCTAAATCAGGCCTGTTCCCTGACTGGGATGGGGTGCACAGCGTTGCTTGACCCCAGGCAGCTGACCCCTCTGCTCCAAGGTGCACGGTGGCCTCCCTGTGCTGCCTCCTGGGCATCTGCCCACCCTGCTCTTGGGACCACTGATGGAAGGGCACAGCTGGGCTCTGGCAGGGTGATGCTGCAGCATGCACTGGTGGGGGACCCGAGTCCCCTGTGCACCTCCCAGACCCGCGTAGGTACATCTCTGCATCCTCGATGTAGTCAGAGGCGTGGGAAAGTCAGGAAAGGAAAGCTGGGGGATGAGACCACCTGAGTTATATGCCAAATGTGAGTTTAAGAAAGAGTGTGAATCCCCTCTCTCAGAGAACAAAAAAAATAAAAAGAAGAAAGAAAAGCACTGATGAGTCATTCTGTAATCAATTAGGAGAAATTTCTGGATTGGTAGCCCTTGTCCTTACGGTAGATTACAATTTCTCAGACATCAGCTGAGAATATCATGCTTCTCTGATGAGCAGGTCTTGGAAATTCTTGAAGTTTGTAGGAGATAACTTCTTGTCACAGGTGCTCAGTGAGCCATCTAGGAAAGATGCCTTCCTAGAGTCGTTATTTGTGAATAGAGAATGACTTGTGGGGAATGTGATGGTAGGCGGCTGTCTCGGCCACAGTGACCATGAAATGGTTGAGTTTAAATTTTTCAGCATATTGAGAAAAAAGGACAACGGATTTGCTACCCTGGACTTCAGAAGAGTGAACTATTTAACAGGGTGCCCTGCGAATCTGCTTCTGAGGGCTTAGGAGCCCACAAATGCTGGTCAGTCTTTAAGAAACACCTTTGAGAATCACAGGAGCAGGCAATTCCACTGTGTTGTAGATGCCTGTGCAGGAAGAGGCTGGAAAGCAGATGAAGTAGGGGGGGATGGAGGGCCATCTGCCCTGGAGCTTGCAGGTTGTTTGACACTGTGTGAGCTGCTTTTGCTCATCCTGGTGAGGTTTCCCCTCAGAAATCTGAGACAGGTGTTTAAAACACCAAAACAAATTACTTCCCTACCTTAGACCCATTACATTAACTTTCTCCCCTGTCACTATATGCATTGACACAGCTGCCAAGAGAGGGTCAGTGTACCCGCTTCAGCTGTATCGTGGGTAACAAATACAGTACTCTTTCCCCCAAACGTAGTCCTCTCTTCCCCTCTTTGAAACCTGAAATGAGAAAAGATCCTTTAAGTGACAAAATAAAAAAAATGAGAAAATAGCTGTTTTGTAGACAAAACTGGCTGCTCTCTAAGAGTTGGTGGTGGCTTCTGCAAAGGCTTCCAAAATCTATAGAATATAGAGGCAGCTCCGCTGTGCACTTAGTCCGAGGTGCAGCACAGGCTGCGTAAGCTTGGTTGGCCAGAAATAGAGGGCAAAGTTATCCCTCCTTGTGTGCAGCCTTTCTGAACGGGGAAACAAGTACAATAGTAACTGGCTTAATTTCCGTAATGCTTCCAGTTTGCCTTGCAGAGGGGTTTTAATGCTTTTACTCATGGCAATTGCTCCTGTAAGTGCTGGGTTGGTGATTTTGTGAGCGAGAGACTTGGCTTTCATTTGCTTCCCACTCAGGGTCCCTTCACCAGCATAACCCCCTCTGCTGCCAGTGCCGCTTCCTTGGCTGCGTGTGGTCCTTTTGCCGAATCCTGACATTTTTTATTTTTGGTTAACATCAGAATGGAGCTGCAGAATAATTGCTTTTTCACTTTCCTCTTAAATAGGCCATGCTGCTCGTCTGCATGAATGTTCTCTTCATGCATTTTGTCACTCTGCCTCGCAGGCTTCCTTGGAGGGGAAAAAAAAACCAACCCAGTTTATTTTTTTAAAAAGATGCCTTTTCTTCCTCGTGAATTGCCCTTGCTCTGTATGATAGCCAGCAATTGGCCCCAAAGGATGAATACTAAGCAGCTTTGCCAAGGTGCAATTCAGCTATAAGACATCCCATATATCCGGGGCTGTCCTGGAAGACCTTGAGGGCAGGGGGATTGAAGCCGGGGAGGAAGGCCACCTTGGCAGCTCCACCCTGCTAAAGCACTCGACCTAAAGCCAAAGCCAGGTTTTAGCCACTGGTGTGCAAATCCTGGTGACATGGGGGGGGGGGTGCGACACAAGCTGCGAGCTGCGGATGCAAGTCAGTCTTCTCCAGCATGAAAGCTTTTGCTGTCAAGCTATTCAAAGGGAAACATCCTGAGGCTGAAATCTGCTGGTGTGCACTGGCTCCTGCTCTGGAGGCCGGCCGCGTGCCTCGGCTTGCCTCAAACCTTCAGGGATGGAGGGACCCTGGGGGGAAGGGTAGAGAGGAGCAAGACAGGCTTTGCAAAGCTGGCTGCACTGCCTCTGCCCTGCTTCTCCTTGCCTGCCTGCCCAGAGGCAAATGTGATCATCTTAAATGCGATAGGATTTGGCCACAGACCATGCTCTAGCACAAAGCATAGTACCAAGGAGTTTTTCCTCCTTGCTGAAGTACTCGCCTCAAGAGTTCACACACTGATTGTGTCTAATAATGTTTATGCGACCTGATTATTTATCAGAATAAAAGCCTGCTCATCCTTCAATGCTGGTTAGCTTCTAACACGATGTTTTCCCAATGCACAGATGTCACCCTGAAAGAAAGGCATAGGGAAGACCAGACCATGTGCTATGCTGTGCTGAGGCCCATGTCATTCCTCAAAGACGAAGTGGAGCTTGTTACCCCTCCAAAAACAGGTCTAAGTCAGGGTAAAATGAAGCATGTGGAAGAGGAAGGGTGCACATGGGAGCAGCACCTATGCCTGGAGGGGTGAGGAAAGTGGGGTGCCAGAAGTTGCTTGTCTTGCCTTGCAAGACTGCATATTCGGAGAAAAAAGGAGTGGCACAAAAGCATGACCTAAGACAGCTGCTGTAGGATATGCCTTACTTTACAGGGATTGAGGTAAGGGCAAGCATGGGTTTTGCATTTTAAAATGGTGAAGAGGAATGTAGGGGCTTAATAGACATCCTGAGACTCCAGGCCAAGACTGCAACCCCTACCATCACCCACAGATCACTGTAGACTTCTGTTCCAGACTGCCCTAGCTCCATTACAGAGGCTGGATTTTGTCCTTCTGCTCTTAGTAAAAGGTTGTTCTGGAGCCTCCTTGCTCTGATGATTAGAAGCCAGATAAGAAGACGAGAGCAGCCACGTGGGGTCAGCTGAAGGATCCTTCTGAGTATCATATGTCCAGTGTTAGTCAGTGCTGTATTTAAACAGGAAAAGCAAAATCTCTTAAATTAAGATAAGTTAGAATACAGCCAAACCAAACAAACTATTGGCCTCTCTGGAAGAAAACACATAGTATTTGTGAGGCCACATCTAAGTGTGCCGTGCCCAGTTGTAGGGTCATTGGTACAAGAGGAGCATTGACATACTGGAGCAAGTCCAACAGAAGGACGTGGTGTACCAGGAGAGGACAAGAGAGCTGCGTTTGCCCAGCCTGAAGAAGAGGCTGAGAGGACACCATGCTGCTGTCTGCAACTACCTTACAGGAAATACAGAACCAGGGTCGTCTTGGAAGTGCACAGTGAAAGGATGAGGGGTACCAAACAGAAGTCATATACAAGGAAATCCCCATTAGGCATTAGGAAACAATTTTCACAGGGTTGGTGCTCAAACCATCTCTTGCAGAGATGTGCAAAACTCTCCAAGACAAAGGTTTGCTCTGACTTTGAAGTTGGCTGTGCTTTGGGTAAGGTGGGCCAGACAGTCCCTTCCAACCTAAATTATTGTGCGATTCTACGTTTTGTTTATAGGTACACCTGATTTTATTTTTTCATTTATATGTATACCTGTAGTTCAGGCAACTATGAGTGTAATCACCATTGTCCAACACCTCCCATAATAAGACCTCATTTTCACTTTCTTGTAGTGTTACCAAATGGCATTCGTTTAGGTTGAAATTGTCGGAGAAGCGCTTTGCACAGCATCTTTTCTTTCAGTAGGTCCATCTCTTTCCCTTTGCTGTCTGAGTTTAGGTGCCCTCACCATTTCAAAGAACAAGATTTCTGAAAAAGTCATGACCAAGGGCCATGTGGTGGCTTGGAAACCAGGCAGCATGTCCAGCAGGTGTGGCTTACAGGGTTATCAGATGACTGACACTCCAGCTATGCGGATAATCAAGGTCCATGCCTGAGCTCAGCTCCTGGGTCTCCTTTCTGTAGTAGTCCTCTTCTCTGGAGGGTGGCACCAACAGCTGTGTGCAGGTGTTTCTGAGTACCAGCTGGTGTTGGTGGGAGCCCTGCTCCACCACCTCCAAAATCTGTCCCCAGCCCAGAGGATTTGGTGCCCAGAGGATGTCTGTGGACACCAGGTCCAAAAGAAAGTAGGTTCTTCCCCTCTGCTACCTGCAGTAGGCCAATTGCTCTGAAATCACTGCTCTTTGAACTCAGCTGCACTGTGCTAGGTTAAAATGGTTATGACCTCCACACAGCCCTCTCTGTGCTGCTTTAACTACATCAGGTGAAAACCAGATTTCAGATGAAACTGGTGGGCTTTGGGGCATAAGCAAGCCCTCCGGCATAACTGTCCATATCGTTCTAACACTTCAATGCAGGAGGTGGCACTTAAAATGGACAGTCATACCCGAAGGACCATCACTCTCACTTGTGAACCCTTCATGAACCCAGAAAAAAAATCAATAAGGGGTTTAGAAAACCCAACAAAATCATATTTCATCTCTTCTGTGTCAGCAGATCTGCAGAGCAGGTTTAGGGTCGTTGTGCATCTAGGATAAAAAAAAAATATAATTGTAGTGTAGGGTTCCCTGTAGGGGATTAGGTTTTGTTTTAAAACTTTAAACAAACACAGAAATCTTAGCATAAGCTTCTCAAAGATTAAGCGTTCTGGCATGAATTTAGGAAGAAAGAGCATAAGGCTGGGACTTAGGAGACTTTAGGATTACTGTCTTCTCTACCACCATGCAAACATGTTGTGGCCACCTCCTGCTTCATTTAAGCCGATCTTCCAGGCTAATTTCTGCCTTCTGATTTCAGTGAGAGCTGACGACTTAAATACTGATAGAAGATCTGCTTGCTCAGTTTTCTCTCTTTCATTGCTGCTTGCTCGTCTTTGAGGTGTTGCAAGAGCTTTAGGGTGAGGAGTGGTCCCTACATGTTCGTAAAATGATGAACTCTGATTGTTATTGCTCTTCTCTGAGGGATATTATAAGGAGTTGAGTTGTGACATGCTGGTGTCCTCACTTCAGCTGTGTCCAGCATTACTGACCACAGCTTGAGGTCTGTGGCTGTAAAGAGCAACATCGGTGTTAATGACCCTGGGGTGGGCTATGGTGAATTGTAACCAAGGGCTGCAGCAAGGCTGAAACACTTCATCATGTTTGTGACCAGTGCTGGAGCCCTGAGCCTGCTGGGAGCCACTGGCAGCAGCACCCGTCCCTGGCATGCGCAGCCCTGCTCCTTGCACAGCTCCGCATCCTCACATGCGTGTCCACAAAAATTAGGTCACCTCTTTTTTTTTTTTTTTTTTTCCCACGAAAAAAAAAAAATTATTGAGTTAAGCTTGACTAGGATAAAAAAACCACCTTATTATATCAGATCATGGGTTACCACCCCACCACCAACGGCCCCAGCAAAGTTGACACTCACTTGGTCCCCCAGCCAGGGCCAGCACTGGTGATCCCCACGTGCTTTTGTAGAGCAGTGCCTGACTTGCTCCCTTCCCTGGATCAAGCAAAACATCTTGCATGGCTATACCTCCTCTTCTGGCCCCGGGTACAAAGGTTGGCCAATGCATGTGCGTAGGCAGGAGGAGCAGGTTTCTCCTCCTCTTTGATATGACATAAATGGGAATGACCCAGGGAATGACCCAGGGTTTATGAATCCCAGGTGGAAAAAAGATGGGGGTGGAAAGCAGAACCGGTCCCAAAGTCACAGACCCGACAGGCAATTTGTATTTTCTTTTGCAAGACTCATTTTGGGCATGTGAGGCGTGGGGTTTCGGTACTTCAGGGCAAGGGCCAGTTGTCTCTCCTGCACGTAAAATGGCATCCACCCATGCAGTTCAAATACAAAATCAAGGTGGTCATGGACCTACTTCAGCTGCTGACCTCATTTTCCTCCTGCTTTGCAGGAGAAAGGGGATTGTTCTCTGTTTGTCCAAACGAGCAAGCGATGTTTGGTGTGTGTGTACCTATACACAGTTGGGCAGGGAGAGGTGTGTATGGTGTACAAATATGCTCGTGCTCACAGTACATCTTTGATTGCATAGTTGTATCGCAGATGGAGGTGACACCAAATAATATTGTGTAACAACAGAAGGTTTTTCCAGAGTTACACAATGTTTAGATCCTGTACTGGAAATCAAGAAACTCCAACTAACTGATTTTAGGTAATGAAGCATGCCAAAGGCACTGGAAACTTCGCACATTACATACACCGCCACCACGACCCCCTGAAACTGTCCCAATATTTTAATTTGTTTTGCATCAAGATTAATGTGCTTGGCATAATTGAGGGAACAAAGATAACACTTCTGAACTTGGTGTCTACTACAGTGGAAAATGCAAGGTGTCTTAATAGCCTTTCACAGAGCCTTTCCCCATCTGTGAGCAATAGGGAAAAAAAGTTGAAGCAGCAGCAAAATCTTGGCTAAGTTCATCAGATGGATGGTGACATCTTGACAAAGCACACTTTTATATGTGGTCACAGTGAAGCCTAGATTTCCCTCTTTGACTAGCCAGGGGAAGCAATCCCTGTCAAACCTGGCTTTTCCAAGATATATCAGCCATATGCAGAGCTGCACATGCTGCCACAGGAGCATGTCCTAGGCAACAAAAAAAAAAAAAAAAAAAAAGGGAGAAAATAAATGAAAAGTATTAGCTGTTCCTATTTATCTGGCTTATAGAAAGAGGGACATTTCTGAAGCAGCGTCCAGGTGAGCTCTGGCTTTGAATCCTTTTCCCATCGCTTCTAGAAAAATCCTGCTGTAAATCCCTTGCAGTTGCAGTATCTTGATTATTTCTGGGGGAAGATGAAGTTGCCATCTTCTGACGTGTCCCAAGTAGACTCTCTTCTAGAGGACAACCATCTCCAGGCAGATAGGTTCGGCTGGGAGCCCCAAAAGACCAGAGTAGGAATGCTAAAGACTTTTCTCTGCATAACACACATTTGCAAGGCTTTTAGCAAATGCGCCATAGCTGCCACAGCCAGTGTTGGCAGCCTCTCCCCTGCTGCAGTAACACCCCTGCAAGGCAGCACTGGTGGCAAATATAGATTTGGCAATATAGCAAAAAAACCCCACACACCTAAAGAACAAAGGTAGGGTTATCACAGAGACCCAAGTTACTGACAATTCCAGGAAAATCAGAAAATTATTTCTACTGTACATGGGAAGCCAGGGAGAGTCAGGTGGGAAAAATGGCCAAGAAAGAGGCCATGCTCCCAAGTGAAGCCTTCAGCCATCAAATACCCTGCTAAGGAGGTGAGGTTCACAAAGATGAGGAAGGCCGCTATTGTGATACAAGGTTTATTTGCCCCTGGAGCTGTAGCATGAAACATGTGCAGATATTATTAATTGAAAATGTGTGTCAGGACTTATACGTTATGGCAGTAAAAGCCAAAGTCAGGAGTTGTCCTCCGTCACAAGAGAGGGTTCACGTGAAGTCATGAGATTTCACCTTTTGTTTGCAGTGTGTGCATTTTATATCAACTCTCTGTGACCAAACTAAGCATACAGCATGGTTTTACGGGACAGCCTGAGCTTTTCATAAAATGTCTTGGCAAGACAGAATTTTTCTGAAGACATACAGTGGAATCAGCAAGGGTTTTTTCCGTAACCACAAAATAATTGTTCTAGATATATTACTGTACCGAACAGAACTGTTCTCTTTATATCTTTTGTTTCTTGGTAAACACAGTGCTCACTGCAATGAGGAACATTTGAAAGGCAAAATATTGAGATAGATGTTATCCGAGGTATTTTTGTGTTCACAGGGCACATTACTGACAGTTGCTCTGTGCTTCATGACAAGCTCAGAGAATAATAAATTACCAGGAAAAATGTTTCTATTCCAAAAAACAGTGTTTATGCCCCTCAGCCAGAACCTGGATGTACTTACTAAAGCTGGTCAAAAGAAATATTTTTCTGCATATTTTGTAAAACTTTGAATCATTTTTACTTCCCTGCATTTTTTTTAACTTTTCTTAGAATCTTTCAAAAAACCCTTTCCAAATCCTGTGATCTAATTTTTTTTTTTTTTTAGAAGAAGCACCAAATGCCAGAGGAGGATGTTACCAGGACTTACAACGGACCAGTCCAAATCTGTGCTCTGCCTCAGGCAAGCCAAATTCCCATTAGCACTTGAGGTTCAGCCAGCGATGCTTTTCTTATTTTCCTTTTTGTCCTTTTTTTGGAACTGATTCACCACCCTTGTCATCCCCACACACCAGGTCAGCTTAAGGATTGTGCCAAAGGAAAACAGTAAATCTCTGAGCTGATACCCAGAGGAACAGCTTAGTCTGTTCTGACAGGAGTGGGAAGCATCACTCCTGCTACAAAAGAAGTTATATGATTGCATGTGTTACAACTGGGATACAGAGGTTAGAAAACCACTTTCAGACAGCGATTGTTGCATGGGTACAGTGTATGTGGAAGAAGGTAAAACCCCTTGTGTTATAATTTCTTGTCTCCCTCATTTTCTTCTTTTCAAATCCTAAATGACCCAGAAGGAAAGAAAAGTGCCTGTGCTTCGCTCACCCATAATTAGGGAGGAAACAAGTTTAAACAGTGCATGCTTGTGTGTGGCAAAGGGAGGGCTCATGCTCCCCAGTCTGTCCCCAAAATTACTCCTAATAGGACTAAATAACGTTTTGCAACAGGGCTCTCGGCAAGCAATAAGCTGCCATCAGAAGGCACGCCTGCATACTACTACCAAAACACCAGCGTGCTTTTGCATGTATCATGCTATTGTTATTATAATGGAAAATAACTAGCTGTAAACAAATCATATGACTTGATACAGCCCTTTAATGAGTTTAGCTGCATACCTAGTGGTAGGTAAAAGGTAAACCAACAGCACTAGACAAGTAATTTCTGGACCCATTACAAGTAATTTGCAAGCACAGGCATCCCAGTTTCACAATCTCCCTCATCTTCGTTTCCTTTGAACCCTGTGTCCTCTTGCCAGCATCAGTGTGCTCTGGCTTCTTTTTTGAAAAGGATTGCCTTTACTCAGCTCTCTTGCTCTGGCTGTGCTTGCGCAAGCGTTGATAAATGTTTAACTCCATTGATACTTATAGCACGGAGTAAAAGAGAGAAGAAAGTCTTCTATGGACAGGGATTAATATTTTCCCCTAAATTTTGCCCTTTTAATTATTAAGTGGAGAAATTAGGGTTATGTTTGCCTAAAGGTGCTACTTTTGCTACCTGCTTTGCAAGTGCCTGACATCTTTGCTCTAGTCTTCACCGGGCAATTTTAGCAAATCAGAGCATGTTTCTGAGCCCATGCCTCACTACTTATCCCCCTGCCTCGCGTTTTCGTAATCTCCCCTACACGTAGGGAACTCCCTAGCAGACAGCTGCAGTACATGGGGATCCTGACAAACAAAAAATGAAAGCAAAGGGATGTACTCAGCTTGTAGCTGTTGTGCAAGATCCGTTGAGTTTGGGTTGAGGAAGCCAAAAGGTGTATGGGTTCCTGGGAGGCAGTTTGATGAGGGGGGGAATAAGGGCATGAAGACAAACTGCGGAAGCCGTCAGGACCCCCAGTCTTACCGTAAAGAAAGAGGAATCCACATGCTGGCAAGCAGTCGCCAAATAAAGCAGTACACCTATACCTAGGATGCTGGGGAAAAAAGCCTGGCTGTGGAAAGGGTACGCTGTGCGGTTTAAGGGGTGAGGCAAGGCAGTTGTTTTGCCCCAGGTCCTTATATCTATGGGCTCAGGACAGGTACAGGTCTTTGCATCACAACACAGCCCAGTGTAAGAAGGGTCCTGGCTCCATCTGTCATGGTCACCCCGGGGACCCCAGTGCGGAGGCACGGCAAGCCCTGAGCACGCTGTGGCTTGCTGGGGGTGGCATGACAAAGCCTGGTGTGACAGTGTTCACTGGCTTCGCCTCCCTGGGAATCTTAAAGCGTTTTTGAATCACTAACCCATTCCCTGGCCTTTACAGAATATTTTCTTAGTGTTTTTCCTGATGTTCTGGGAAAAAAAAGCCCAACACAAAACAAACCCGGCTAAAGCCAACCTTCCAGCTTAGGAAAACTACACCGGCTTAGCTGATCTTAAGACCAGGAAACACTGGCTTCTCCCAGAGTGGTGTCTGCTTTAAGAGTCAAAACTAGAATAAGGAAAGGGTGGAATAAGAATAGAGAAACCACACAGACTGTTTTGCAATAAGAGTTTATGAACGTTTACCTACAACAGCAGTGCGCGCACCAGCCCACAGCACGGCCAGGGCGAGCAGGGACCATCTGCCAGGTCTCTGCTTGCGCACAGCTGCAGGCGCCTTGAAACAGGAGTGAAACCCTCTCCAAAACCTGGCTTTGCTGTCTGGGGAAAGACAGGTGCACACGCCATGCAAAATGTAGGTCAGGGCCACAGGTAAGTCTGGGGTGCTCTGCAGGGACTTGAGAGATGGACTAGCCAAGTTGCACAAAGAGAAAACATATCAAGATCTCGTATAGCTGGTGTCTGTTTGTATAACTTATTTAATATTTGATGAATGCTAACTGCCTAACCTACTTTACCCCTTTTACCTACCATGGCGCTGACTGGCTTCTCCATTTTTCTCTATTATTGGTGCATTTTGAGGAAAAGAGTATCTCACGACGAAACAATCATCTTAGATGTGAGGAATGAAAAAAAAAGGAGATAGAAAAAAGGAATGTAAACCAGAGACAACCTTAGGAATAGGAAAGTGATGTGTGGGCAAAAGAAAATATAGATTGAGTGGCAGGACACTGTATCACCAGTTTACAGTAGAGAGGAACTAGCAGTGTCTGGGGATGTAAGTGTATGGAGAATTACATTCATTTTCTATTCTCTCCTAAAAAAAATTTGGATTTCACCCTGGGAACTGCATGTCCATTGATTTTATTGATACAAATATACAGAATTGCAGAGGAACTTCATTTTGTATGAAATTACTCATTGTAAAATTTTAAATTCTGTACTAATTCAGAGTATATGTAGTTTTGCTACTATAAATATTCATGAAGGAGAGAAAAAAGGGGGTGCAGGAGGGTTTTTATGTGACAGGCACCTCAGTAAGGTCAGTCATTGTTCTCGTACCACTGAGAACAGAGATCGCTGCTCCAAGGCACTCTCTGGCCTTGTCAACATCAGGGAAAACAGATGAGGAGCAATAAAAAATAACCCAGAGTTACATTGGATGAAGCCCCACAGCAATCCTTGCTTTAGTATTTCTCAAGTCAGGGTTCAGTTTAATCAAGTGTAGGTCTCCTGAGCGGAGCCACTTGTGGCACATCTGAGTAGCTGCGGCTCCATCCCCAAAGTGCCATTTTTCTGCATTATAACAAAACATGGTTGGTTTTTGTTTGGGTTTTTTTTTTTTTTTTTGTCAGCCAAAGAGAAGAAAGAAATGGTGCTTAAGTGACAAAGAGCCACTAGCCTTTTCCAATGATGATATAAAATATCTGTACATTGGCATTCCTGTTACCTGATCCCTGTGTGCTGCCTTGGGGATGTCCCTGCTCCCAAGTTCAAAACAGCAGAACAGCTCTGGCATTAATCATACAGCCGAGTGTCAGGTTTCCTTAGGGCTGATTTACACTCATGTAGAAGACTGTTTTTCACTTTGAACCAACTCCTTTCAATGCAAATGGCACTGAAAAATCAGCCTCGTCAGTCCTGGGACAACTACATTTATGCAGATCTGTGGATCTGTGTATCTGTTGCTCTGGTTCTGTGAGCAAAGCCTGGGCCATGTGGTTTCCATGAAACCTGCTGATTTATTGCTTTATTTTTAGTGATAGGTTCTAGGGCATGATTCACTCATTTGTTGTCTAAAAGCTCCACCTTTTACTCTTTAATTGTCGTTGTCTTCCATCCCCAGCACAAGAGGGATGTGGCCAGGAAGAGAAGACTTGGTGAGCTGACAGGCAGCACATACAAAGCAACACCCCAGCGTGCAGGGTGGGCCAAGGAGTAAACCCAGATGAGATTAGCAAAGGACAGCAGGAAGGCCAGGTATCGTTCTGTGGGTGCAGTGAAATAAGAAAGTTTTCATTGCTTTCCTTCCTGTAGGCAAAGTGTTTAGTGCCTTTTAGTTTCTACTTCTCTTCCCCAAAACACCGGTTGCACATGGGTGGAATGCAAATACCAGCAGTGCCAAAGGGTAAGATAAGTGCCTCTAATAAGGAAGGGACAGGAGAAAGAGTTCATGCAGAAGTTAATTATTTGCAAATTGGCAGCTATACTTTGATCTCAGATACCTGAAGACCTGACTAATGACATCTCTGTGCCATGAGTAGCTGGTTGTCTGTAAGACTTGATGGAGGATGAGTCAAACTGTGATGGTCAGGAAGCACAAATAGTGTGGCTGCCTTTAAAACTGGGGGAAAGGAGAAGACTGGCCAACTTCATTTCAATGCCCAGGCAAATATCGGAGCAAATAATCAAATGGACTTGTTCACACTTGATAAAAAGAGCAAGCACTAAATGAGCAAAAGCAAGTTTACCTCCTTTTCTAGCCAGTCACTGGTCTTACAGAAAGGAGAGAGGCAGTAAATGTCATGTATCGTGGCTTCTGAGTACTTTTGACAGTGTCTCTGATGTCATTCTCATCATAAGTAAGCTCAGAAGAGAGATTTATGAGTGTGATGCAAAGGTTGTTGGGAAACCGTAGCAAGAGAGTGAGCAGCAGCGGGCATGGTGGTGAGATGTACCAGGAAGAGCAGGACAGGCTGGTGCCAGGGCTGGCACCACTCTGTGTCATCACTGGTGCTGCCAGGGCAGCAGGGATGCTACGGTGGTCTGCACCCCCACCCTATGGGGTGGGACAGGGAGAAACAGAGGGTGCAATTCAGAGCAGGGGTAAATGCATATGAGATGGTGTTATCAGGCAGGAACAATGGACAAATCCAGCTGGGCAGTAGCCTGGCTGGCAGATGGCTGGGCAGGACCCTGGCTTGTGAGCCACAGCGTGGGAGCACCGGGCTTCCGAGAAAAAGACAAACGCCATGCTGGGACGTACAAACAAGGACACAGCTTGCAAGGTAGGGACAGAAGACCTTGTGCTCTACCCTGCAGGGGCAGAGATGCAGCTGGAGGTCAGGCCATTGGTTTTGGGGTATGGCAACCCAGAAAAAGTGCACCCCGGTTGGACACGGTGTGGGGGTAGCCATGGGGCTGACAGGGGGCCTGGAGAACGTCATCTATGAGGGAAGACCAAATGCACTGAAGTTGTTTGGCCTGAAGAAGGA
This sequence comes from Athene noctua, assembly GCF_965140245.1. Taxonomy (NCBI): domain Eukaryota; kingdom Metazoa; phylum Chordata; class Aves; order Strigiformes; family Strigidae; genus Athene; species Athene noctua. The sequence goes on from NC_134038.1 coordinate 91,365,425, forward strand.
AAGAAGAGTATTTCAACATGTGGGGCTGCAAAGCAAAAGGGAATTACTCTACTCTCTGCCTGTGGGGCAGCAAGGAAGTTTCTGGTTAGTCACTGTGAAATAATTATAGCTGGTAAGGGCAGTGAGGCAGAGGGCAGATGACAGCAATGGACGCAATGGAGCCTCCATCACTGCATATCTTCAAAGACAATCTGTTGGAACAATGTGGGTGCAGTTTATATATTATTATTTGCATTATACTATAAGTAATATTTTTGTGTGGTATCACCCACGCAGAGCTCAGCATGAATGCCAAGTGGGAAGTAAATGCCACTGCAGTGCACTAGCCCATGCTCTCCAGGCACAGGACACATCCAGCTTTGGGCTATCTGTCAGAGACTTCAGCCAGTCAAGGTTTGTAGAGAGTGAACTGCAGCAGGGCAAAATCTGAACCACCCCTAAGTACTAAAGCAGCACAGGCCAGGGACCTTGCACAAATATTTGCCTATGGATCAGGGAGGTATCGTTTTGGGTTTGGAGCTCTTAGGGCAAGCTTTGCACACATTTTCAAATGCATCCCCCTTTCTTAACAAGAAAACACAAAGTTTAAGTCCTTACCTAATCACAGGACTCCAGGAGCTGGAGCTTTAAGAGAAACAAAGTGATTTGTGACTCTTGCCATAGATATGGCTGCTGGACATGTCTGTGGTTGTCTCTTCTCTTGCCCGTGTGCCCAGGGCAGCCCAAATTGGAAACTTGATTTGGAGGGTGGTTGCAGATGCTCCGGTTTGCTTATAAGGGGCTGCCATCAAGAAGAAATAAGTTGAAAATCTTTCTAGCTGTGGCTGCATAGCTGGCCTGTGTCGCTCTGATTTGTATGCCACTACAGTGAACTACATTCTAGGAATTACGCTTTGAGCTGTAACGTTTCCACCAGCTAATGAAAGGCATTTTGATAATTACGTCAAGCATAAGGGAAACATCTCTATAGTTACTCAGTAACTAAGATACTTTGTCAACAGAAAAGTGACAGCGTTCTTATTGTCTGGTTAGTTACTCAGAAAAATTGAACTATTTACAACAGAGGCATCCAATATATTGTATTTGCTAATGCTGCATTTCAGTGGTACAGCCATGGAAATCAAGATGCCTTAATAGCCTACAGTTTGTCATGTTTGAATCACGGTGGAGCCCCTTTAGAAAAAAAGTAATGCTTGCAGGGAATATTTTATAGATACAAAGTGAATTTTATTGAATGGAGAATTAAACTGACATAGTGAATCAGAGGCCATTGATATTGTGAAGTTACTGATCTTCAGCTCCCAAATTATTTCTGAAGACATGCAACACTGTGCAGTAATGTGTACCACTAGGGACATTTGAAGGCCCCTGAGTTTATTCAAGTCCGGGTAAAGAAAGAAATTTCTGGTAAATAGGGCAGAAGAAAGAGTAAAGGTTATTCACAGAGGCCACCTTCTGTCTGTGGGTCAGTGAAGTTGCCTTCTCCTAAGCATCAAGAAAATGGAAGCTGAGCTTTGAGAAAACAGTGATTTAGGAGGATCCTTTTAAACATGGATGTGGCATACTGCTGGGAGGTTGGCTTTTTTTCGTTACTGTTTCACTACTTCCTTTTGATTTATTATACATACTATTCTCTCTCCCCTCTCTGTTTCAAAATGAGTGAAAGAGATGTGACAAGTAGTATGGGGAAAGCACGCAGGAAAGAGGTGAACCTTTAAAGTATAAAATAAATCACAGTATTCAATATTCAGCAGTTGGATTTCATTAGGATAATTAATTGTTGCTCTTTTGCAAGTGGAATGAAGTGTGCAAAGCCACAGGCCAAAGACAAGTGGTTTGATGGGGCTGGCAGAAGGGAGAGAAAGCCACCAGCTCCACCACAGGCCGGCAAGAAGAGCTCCCCTCGCTGCAGAGGGTGGCAGAAATCATCGCTGCCTTTGCTCAGCTTGCCATAACCGTATATTCCTCAGGCCAACCTGCTGGGCTGGGCCTGGTCCGCAGCTTCCTGAGCTCACACACACCTTCCTCCGCCCCATCGACTCCCAAATCACAGGCACTGCCTTCAGCCACCAGTCCTGGCAGCAGCTCGCCCCTTCAGAGGGATGAGGGGGGGCTCCCTTCATTAAAGCTCTCTCTAATTGGCAGCGAGCGTGGAGCATTTTGCAAACAAATTTCACTGAAAACAGGGAAAAGAGGAAACCATAGGAAAAGAAATTACAAGGTCCCCTGCTGCTCTGAAGCAACTCCCCTGCTTTTTCTAAAGTAGGCTGCATAAATATTGATCTAGCCGGGATATGCCCTACATTCATTTGCACAGGCATTATAAATGTGCTTAAGAATGAGAAATCAATCTCGTTTTCCTGCATGGTAAACATGTACAGCCAAAAATGCGCACAGATAATGCAAATCACAGCTCTCAGGCTTGCCACTTACACATCGAGTTGGAAAAGGTGTCCTTGGGGAATGCATGAAAAAAAGATCTTCTTACCTGTTTGTTTATTTTCAGGTATTTCCATTAATCCCTATACAGACCATGTAAAACACACTCCCACTCCAATTCTAGTTATAATCTATCATCTAACTAGTTTTCTGCATTTTGCCTGTTGAATTTGTTTAGGTTACTTTTTCATAACCTTCTCCAAGCAAGGTGACATATAACCTTAGGCATCCCTGTAACTTTATTGCTCCCTCTGCCATTAGCCTTCCATCTGGTTGAGCTTTGCAACACTGCAACTGGGGAAATCATATCATTAGGTTGCAAAAGCTGTAGAGTTCCTGCACTAAAGAGCCACAGGCTGGCTTCTGAATCACTAGGCTATTAATAATTAATATGTAATTGTTGGATAATCTGTTTAGACAGTCACAGTGTAGGAAATTTATTAGTATTTTCTCTGGAGAACACTGCTACTAAAATAATACAATTTTAACAAGTCCCTTCTCATTATAATGCTACTGAATTACCAAAATAGTGCAGAGCTGCCTCATCTTGCTTCTGGGGAGAAGACAGCATCCAACCACTGTAGTTTTGAGAAAAGATTTCTGAGGCTGGTTATCTCACACCATCTACCATCACAGTTCTTGCATCTTTCCTTGAAGTGTGAACCATTTTGCAGCAGAACTCTATCTAGGAGGACCGGTGGTCTAATCCACTTATATTCCTGAAAAGATGTAGGTAGGAAATCTTACAAATTATTTACAGATAATTTCTACATCTCTACTCTTGCAAAAAAAGAGCCGTTGGTCAGGTATTTGACAATCTGCCATTACACTTGTTTGACATTGGCCACATTGACAACCAATTTCTTGCTGCGTGACTCAGACCGTTAATTGCAGCCTGTCAAGTCTTGCCTCACTTGGGTTTTGTGCATGACAAGGCCCTGAGCGATGTGATCTCACTTTGACATTTGCCCTGCTCTGAGAAGAATGACTTCCAGAGGAGGTCCAGGGGTCATCCACCATAATGCATGTTACTTAGCAATACTTCCCCTCTGTAATGAGATGTATTCATTGTAAGTCTCGCACAGAGGCCTTCCAAATTCCTTGGCTTCCTTCAGTCCATGCATCCCTCCACAGTTACACATTGGTCATGGAGCAGCCTGCCTTTGGGCCTCCCTGGCTTCTATTGCTCCACGGTGACTCCGGAGCAGTGTGATAGCTGGTCCGCTCCCTGACAACGAGAATCGGCAGAGCCTTTCTAGCCACTGCTTTCTGCATGTTCTGCACAGCTCCCCTGAGAGCTCCTGAGCCTGGTTGCTGGTTTTGGAGAGCTACATGGTCCATCTGATTTGGAAGAGCATTCATTCTCAGAGTAAGCAGGCATGTCTGAAGGTAAATGTTCCCTCGAGGCAGCAGAGGTCAGGGGCTAAAGCACCTGAAAACAAAGTGTCACACACTGGGAATGAACAGATACTTTTTGCAAGCAATGCCACCATGTGGGGGGAATGATGTAAATGGTTTTCCGTCAGTCACCTAAGAATCCACTGCAGGTTCCTTGTGCACCACAGTATCTGATACAGAGAAAATACGAAAGGGCAGCCAAGAATGGTAGGACACAAAATATTTGGCTATCGCACAGAAATGCATGCAGCCCAGCTGTGCTAAGTCATGATTTGATGTGAGCCCTGCCAGCAGCCCATCTGCAAACGCTGTGGAGAAAAGCTCTAAGGCTAGGTCTTATCTGCTATACTATAGACCAAACGCATGGAAATAACATCACCGCTTTGGGTTTTTTTTCAAAAGCCTGATTGCTCATGGTCACAGGTACCAAGCTGGGTCCCTCCCTCTGCCTCTTCAACGCTGGGAGAAAAACCTTCAGCATATGCTCCAGGCGACACCTTTGTCAGAAAATGCATGCTTGAAAGCTTCGGTGCCTGGCAGTATTGAATCCCAGACCCGCTTCCAGAGCAGGACTGATCTGTTTGGTGTGGCAAAGAAATACATCAGGTAGCTGGAAGCTGAAGTTTGTGATACTATTATGAAAACAGCTTATCGGTATCTGTTGGCAGAAGAAATGTTCCTAAAAATCCAGCTGACTTTCAAAGCACAGCATTTCCCAACTGCACGGGGGCCATTGATGGGTTTTCACATGTTCATCGCCTGTCTTCTCAAGAGGCCAATGAATATTTTAACCACAGGGCAGGTCTTGATCTGTGGAAAAGGTAGGTCACAGGCACTGAATATCCTGGAGAGTATGCTACCAGCCAGGGCATTTATGTGCTTGGGAAAACTAAGACTTTATTCTGCTCTAGCAATGAGAATTCACATCAGTTTGGAGAACCTGGTTTATCCTTGCTCTGACTGGAGCAGGTGGAGTCCCACAGAGCATTCAGCTCTGTTCTTGGCACTTACAGAACAGCAGAGGACACCTTTGGAAAGGCAGCATGATGCCTCTGAAACAGCTTGGATGCCAAATAAATGCACACGACTGTAGTTTGCTGTGCCCTGGCCAACATCTGCAAAGCTAATGATGCAGAAAGTGAAATCTGGACGCTAAAATATTAGCTGTTTCCCCTTTCCTATGTCTTCCCTTCCCTCTCTTCCCAGGCCAGCTTCTGCACGGACTGACAGAGAGCACGGAGCAGAGCCTTATAGTGACCTGGGTTACTGAAGGGGAGCCATATGATCTACTGGTGAAATGGTGGACTTGTTTTCCTGGAAGTTTTGTCTGGCCTCACCCATGAATACTGGGCTCATTCCCACCGTTCCAGTGTCTTACTAAGAGCTCTCTTAATCTTATGCAACAGCGTGGCACAGCCCTGTGACTACACACTCATACCTGAAATGACTGAGTGACCGATCAAGGGAGGGGTGAAGATTTTAAGCCAAGGCATCTTTGGTAGGCACGCTCATGTGCCGTTGACATGGCACAGGAGGGTGATTCTGCACAATGGTACATGGCCGTCTGCCTAGAAGTCAATGGGCATTTTGTCACTGTAGTAGCTAATGAAAAAATTACCTGCTCTCCTAGATTTAACTCCTTGTCCTTTTCACCAAAGACAGCTCAGATATGTTCCCTACTGATTTTCTGAAAGCCCTTCTGTGAGGTCTTCTTGGTGAGCTGCAGATGCGACAGTGAGCTATTTTAGTATTAACTTCTGGGCTGATCCTGGCAATATTTTAATTGTATAAGGCTTTATTTTATTAATCTCCTCAGAGGATTTCTATGTTTACTCCTAACAAGATACACTTTTGGTGTTGAAGAAATAAAAAAGGCTCCTTCAAAGGGCACGACGTTTATACTTCCACTAAATAACTGTAGATGCAGCTGTTGATAGCACTCTGTACTAGGATAAATCACCAATAACACATATTTTGAGAGTTTAGCTTCCACTATGCTATTCTCACTTCAGTGCTTATGCCACTCAAATAAATAACATGTATTTATGTGATAGATTTTTACCGTATTAAAGCAATACCTGAGATTCTTAAAGCATAATTCATTTTAATGGAGAGTATTTCCATTACCTGGCTGACAGTGCAGCTCCAGTCATACTGGCACACTGGAGTGGGCAACACACTGTGCAGAAGCGGCAAATACAAGTGAGTACGGGCATTAACTTTCTAAGCCAACTTTCTTGCCAAATCTGCTGTATGGCAAAAACGTATCTCCAGTCTTGCATGAAAGGCTTTTATGTACAGCCTTTTAACACCAGACAGTACCCTCTAAGATATTTACAAGGGAATTAATGGGATATGACTAACCTCATGAAAAGCTAATACCAAAAATGTCTGAATCTCTTGGGTCACTTCAAATAAGCCAGCCATGCTATTTAGGGCTATATATTATGTAAACCCATTGCATTCAAGTCACTGTGTTGGCTGCAGCTTAATGAATCCACATTAATCCATCTCTATCAGTAGTGATGAATACTGTACCTCGAGGAGTTGTAGGGCTCTAAAACAAAAAGGGCTTAAACCAACATATGAATATGAAAGATAAAAAGAAATAATTACAAGGAATGACTTATAAAGTTCTGGAAGAGAATCTTTTAGTGCATTGATAGCTAACAGGCAATGAAACTCTCTTCAAAAAAAAAAAAATCACTAACAAAACACATAGCTTAAAATGGAAGAGCCAAAGACACAGTAAGAGGATTATCGTATAGGGGTTGCTGAGTCTACTGGCAATTACAAGGTCTGGCTTTGCAATTAGTATCAATAGAAATTAAAAACAAAATCTGTAAAATACTGATTTAACTTTAATACAGGGTTTAATATAACACTAGAATATATTATATATATAAAATATTTAAAAAATATATCATATAATACTGTAATCAATCAGATAACAAAGTGGGTGTTTGTTTTTCTCAAATTTGTTTCCTCTGGTCGTGGCTTCCATTCATATGGTTAACTCAGTGTCAGCTACTCATTACCTTGAGCAGCAAAGGAGATGTTGCTATTTACTTCTGGAAATTGCCTGCTTCATATGTGATGGGAACAAAAAGTTTGTGCTGGAGGAGAAATTTCGAAGTTTGCTAAGGAAGCTGTACCTCCCAACTGCAATGCTAACACAACTCAGCCTGTGCGTGTCACAACGGGAAACACTGGTGTAATCGAAGGATCTCCACAACGCGCTGCTGCTGCTGGCTTAGGAAAATCTTACCTTGCTGAAGACAATACAAGTTAGCTTTACAAGAAAATGAAATTCAAGTGGCCAGTGTGTAAACTGCATGTCAGTGTGAACAACCTAACAGCATGATTCTGCACCCCACTCCAGCCCCTCCACCCAGAAGAAGTTGGTACAGGACTTTCATTCAGCAAGAAGGGACCTTCACAGTCTGGTGCTCCACTTCTGGGACACAGGGACCTGACTTCTGTCCAGCACCTTGAGAGGGGTTTAATGTGCAACCAAGTGGGAACTTACCTCTTTTCTCCTCTCTCTGTGTTATGGAAATAATCACACTTACTCACATTCATAAAGTGCTTTGAGGTGCACTGCTGAAGAGCATGTAGTATAGCAGTGTCAATATTACTTGTATGGAAGTGGTTCTGGAATCAGAAATACAGATCCATCTTTGCTGAAAATTATTTAGGGGGATGTAGGTACAAACTACCTTCTGGGTAATGCAAGTCCAGTATTCCTGAATATATAAACACAAGAGCAACTGTTAAGATAATTTACAACCCGATTCTATTTCAGGAGTCAGTTAACAGAAACTTCCCAGTTCGAGAATAGTTCTTAATCGTATGCTCAATCTAAGGACATATTTAAACTCAAGAGTTTCCCTGAATAAGCACCATCTTAAATGCTTTACTACAGGCCTTACATGCCAAGATAAGCACAACAAGCACAGAATGCATACACACTGTTGTGCTCAAACTCACAGCTGGAGCAGCAATCAACATAAATTTTCAGTTCCTTGTTATCTGCATATCCAATTTGCTCCTACAGTTGTGACAATTGCACATATGGATGAGGGATACAGGTGCATACCTTGCATTTTAAAAAATGAAATTAATCCCTACTGATAAAATTAAGTATTATTTTGAGAACAGCTTCCATATAATGACATTCAGCTTATCTTTACAAAGAAAGGCATTATTGTATTGTTTAATTTGAAATGGTCCCTTTGCTCATCCATCTCCTGGTCCCTGAATTACTTGTACAGTGGCAAATGTTTTGTCTTTTGCTCCAGCATCTTGATATTGAAATCAGTCTCTTGCTTCCTTGTCTGTAAGGAAATTCTCCCTTACAAAAAAAACATGCTACTAAAGAAGAGAGCTGAATAAGCTCCCTAATATTTTGCAGGGTTGAAGGACATTAAGTTCCTTCTTTCTAAGCTCCCTCCCCACCTTTACATGTTAACTGGAATCACTGAAGTGATTCATACCTTCTGAAAGCAGGGATGAACATTTAACAGCACCATTGATGATGACTTACAGCAGAGAAAGTGTAAATATAATCTTTCCCACACTAGTATTTCTCAGCATTCATCTCAGCTTTTGATCCAGAACTGACTTGTCAGTCAAGTTTTCTGTAGTGAAGGACTGGGGATTAAACAGTTCCTTAAAAAGGAGGGCATATTATTCTGAAAAAATATCTCTGAAAGCAAAAACCAATCTGGGTAATCATTGCATATTTTATATAATTAAAAAATTATCTGTGAGTATAATTCATGGTAAAACCACGTCTAAAAAGCCTGTGTGCTGTTTTTACTATCCCATGGCAGCAGACATTTCAGAAAAATTAAGACAGTACTAATAAGCCATTGTTGAATTGCCCAGCAAAATATTAACTGTAGCTAAACCAAGGGGTTGCACGAAGTGAAATGGTATAATGTTAATGAAGAACAGAACAGAGCTGGCAGTAATATGAATTGAAGCTGGACCTGGTCCTCTCTTCTGCATTCACAATGAAAGAGTAAGGAAAACCACAGACATCAGATGATGCTCATAATCTGTCCCTCCCCTTGTAGAAACATCTACTAACAGCACAGAGTATCCCTGAGGGCTCTGCAGGAATTTGTGAGAATTGGGGGAGGCAGATTTCAGAAGGAGCTGAACAGGAGTTAACATCCTCCAAGTACCACTGCAGTTACTCAGTCAGCTCCACGGTTGTGTACGGCAGTCTGATGCCTCCTGCCGTAGCTGTAGTAGCTGCCAGCAGGGGTGTACGCAGTGAAGATCACAACAGCACCGACCTCTGCGAGGATTTCAGCTAAGCTTTGGTCTGCTCTGTCACTCAGAGAACCCTCTAGCTCTGATAACTCTAGATATAAGATCATCCACAAAAGTAATCTTGTCGTTTCAAGATCTTTTGGCATTTTCCTGCCACCAGTCTCTGGGAGTTTATGATTTCTTCATTCAGTATAAAGAGTTTTGGTATGGAGTCATTTATAGTAATCTGTGATAAATTGCCTTTTATTCCCTTAGTTTTTGTTGACAACTCCTATAATGAGAAAACTCTTCTTCGGGATTGCCAGATTCTGGTTGGAAAAGTGCAGATTGCAAACCATCCTGTTTCATTTCACCTGTCTTCCAAACAGCTGTCATCAATCAAACTTTAGAAAAGGGAAATCTGTATTTCAGCCTTCCACTTCCTCCTGGCAAACATCAATTTCATAAACTTCGTTCCCATGTCTCACAACAGCAGGTAATCCTTATCAAAATTCACAATTCCAGGAGAGTTTAAAAGTATCCATCAGTTACTGGGAAATGGAGAATAGCTTCGTTTTCTCATAAATCTGAGAGTTCAATGTAAATATGCATACACTTACAGATTTCAAGTGCACTTCCCTGCATAAAGCAAAAATAACCAGGCTTGGTACCACTAACATTTGGAGACGCTGGGTCACTACAGAATCTGCTGCCTTCATGTTTGGGAAACTATGAAAAGTGACAGTCCCCTTTTTTACTGGTGGTGCAAATCAGGGCTCACAGAATGCTGGGAGCCTTATTTGCATCCCCCAAATTTCACAGGGCAGTGATAAATCCAAACATTTTTCCACCCTCAGGACTTCAGTACTGCTACTTCGGTTTTTAATTGCATAAAGCTCTTCGTTAGTAAGGCCGCTGGTAGTGGTGAGTTAGCCTGGCAAGAGGGAGAGCAAGGTCAGCTCAGTCCCCGGCCAATTTTCCGAGTTGTATCACAGACGGGGGCTGCTCCATGTGGACTCAGAAAGCTGCGGCGTAAATCCAGAGCTGGAGCTATACCAGTCCACCCCACCAAGGATCTGACCCAAGGCTATTTAAATGACCTTAACTGCATGTTCCTACACTATGTGGACTATCTCACCAGAGGAGACAAAGAGAGCATGTTTAGTCTATCAGAGAGAGAATATGAAGTCTGCAGGAGATATCATTGCTGCCTATAAGTCCCTTGGGGGTAAACACTCTGGAGTTTAAAAAAAAGACCTCTTTGAGTCAAAGGCCGATGCAATGCTGGCATGTGAGCAAATGGATGTAGACTACCCGTGTGCAAAATTCACATTGAAAATTGGAAGTTCCCACCAGCGAGGGCCCAGTGGCCCTGGGACAGTCTTCCACTTAGCACGGAGGAGAAACCAGCTCAGCTCCTTTCAGAATTATGTTCAACTTGTTTATCTACTGTGTTAGGGGGACCTCACTAACATGTAGGATGCACTCTGTCCAGTTACAAGGGAGAAAACTGAATGTCCCAGGAGACTGCTCTGGTTCCATGTTCCTAAGTAACACTGAAGAATCTCCGTGTTCTGCATTTTTTTCCATGTGTGCATGAACATACAAGTATTTGAACCATTTGGGAAAAGTACAGTTTCTCCCTCTCTACTCCCTCCAAAGAAGAGAAGGGCTGGAAAGTGTTTTCTAGAAACTCTTTTATTTCAAGTACTACTGTTAACAATAATGTCCCTAGACCTGGCTGTCTCCTTCTGAGTGTATCTGTGTGTGTGTCAGCACACAGAATATTTCTCACACATTTAAATCAGGAGACCTGGTTAAATCAGTAACCTTCATGAAGTAGGTGGCATGAGGGTGGTGCAAAGCAGTAGAAATAAACCAGAACCAGAGCTTAGTATACTCAGGGCTGCGTTTCCGCTGTGCACTACTACTGTCAAAGGAGGGTTTGGGCACCAGGTTAAGCCTTTAACGGCCAAGTGCTGCCGTCATCGTCTGTCAGTCCATGCTGTGGACGTGGTGCTGGCTCTCTCGCGCAGCAGGAATTCCAAAGATGCTCTTGCTGGTGATTGCAACTCCAGATATGGGCCAGTGAAATGCACAGTCAGACCGTAGTTAATTTACAAATTGTGCTGTTCACAAAGTGGGTGGTTTCCATATAAAGATAAAACACCAGTTTCGTTGTTACAAAAACTTAAAAGGTAGTCACATATTTCCACTGAAAGCTCCTTGGAGAATACCTCTGTTTTCTGTGATGCATTTCAGCTGCTGGCGTGGGGCATGAAGACAGTAACGTGGAAGCGTGGAGGAATGTTTTATTAGGAGAGGTAAAGTTTAGTTTTATTATGGTTCTGGTTTATTTCTGGTTCATGTACTGTACGTATGCACTACCCCCCCCCCCCCCCAAAATAGTGTTTCACTAAGAGTTTTTCTTGGGGTTCTCAGCGATGGTTTATCTCCCCCAACATTGATGTAACCAGTTAATTGCCCAGAACTCCGACTTTACTGCAGTCTATAGAACTTCTGATGAATGTCTGGCAAGGTGTTTCACTGTGATTTTCGAAAAGATATTAAAAAGGAAAGATCTCAGGCAGTTACAGCCCTATCCAATGGGCATTACTTAGCTAAAACATCCCCAGGAGCGTGAGATTTCTCTGAATAAATACTGTAGTATGGTCTCCTTACAGTAAGAAAATTCATGCTTTCACACTGCTAACTGTATTATTCAATTTGTAATATTGTAATATATTACAATTGTAATTTTCCTCTTCAGTAATTCATTTAAAATTACATTTGGGGGTAAAAATGTTGCTATTTAATGGCTGCTTCTAAGCAATTTTAAGAAGCATTTTCAGTAATTTTAGTCCCTGAAATACAGCGACAGATTAATAGCCCTGAAACTTTCTCTGTGAGTCTACTCAAAAAGCAAGTCTTTCTCAGTGTGTGCGCGTATATATCTATATATATGTGTGTGTATTTCCCACACTCACATCCATGTCTCTCTCCATCTTGGGTCTGAAGAGATCATCTCTCTCCTCAGAAAAAAAGATTGCCTGGGTTCAGAGCTCAGGTTCTGCACTGAGACAGCCAACGTGGAGAATGTGTCAGTTTGGAGTGGAATGGTACAGTCACTGAACGTGTAAAATCTTTCCGTGCGTGCTGCCAGGTGGCTATTAGCCAGCAATTACTGCTAAGCACTGACATTCCCACTGAGGCGCAGCACAAGGGTGACCATACCCAGGTCTCATTATCAGCGCTCCAGGCCGCCCTTTTCCCTTCATTAGCCATTTCTGTAAAACCTTCCGGTAAGACTTAAGGAATACAACCAAAGTCCTGGGAATATTTTAAAATGGATTCACCATCATGCCGCAAAGGGTGGCAGCACACTACGCCTGCCCGGGCCAGCGAGGAGAAGCGGTGTGACTTCCAGCACATTCCAGGCTCTCGCCCTCGTGCTTGGCTGGCCAGCGGGCTATGGCTCTGGAGGCTGCTCGGCCCTTGTGGGTGGTGCGGGTGGGAATCTGGCCGGCAGATCACGGCCACGGTCACGGTCAGGGCAGCAGTAACGCACGGCGGGACGCGGGCCGCCCAGAGCTGCCCCCCGGGCCTCCGCACCGGCGCGGGCAGCGGCCGTTACGGAGGGGCCGCAAGGCACCATGTGGCGCACCGTGGGGTGGGTGGGCCTCGGTCACTCAAGGCAGCGACCCCCCCCGCCTCCCCTTCTAGGAAAAAGGCCGGGGACACCCGCCTGAGGGAAGGGAACCCGCCACCCCCCTCCGCGGCCAACGGCCGGACCGCCGGGCGCGGCGGGGAACCGGGCAGCGGGGGCTGCCGGGACTTGTAGTCGGGGGTAAGAGAAGGAGGGGCGCTCCTCGGGACTACACTTCCCGGCAGCCCCCGCGTCCCAGCCCCGGGCGCGGTCACGTTGTGTTTATCGGCGAGGCCCCGCCCCGCCGCGCGAGCGGTGGCGTCACCCTCGCGAGCCTCCCTCGCTCGGCGGCTCTAGTCAGCGGCCAGGCGGGGGCTGCTTAATATTCATGAGGCGCGGCGAGCGGGCGGGCGCGCGGCGCGCGGCGGGCTCACTCGCTCTCGGCCGCCCTAATGGCGCTCGCGACAGCTGGGGAGCGGGGCTGAGCCGGGCGCGCGGCGCGAGGGCACCGGCGGAATGCGCCCCGCTGCTACGTAACCCCCCCCGGGACGCGGCGCCGCGCCCCGCTCGGCCCCCCCCGCGCCGCGCCGGGCCGCCGAGCGGCGCTCCCAGCAGGGCGGCGGCGGCATCCCCGGCCCCGCGGGCAATGGAGCCCGCGCAGCAGCGAGCGAGAGAAGCCCCGGCGGCGGGCGGCGGGCCGGGGGAGCCGGAGAGCGGCTCCCCGGGCAGGAGGAGCCGGGCAGCGCCCGGCGCGGAGAGCGGCGTGGAGCCGTCGGGCGGCGGCGGCGGGCAGCTGGACGGCAGAGGAGCCGGCGGCCCGCGGCGGAGGCGAGGGGTCGCCGGCGGCTTCGCGCCCCCGGCGGCCGGCGGGACTCCGGCGGCCCCCGGCGGGGTCGGCAGCGCCAACTCCCTGCTCCTGCGGCGGGGGAGGCTGAAGAGGAACCTCTCGGCCGCCGCCTCCTCGGCCGCCGCTGCCCCCGCCGCCGCGCTGGGCACCCGCAGCCTGGACAGGAAGGCGCTGCTGGCGAAGCCGCCGCGGCAGCTGCAGCCCCTGCAGCCCCCGGAGCGGGACTGGGTGCGGCGGGACCTGCAGCGGGGCTGCGTCCACGTCTACGAGCGCCACATGAACTGCTACCTGCGCCCGGTGCTCTGCACCCTGGAGACCACGGCGGCCGAGGTGGCGGCCCGGCTGCAGCAGCTCGGCCACCGGGGCGGCAGCAGCGTGGTGCGGGTGCTGGGCAAGGCGGGCGCGCCGCCGCAGCCCCCGCCCGAGCCGCCGGCGGCCCCCGCCGAGGCGCCGCCCGAGCCCACGGCGGAGGGGCAGCGGCCGCAGCCCGAGGAGAGGCCGAGGAGCCGGCGGGGGACGCGGAGCGGGCCGGCCGGAGGAGACTGCGGGGAAGCGGCGCGGCCCGGCCGCTTGCCGCTGGGCGGCAGCGCCGAGGAGAGGGACGCGGCCGGCGGCCGGCCGAGCCCGGCGCCCTCCGACCTCAGCCCCGGGGCGCCGCCGGCCGAGCTGTACCTGGCGGGGCCGCCGCTCTCCTGCCCCTCCCTGCTGGGGGAGCTGGGGCCGGCCGGCTCCGACAGCGAGAGCTTCAGCCCCAGCGCCGAGAGCGTCTCCGACCGGCTGGATCCCTACAGCAGCGGCGGCGGCGGCGGCTCGTCCTCCTCGGAGGAGCTGGAGGTGGAGCCGGTGCCCCCCGACGGCGCGGAAGCAGGTGCGGGGCCGGGCCGGGCCCCCCTCCCCTGCCCGGGGGAGCTGCCCCCGGGGCGGGCGGGGGGGGCGCCGGCGGGCGCGGCCGGCGGGCGGGAGCCGTTGGCGGGGGCCGCGCCGCCGGGGCCGCCCGCCCTGTACGTGCAGCTCCACGGGGAGACCAGCCGGCGGCTGGAGGCCCACGAGAAGCCGCTGCAGATCCAGAACGACTACCTCTCCCAGCTGGGCTTCCGGGACCTGTGGCGGGTGCAGGAGGAGGGCATGGACTCGGAGACCGGCTGCCTCATCCGCTTCTACGCCGGTGAGCGGGGCGGGGGCGACCGGAGGACGGGGGGGGGTGCGGTGGGGGGCGACCCTTCCACCCGCCCGCTGGGCGCCCGGGCTGAGGGGAGGGCGTGGGGGCGAGCGGGCGCTGTCCCTCCGCCGGGGCCGGCCCCGGGGCCGTCTCCCCGCCCGGGAAAGGTGGCCCGCGGGCGTCGCCGCGCCGGGGAGGGGCCGTGCGGGGAGGTCCCCGCCACCGGCGGCGGTGGTGGCGGGCAGCGCTGCCCCGGGCCGGCTGCCGGGGAAGCCGGGGTGTGCGAGCGGCGCTCGGAAGCCGCGGGCTGCCCCGGAGCTGCCGCTGTGCCAGGGCAGCCCCCCCGCCCTTCCACGCGTGGGTAATGGAGGTCGCTCCTCTGTTGTTCCCCGCTTCCAGCAGCGGCACTGGGCGTGCGGGGTTAAATCAGCCTTCGTCTGCTGCTTTCCCTGGCGACTGGAGACGCTTCGGTGCCGCTGCTGGGGAGGGAGGGAGGGTCGGGGGCCGTTTCGGGGCTTTGCGGGGTGCCGGCAGCTCGCTGGCGGGGTGCGCCGAGACAGCGGGGCCGGGGCAAGGCGGGCTTGTGCGGGAGGGGAAGGCTCCGCGCAGTTTTGCTCCTGAAATAGGCTGCAACTGTGCAGGGCGCGCAGATTCCTGAGCTGAGGACGGGGCGTTCCCGCAAACAGAATCCCAGACTTACTTTCCCGTGGTGTCAGCGCTTGCCATCAATCTTCCCTTTTGGTAGAGTAGCGAGACTTCACGGGGAGGCTGAGGCAGTAAGCGAGGAAAATGGGCAAGTACACGACACAGCCTTTGAGAGCAGGGTGCTCAAAACCTTGGTAATAAAAAGGTAGAAGCTTTTTAGTGCAGCTTTGCTCTTACAACTTACAGTATAGAATTTGGGGAGTACTGGGTGGAAAAGTTAGCTCCCACGTTGTAATTATGCAACCTTCTGCAGTTTTGGAGAGGTTTAAAAATAACTTGTGTGTCAGTTGAATTAGTCTGTAGAAAATACATTCTAATCTTGGAACTCTTTGGGGTTTAACTGTTCTGCCCATCTCTCCAAGGAGAGACTGTTTAATGTCCCAAGTAAGCGTTCAGATAACTAGTAACGTGGAATGGGTAAAGGGTGGTATCCAAAGATAAGGTCCTGATAGCAAAGTAGCAAATGCCATCCATCGCCTTGCCAGGTTGGCTGAGCTGAGTGGTCCTTCACTGAACCGTGAGAATTCAGAGCTTGAACTCTGAGAAATACAGAGATTCTTCCCTCGAGTGAATTCCACTGAATGCCAAATAAAGGCGGTAATGGTGGGGTGGGAAGGAGAGCAATACACTAGATAAGTGCCCTTCTTTATTCAGAAGAGAATGTGGGAGTGGTGGCGAGTGGTCAATTCAGCTTTTCTTCAGATTTCGCGGTCGGTTTTATAATGACCCTGTCATAAAGAGTGCAGAAGTAGTATTTGTTCAAGGAATTGACAGAAATACGTTGGGTATATTTGGGTTAGAAAGGAGCTAAAGTATTTTTTTCAGGTGATTGATGGTGTTCTGCATGTTTCTCCACTGCACTGCTGAAGGTGGAAGTCAGCAGGTGATGCTGGAAGGGTTGTTGCTTTCTTTATTTCCAGTCCCACCATCAAAAGGGGTTGCACAGACACGTTTTAAAATGGGACAGCCGTATGCCTCCTTTCCCAACAGGATGTGTTCTAAAGAAAACACAATCAGAAAGCGTAGCTAAGTCTTATGCACAGTTAAGCCTGTTTGCATTTAGTTTTTATGCATTAAATAATTAATTCTATATGTTAAATGCGGATGTTCCAACTCTGTTTTATTTCAGTGTCTCAACTTGATTGCTAGCTTGTACTGATTTACGAGCTTGTACATTTTGGACTTCCTTGTACAAAACTGCTAAATAGAAGTGCATTTCTATAAGTGTACATAGGAGTAAATTAATGCAAATTTCTTATGCAAGTTCATATGCTAAGAAGTATGCCTCTGTACTTCAAAAGTGCAGTGGTTTTTTTTTTTTTGAAATCCTTATCTCTTTGAGGGGATCTGTGATCAACATCTGCAACACCTGTGATCAGGTGCTTGTAGCAGAATGGTTGCAGCATCTAATGTACCAGACCGGCCAAAAACAGCTAAGAAAATATTACTGACATGTAATCAAACTGATTTTATGTAACTGTCTTGGCAAGTTATCCCTGCTTCCTTATTTTAAATATCCCTCCCCCCAGAGATGAAAGGGAGGGAAGGAGAGACACTTAAAAAGAATACACATCAAATTAAACTGGAAAGGGGAGTGGGTTTTGGCCCCAAAGTTAGGGTGTTTTGTTTAGGAGAAGTGCCTTTTTTATAAATGATCCTCCAGGACCGTACCCTAAGGAAAGCTTTGAAACAGTGATTTCCTGTTTGCCTGGGTCTTCATTGGTTTAAGCAGCCTGGCTTGTCCCAGTGGGTAGAGAACCACTAGCATCTCTATCCCTGTAATTTCCTGCGAGCTGTCTCAGTGGGATTTGGCTATCATGGTCTTGTACTGATGTAAAATGGCATAAACCTAGGCTGGATTTATTGCATTGCTTCTAAAAAGAATTCTTTCACCTAATCCCCTTGGACTGGGGAGAGAAGAGAGCACAGTGGTGACTTTCAGGCTTTTTTATTTCTGGGGAGAGACAGTTTTAAGACTGGAAGATTACTGTACTGAAACTTAACATTGCAAATTCCAAATAAGATGATACAGCCAATGATTTTAGTGATTACTGTAGGTTGGTAATTTCTCTAGTTCTGGAGCCTGGGAAATACAGATTAAAAAAAAATTGCTAGGAGAACTGCAGAGAATCAGGATTTTTTTACTATGACAAAACAGCTTTCTTAGTAAGTAGTAGTCCGCAAACAGTCTATAAATGAAGTATCTGCTCTTTTAACGCAGAATTCCAAATTTAAAAGCCCTCCAAACCAAAATGTGACACTAGAAATGTAAAAGTGCTCCCGGTACATTGCCTTGGTTTGTTTCAGAATGTGGTTAGTGCATCTTCATTTTGGTATCTCCTCTCCTTTTCTTACTTAGGGTGTGGGTGTGGTCCATTTCTTCAATCTCTTGACTGAGCATTAAACAGATAATGCTGTTGCTAAAACAAAGACCCTTACAGCTTTAAGGGTCTGATCCTACTCCCTGTAACATCAGTTGGAGCTGAATTGGGCATTAGTCAACTTTTCTCTCTGTTGAAATCTATCTCAACAACAGATACTGTCCTCAAAGTTTCAAATACCTAATCTCTATTTAAAAGGATATGGTTAAATAGCTTTCTGCTGAGATACTGTGTTACTGAGTTATGGAATTGTATAGGAATCCATAGTGCAATTACAGTCATGATATTGTCTCTGGGAGACCGATTAGGTCAGACTTAGTAAACTATTCCTAAAACCATGAGTGGCTGTAATCCAGAAGGCTTCTCACAAACAAGTTACAATATTCCTTACTGCTCTGTAAAAATCATTTTTGTTAAACATAAGTTATCTCAGTGGCCTTGACTTCTCTATAATTTGCATGTAGAAGGAAAAATAGACTAATACATCAGTCTCGTCATTTAAGAACTGCAAAAAACCATCCTGCTTATTTTGAGATTTTAGATCAAAAATAAGCACAGAATCATATGCAGTACTGTGTTCTGGAGCATCTGCATGGCAAGGAGCACAAGTAACATGATCTTGGTCTTGAAGACTGGTTCAGTACAATGGGTGTTTGAGGCTTTTTTGTTTTACTAGTGAAAGGTGATGTTGTTTGTAATTCTGGCACTTGGCCACCATTAAATTCTCTGCTCTTTGATGTGACATAGGGCTTCTGCACCTGCTGGTGTCATCAAATATATCACTTTTTGGTAGATCATTGCCTATAAGCAGACTATTAAGAAG
Source organism: Athene noctua (assembly GCF_965140245.1). Classification (NCBI taxonomy): domain Eukaryota; kingdom Metazoa; phylum Chordata; class Aves; order Strigiformes; family Strigidae; genus Athene; species Athene noctua. The sequence continues at coordinate 91,384,085 of NC_134038.1, forward strand.
TGTCAGATGTAATTAGGGGTGTTAATTTTGCAACTGGCTGTCAGATTTTTGGGGGGAAGAGAGGCTTTTTGCTCATGTGACCTTTTAGAAAGCTGTGAGGAGAAATAAATCCAGCTTTGTGTTAAAGTTCATTACAAGAAATGTTGGTCTGTCCAGTATGAAGATAAGGATGCGAAGATCTAGTGTCAGGTCAGTTGCAGTGATCTAAGTAATTGGCTGGGTTTTTTTAAAAAGTGCACTTGGTAGTTGGGGTCACGCTAAGACTTCAGCTGTATGGATGGAAACATGGTTTTAGAAGCTTACTCTTCCATGAAAACACCGAAGGCCTGGTAGTGCTGAGCTTTGTGAAATGTGACACGTATTGAATCGCTAGCTGCTTGTTGTGCTACTTGGTGAATAACTCTGTTCAGCTATTTAATACATTGGTAAACTCGATTTAAGATGACTAAGTGCCGTTTAAGTGGGGAAAACGTGCCAAAGACAGATGTGCTTCTTAACTGAGGGTAGAAGAACAGCCGTGCTTTAAAGAGCTGCCTTTGGAACACTGACTTTGTTCTGAAATCCAGTATCTTTATTTAATGTGAAAGAAATTAATTCACATTAATGTGAATAGAAATATTTTTACAGATGTGATTGGACAGGAGAGGTCTCTGTGACCTTGTCTGAAACCAAAAGGAAAAACAACTTCTGCCTAGGGCTGCCATGATCTTGGATATTTTTTTTTTTTTCCTTCCTGATGTGACTTGGATGTACATTCTTTAACCTTGTAATCATTTTTTTGTTGGCATCTCTTGCAAAGACCAGTAATACCTGAAACTTGCAACTTTGGGAAACTATCTCATTTCAGTTACAGTGTGTTTAAATCCAAGCTTGGTCCTTGGGGGGACCAAAGTAGTGAAATTTCTAGTTCTGTTCTGCAAGAAAGTTTAAAATGGCTGCAGTGCCTTTGGCTTGCTCCACCTGTTCATGTGCATAGGCCTTTGTTTATCTCCTCGCAGTTGGAATGGGGTCTTTTGAAGGTAGGCAGCTTTCTGGGGCTCTGAGAGCACAGTGGCCTCTCCTCCTGAGCAGGAGGAGCCCTGCAGATAATGCTGGAATGCTGGTGAAACCGCAGCTGAGCGTTGGTATGTGACAGCTGTTAAGTACAATGGTTTTTGCAACTTTTAAATCTGTTGTACTCCTGGCTATCATCCATAATTTAAGTACGTGTGAAGTACCAACACAGGAGATTTCAGTGTGATGTACATAAGAGTTACTATATATACTAAATATGTAGTACCTAAATTGGTACATCCAGGAGCTGAATTTTATCACTGCTGCAGTATGGAATGCAGCATTCTTTTTTTTTTATTCTTTTCTCTGTATGTATTTTGATACCTGTCTTTCTATATTTCACCAGCTATTTCCTTAAATTATTATTTTATTTAAACTGCATAAACATTCTCTTGGTGATGGAACTGCTGATACACCTAAAACTCCTTGTGCAATTAAAACATCCATCTGTTCTGTCAGGACACTGACAGACTGCTCTGCATCTAAAGCGACGATACTACTTAATAGTACAAAAAAAAGAGAAACATTCATTCGAAACAGTGTTAGCAACCGGTATGTGCTGATTTACTACCAAAACCTACTCTGTAGTTTTAGAAAACAATATAAAGAGAGATTTCTTTGTTGTTGAAGTGATCCTTTGGAAAAGAAGCAAGTATAAAACACCATGTCTGAGAGGGTCAGTCTAAAAAGTATATGTGTACAGAATTCCATAGAATAGAAGCTTAGAGGTAGAAATCGTGAAGGGTGCTGCTTGTTACACACAGCTTTTTAATTTGGAGTGAACCTGTACCTCGCATGCTTACAGCAGTATTTTCCTCTGCATTTAAGGGGTGGTCACTTTGAATTAACCGCTTAAGCGGTTAGTACCTTGATATAGGGAAAAAAGCCAAAACAACAAAGACTTTCTATTTGCCTTGGACAGTAGAAGCAAAGACACTGACTTAATCTTCAGTGTTTCATTATTTCATTGCTGGTAGAATGGGCCACGCTGGTATTTTAGATCAGATAAATCTGTGTGTGTACTTGTTTTCAGCTTCCCTTGACTCAATTTTATTGTTCTATTTTAGAACTTTCACTCAAATGAGGATTTGCACTGCGGGAAGCTGTATGTCTGAAATAGCCCTGTAATAACTTTTTTCTTTGACCCAGAGAGCAGAGTGTTGCGTTTACCTTTGAGGTTTGGGGTTTTTTTTTGGTAAGGTTTCTTTTTTTATTTTTGGTGTGGATTCAAATGGAATAGACTTTGATGCTTGGAGTCAGTTGTAGTTTGCGTGGAGAAACTAACTCAGGTAGAAGGGACAGGGTGGGGTGTACTAAAGCCTCATGTTTTTAAAAGCTTCACTATTTTGGCCCTGTGATTCCAGTTTATTTTTTCCTTCTCAAAGATGTTTAAGAGAAATTCAACCAACCTTTGTAAACAACTAAAAAGTTTTAAACTCGCTGAAAAGTTATGTCTTAAGTTTTTCTAGATTTGGCTGTAAGACAGGAATTCTGAAACACTGAGCTCTTCAGAAGATATTTAAGAAACTTCACAGGAAGACAGTGCCCTCACTTTTAAAGTAATAATGTCTTGCTTACAATAATAATCTGTGAGATTGGAAACATAAGTTAAAATTCCAACTGTATGGTAATGATAGTTATGTATAGATTTGAGGTAACCCTATATATTTTATGTCAAACTTTGTGTGAAAATTCTGGATTTTCAGCTTGATGCTTCATTTAAAAGTGCCTCATTTTATTCTTTAACTTCTGTCCTCCAAATGGCTTTTCTGGACAACTGCGTTAGCTGCAGCATTACCTTTTTGTAGAGAATAATTTTTACAGTTTTCACTATAAAATAATTTGTATCTGTTGTAGAATATTTTTTTTTTCCAATTAATCTGGCATTTGTCCAGTATGCTATGTTAACATAGATAGCATTTTCCAAAAATAACTGGTGGCAAATTCTAATTCAACGCTTTCCCACTGATTGCTGTTAAATACTGGAGCCATCTTGGGTATTAGAGAATATTAAAGTTAAGTCTTTTTATTTATGATATATTTTAATTGACTTTTAATTTTTATCGTATGTATGCTAGGTGATAAAATGTTACATGCAAGGAATAGACATCACTTTCCTGTTGGAATGCAGCAGCAGTCCTAGCAGCACGGAGGGATGTATGCGGGTTGTAAATGAATAGCAATATTGTGTCCTGCTGAAATTCCCTTCAGGATTTCATGTAGGGAAAATTAATAGTAAAATCAGTTTTCTGTGGTGTCCATGCTGGCACACACACTTTGGTATCTGCTTTTTTTTTTTTTTTAAAAAAAGCACTGTTAGTAATGGCCATTTGGTGTCCTGTCTGTAAGTTACTGTGGTTGTGGTCACCCCCTCTTTACCCTCTGCCACTGTCACATAAAATCATTTAGTTATGTAAGTTGATAGTCCAAGTTCTTTATGCCAGTTGCCACAATCAGGATTCCTCTTGCTTCCCTGTTTAGCTAGCTAGTACTGACCCTTTGGGTCTGATGGCTGAGACCTTCTGCTCCTCTGGTTGTGGTTAAAATATGTTGAAGAATGGGAGTGTTGCTGAATCTTTCTTTTTGGGCTTTTGCACACACACCCCCCACCCCCATTATTTAAGGGGCAAAAATTGTTCTTTAAAGAACATTGCATTTAAAAATGACAACTGTTAAATCAGGAAGAAAGACCTCCTGGAGTGAAGAGTCATTTAATTTCACAACATAGCATACTATTCTTTGAAGCTTTTTCTGTTGATGTGGAAGTAAAATTTCTTCCAGCTGGCTTTGACTTATTTGGAGGGATGCTGAAAATACTCATTGCCCAACTAACTGTGTGTTCCTCGGTTTGACAGCTAAGAATAACTATTTACATATTGATGTAAAATAACTGAGTTTCAGGGGATTTTTCTCGCCAATTTTATCTAGCTTAGTTCTCAGTGTTGAAGGAAATTGAAATTGTGTAAGTGGAGAAGATTTTTAAAGTTTAACTCAACATTTTTTTTGGTGGGCTAGAGGTACGTTTGGCCCTCTGCAGGGTATTAATTGTTCCTGGTCTTGTCCAATGGCAACGGGAATTTTCAAACCAACTTCACTAGGCTCTGAATTGTATTCATAATTCTCAAAACCCCATAATAGCCACTTGAACCGGTTCCTCTCATCTGCAAGCACTCCAAGTTCCATGCCAACTTATTTAAATAAAGACAAAACAATGGGCCTTGGTCCAAGGGGTAACGAGGAGCTGGAATGCCTTTGAAGTTCAGGACCCTAGGCTGTAGGTGCGATTTACATAAACCTCATTATGTAATCTGAATGCAGTTTCTCTTCCTGTTTGTTGAATTCATGAAGCTTTGTGTCCAAAGAGAAAGAGATAGCAAGACCTGTAATTAAGATAAGTAGTAGGCCACTCCTTTTCTGAATGCATGCTCTGGTGAGGAGAGAATTTTAGATGCAGCATTAGGGGTAGGACAAAACCTGTGATTCAGGCACCTTCAGTTGATGAGAATAATACCAACTCCTTTCCTTTGAAAAAAGCTGCATGCTTCTTTAAACAATAACTATGCGTAGATTCGACCTATTCTTTGCTTTAAAATAAATGGTACAGAAAAGCTTAATGTTCTTACTAGCAATGATTTTGTTTTTATGTAAACCATAGATGGTTCTTATCTAAGTAGCTCTCATCAGTTTAAAAGCTACCTTGAAACTAGTAGGTTTCTAAGTGGACAGTGAGTTTTCTGATCAGAATTGCACACAATGACATGTTGTTGTTCTTCATCAAACACTTGCTTTTTCTTCCTGTCTGATCCTAACTTTTTTTTAAAAGCAGATAATAATTAGTAGCACTGGATTTGGGGTAAGAGTCCTGCAAGCAGCAAAGCTAACTATATATGTAGTCTACTTGCTCATAACATAATTGGTCAGATCTACCAGTGACTTCTTATCATGTTATTTTATGATTATTGACTCAAATTGTAAGCGATGGAGGAATGTATTTTTCCTTCCACTCTGTGTTCCTTAGTGGGATAGACAGACCTCTAGGGGACAACAGTCTCCATTAGCAGTCATTTTATTTATGAAACTTAATTATGCCTGAGACAACCTAATACTATTTGTCGTCATTGGCTTTCTGCATCTACATATATTTTTCTTTCCTGCTATAAAGCTTGCCTGTTGGAATAAAAAAAAAGCTAATGACAAAAACTATTATGAATGGATTGGTGGAACACCTGGAAGAAGGCTAGCATGTATAATGTACTGAAGTTAACAGGCTAGGAGCTCTTGATCTCTTCTGGTATCAGTACTACCTGGCTACAAATATAAAGGCAAGATAGTTTGCGGGTTGCAAATGGGATGTTTCTCAAAGTGAATTTTATCACATGTGTGGGAGATGCAATTTAACATTTCAGAAATACCAACAGGAGCTTGTTGAAAGCTGTGTAATATGTAATTATGTGAAAGGGTTTTTTTTCCCTGTTTCAGTCTTAGAGTTGAGGATATTTAATGTACTGTCTTGGTAAAAGCATGGAGCTCACAGTGTGGCTGTGTGGATTAAAATTTCAGTGGTTAGAGGTAGACCTGAGTTTATATCCTTTCAGGAGCAAAGGACTAGCTGAGAATGAGAATCCGAACTCTTTGAAGTGTCCAAACTCTGTGAAGTGGCTGTGGACATGTCTTACGTTTGGGTTTTTTTTTTTTTTTTGGTGACATTAATATCAAGTCTCTTGTGTATATCAACCAAAATAGTATCTGCAGTCTGTATATTCCATGTGAATAAACCCAAGATTAATGTGATACATTTCAGACTATTAAATACAGAGTTTTTCCGTTTCATAACTTCTAGAACAATGGTATCATCTGTATTCGTTTCCCTTAAGATTAGACCATAGATAGCACTCAGAACTCCTTGGTTTGTGTCTCTTTAATCTTCTTAATCAAATGACAACATTAATTCCTGCTAATATGAGAAGACTAAAATATTTTACTTTATTTTGCTTTACATATTCCATGTTGGAAGTGTCTCTTGTAAGAAAAATGTTTCTGAATGTTTCTTTTCCAAATCTGTGATAAAAGATCTTAGTTTATTTTGCAACTTCCAGCTCCTTTTGTTTTTCCTAGAATGAAAATATGTTGGTCAGTATCGCTAGATATCATAGTACAAAGATTAAGACACTTTGTAGCCTGCAGTGGACTAACTCATATTCCTTCTGTCAGTGTCAGAGTAAGTGTTTCTCTGGAGAAAATGGTCTACTAGTGCCTGGGGTATATAATATATTTAATTTGCAACAATGGGTGGGGTATGATCCTTTGTATAGTGCTCCACTGGAGTGTGAGCAGTTTCAGCACCTCATGTGGCCTCGGTTTTGCATTAGTAGGAGGTGTATTTTGAGTTCCTGGCAAATAACTGATATTACTTACTTACACTGTGGAAATGGGAGAATGCAGATTTGACACCTTAGTTGTGAACAGCATGTCTTGAGACTGTCAGCAGATCGCAAAGCATAGATCAACTGTAGATCCTTCTAGCCTAGAATATGCAGCCAAAATTTTTCCCCTTTTTTTCTTTTAATTTTTCTTTTTTCCCCTTTTTCCATCGTTCCTTCCGTCCATCTTTTCTTAAGTCCCAGGTCACATGTATGTTCTTCACCCATCACTACATCTCTTGCAGATGTAGGAGTTTAAGATAATGAAAGAAAGGGAAAAGTCTAATGTGGCATAGTAAGAATTATGGCTGACAGTAGAAGAGTTCATGCTGTTACAGCCTTTGAACCTAAAATTGAGTGTACTGAATTTTGTAACATTGGACTGACTTGTAAACAGTGGTATTACAGGTGGCACGTACATAAGGCTTGTGCTTTTTAGGAATGTGTACAGCAAATGTGGAGGAGACTCAGCGTTTGGCACTGCTCTCTTGCTTGCTCTCACCAGCAAAGCTAGGCATTGATCAACTGGTCAAGTTGAAAAAAATGCACTTAGCAATCATTGACCTTTCTGAATTGTGAAGGAAGGTGCTGCTGAGGAATATGGTACAGGGCAAGTCTAGTGTCCTCTTGTAGCCCTGAAAGAGGATGGCTTCCAGATAAACAGGTTCTGGGAACACGGTGTGTAGACTTCTGTCCAGGAGAGGATTGCATAGGTGTACTCATCAGCTTACTTAAAACAGGTGTAATTTTGATAGGGGTGCACTGTTCTTGTGCCTAAATATTGTCTTCATTCTCTGAGGTTCTTAACCATATTATGCTTAAAGAATAGGTAAGTTGTCTTTCCAGATGTGGTATTGTTACTTCAAGTTTCTTTGGATGCTGTGCATAGTGGCAAGCCTTAATCAACAGATGTTATATGACAGGCCCTTCAATAAGTCTTTGGCCGTTGTGCCTTGGTGCTGTATGGGTTTTTGGTTGCACTGGCTTTTTTTCACGTTCAGGTTTCACTTTTGCACAGCTCTTTATTGTACATACCCACTAATTTTTCTAAACATGTAAGGCATGTACTGAGCTGAAAATCCTTTCTCCATAGATAAGGCTATACTGCTTTTCAGCAAAATGTGTAGTTGCTCAAAGGTGGTTGGAGGATAATATCTAACCATCATACCTAATGTAGATACTGCCCCTACTAAAGCAAATGCCATGACATAAAGCTAATGCCCACTAACCTTTTCTTAGCAGAAATGTCTGAATATAGTGGTGTCTTCATCCACAGTAGAAAGGCAATAGCACAAGATCCTTATTTCCCTAATGAAAGATTAGGCAAACCTTGTCTTATAATTTATACATAAGCATCCTATTTTGTCTTTTTGGATTCTCTTGAAGATTTGCTTCTCGGCACTGGAGTTACTGTTGTCCTTTTGGCAATTCATGCTTAGGAGAATGTACCCCGTGGGACTGTCTGCAGGCAGGCATGCCTGGCTTCTTTGCTTTGAATGTGAACATTTGTTTGCTTCCTTTCATGTTAGTGAAAAGCATGGTGGTAGCTAGTTATCAGTCTCATTAAGCCATGTCGGCATGGCCACTAATCTGAGCATTTCGCTGAGGTTTGGATTGATGGAGGGCTCTCACCTTTCTGGCAAGGCACAGGGATGAGGTGCTCTTATCAGTAGAGGTGTCACATGTAACAGGCTGAGCTTCCCAATTGTAAGCAGGGGTAGCTGAACTGTAAAAATTAGTATACTGTGCTCTAGGTCACTTCAATCTTCCCTGCTCTTTGCTATTCTGACCCTATCCATTTTTCTTGCATGTATGTGAGGCTGTTGAGAGATTTGGTGAGCAGCAGAGTCCTCTGCAAGAGGAAGCTGCTTTGATTTTGTTTCCTAATGACCTGTAAGGCAATTTGCTGAGTGCATTCGTTCCTTGCTAGTTATAAAGGGAGGGAATGTAGCACATGATTGGAAAAAAAGTAGAGGTTTTGGCAACTCACTATTTGCTGGCTGTAGTTACTCTTATTAATGTCTGCACTTTAATTTTTACTGGAAGTAGTTGAAGTGAAAAGAGGATTTGAATGCTGACCTATGAGTGCATCTAGTCAGGGGTTGAAGGTACAGAGGTAAATACGGTTGTAGCTTGCTTGCAAGTGTCACGAGTTTCCCAAGTGAATGAAGAGCAAAGGTTAAAAAAACCCCAAAACGTTAAGGAAGCGGGGTTTGTCTCAAAACTTGCTGGTGAAGGCTCTTGCCTGCAGGTAGAGCAGTGCTCTGTCACCATCGCCAGCTCTGAGCAGAAGCGTGGTGGTGACATTGCCCTGGGGAGAGAGAGAAGGTTAGGCAGAGTCACTGGGGCTGCTTGTTCTGCACAGGCATTTGGGAAAGGGTTTCTTTCGTGTGCTGTCTAATAGATTCAGCCTTTTATTTTATAATATAATTAAATAACTAAGCCTTTGTGAGGCTCCTGAATTCCTTTAATTTAGCGGCAGCACAGAAGCTGAATTCAGAGCATTCATGGGCCTGTACTATCTCCCTGACTACTTGCCAGGTCTATTCATGCTGTTCTGAGTGCAGGAAGTTCTCACATTCATTCAGGGTTGGGGGGGTGGGGGTGAGAGGCGTTGTGTGGTTGGCTTTTTTTTTTTAAGCAAGGGAAATGGTTATAAGGAAAATTCTTCAGCGATTCCCTGGGACCAATTTACCAACTGTTAATCTGTGAGTAAATAATGGGAACAGTTTATACACTTGGCAGCTCTTGAGAAAGAGCAAAGAATCATGAGAAGTTCACAGTCCACAGCCCCAAGATAGCTGAATACTTTGGTATGTTAGGATTTGTCTGAACAGGGATAGACCAGTACTTTTTTGTTAGTACATGTAATCTTATATATTCTGAAGTACTGAGTTTGATGAGGAAGACTTTAGTCTGGCATGTGGTAGCTGACTCCTTATACTTAATTTGCTCAAGTTAAATAATTCTTTCTCTACTCGAGTTCTAATGTTCTAGCCAATGTTTGTGTTCTTTTACAGACTGTTACTAATGCCCTTTTACAGACTGTTACTAATGTCGAGGAGGGGATGAGGAAGTGTATTTGCTGCCTGGTTGAAGGGGGAAAGCTGGTAACAAGTGGCTTTCCCTTGGTTCAAGGAAAAGGTAGAGATAGGACAACAAGGTGAAACAAAACTGAGAAAGCAATGAGTAAATCAAAGTGAGTAGACAGGAAGTACAAAATGCTTTGCAAATTTAAGCATTAATTTCAATGCTTTGCAAATTGAAGCATTCATTTCACTTCCTAGGAGCTGTCCCACATCTGTAGTCTGTGGTATCTAATCTTTATAACTAGATACCACAGTGGTAGACATAATTGACTTGTGTAAAGTGCACAGGAGAAAGGAAAGTGACTTCTCAGTGGGGGTTTTATGCTGCTACAACTGATGCATTGTAGGAAGTGCACAGCTATCTATACTCATGTATAGCAGGTATTGGACAGTTGCATTTTCACCAAAACAGAATTGAAGTAGCACAGACTCTGCTGCAGAGGTGGTGCTTGCTTGTAAAGTTCTGTGTCTGGATCCTCTGTTTCAAAATGGAAAGGAGGAGTGCTTAACAGAACAGTGGGTATATACCATTTGGTAACTGTGAAAGAGCAGGAAAGTCCATAGCTGAAAACCTTTTTATGTAAGCAGGGTAAGTTATATAAAACATGTTCCATCTGGAAAACAAATTGGAGTTGGGGATCCCAGAGTGTGTGTCTCTGGCTTATAGGATGCCCTGAAGTACGTATTTTTATGCTGGGTTATAAAACTTGCAAGCCTTACAAATAGTATTTTAAACTGATTACCTTAAGGCTAAGTAATCACCTTTGTAAGATTCCACCTTTATTGGGATTCTGGCGTGCATAGAACTTAATGATTCCCCTGCTAGGAGACTTAATTTGCTACTGTGATGTTGTGCTACAACTTCCTCTTCCCCTGAAAACTGAAATGAGTTTTTGAGTTGCATTCCTTTCCTTTGTAATTTCCATAAGGAAAAGCATTGATCTATATACTCTGACAGTGAGTATTCGGGCTCTTTTCTTTTTCCATCCTCTAGCTTGCAGGTTTTAGAGATCAGTCTGAATTCCTCTTCATGAAATTAAGTGTTGTGAGTGAAGTAGTTTTCTTAAGGTGCTGTAGTTTCTGGAGTTGTGGTCTGTAAAAAACATTTACATATGGATTATGTCACGTGTTGCCACATGTGCAACTGTGTGAAAGTAATGCCAAATGTCTGGATTATTCTAGCAAAAACAAAGAAACAAGGAGTGTAAAATTACTGCCACTGGATAGCCTCTTTATATTGCTCATTTTTTCTTTAGAACTATGAGTTTTGATTTCTGTTTTACATTACAAGTAATGGTGCTGAATATCTATGGCAGCTTTTTCCTTTTAAAACAGCTTAACATTTTAAGCTATAAAAGTACTGTGACAACTTTGCTTTTTACAGATTTATATTAAAAATCTTCTGCTTGCCTGTATGTATAAAATTATATATAAGTTTTTAGTCTCCTCAGAGTTTACAAGACCATTACTTAAACTTATTTTGTGAACCTAATTTCATAACAAGACTAAAAAGTGCATGGAAGAACACATTTGCTTCAAGGTTGGTTTTCTGGTATTTTTTTAACAGCTTGTGAAAGTCTTTAGCAAAATGAGGATAAATAGCATCAGCTATTCGACATGTTCTTGAGTAGTGGAGGAGGGTAGTATGTCACTTGAGGGAAGGTTTACAAGTTAAAACTCCTGTTGCCAGGCAGCCCAAGAAATGAGTTGGCATCACTTAGAAATGAGAGCAAATGATGGGGTTGATGTTGGAGCAGAGTGGACAATGGAGAAATAGAGAAAATGAAGAGGAACTGGACTGTCTTTAAATTAGCTTGTTTCTGCTTCCAGAATACAAAATATTAAAGAGAAGGTAACTATCTTTGAAAGTCTAACTGTATTGTGAGTAAGAGGAGAGCTGGGCTATGCTGGAAGTGTAATTCGCTTCCCTTTTTTATTATTGTAGTATGTTATGGTGAGTTAATGACTGCTGTTACAAAATGGGGTGTTTGAACATGTGTAATTATACTATTGCTCCTCCTAGCTGCAAGAGTTGTGAGTAGATGAATTCTAAGAGTCACCCTTTCTCCTGTAATGCCAAGTCTTTTTATCTAGCTTCTGGTTTATCTAAGTGAGTTTAGCATTTGTCACAAGATGCTTTGTGCAAGATACTACCACCTCTAAATACCAGTCTCCATAGGATTGTGTTGTTCCCTCTGCCTTCGTAATCTTGTATTAGGGACCCATCACACAGGTAAACTAGCAGTCAAAGATTTACTGTGTGGATGAGCTTTACGTGTAAAAATGTCTTGTTTTTTAATGAAAGCCACTTCTTGCATGTCTCTTCACCGTCAGTGGTGTAGGATTTGCTCTGTTGAAACATATGCCTTTGTAAGATTAAACTTGTCAGTGTGCATGTGTTTAACAGAATGTTGTAAGATAGTAATTAATGCTGTAGCCATCATGTGAATGGAAAATACTTCTGCAAACATGTCTATGTATCTAGATACTTAAGAGGATAAAATTAGGCTTTGGAATTTCCCTCTGATCCTGTTTAACTTAGTCAACTCTTAGACACATTTTATTATGGCGATAATGGTTATCTGCCATAGTTTTATTTTTAATGTCAACGTTGCACTGTCCTTTGCAGGAGTGTGATGTACAAACCAGTAGTAGTTGTTGTAAATCAGGACAGTCAGATGGGGGTTATGTTGTTATCTTCCATCATCTGGAAAGTTTTTGTCACTTCTTCAGTTCCTTTGTGAGTTTAAAAACTTGTGATTGTTGTATAGCACCTTTCTTGAAAAGGTTTTAATATTTCTACTTCAAACCTTGAAAGTTGGAAAGTACAATATTATAGAAATATATACATTCACTAGTCCTCAGTGTTTGCATTTTATAATGAGAGTAAGACACTGATTTAGCGGGGACTGTAACTTTTCCTAGGATTCTTGCATCCATACAGGATAAAACGTAACTGTATAATCTTATTGATACAACAGTGCTGTGTTCTTCTTTTGGTCTGCATTTTTTTGTGGGTAGTAAAACCTGTGTAGGCAACTCTTGTTGGTGCACCATGACTTCTGCTTTTTTTTTTTTTTTAAAATTATGTTTAACTTTTGCTTAAGTATTTTTAGATAAATTATTTAGGAAAGCTTTGAGCTAGATGATGGAATTGATGACACCTGGTCCTCCATATTGCTGAAAATTGTGAACAATGTTGTTTTAGCACATATATATATTACATAGTTCTGATCCTAAAACTATGGGGGGAAAGTGATGAATTACTTATTTTTGTCTTCCCTTTCATTTTGCTACTTCATCTCAAGCAGTAAGCATTCCTCAAAATAAAAAGGGGTAATGCTATCTTCTTGAGCAATTCAATAGTAGAAAAAATGAGGTGACAAGGTAGTGGTTTTTGATGGCTGCCTATGAAAGGAAACATGGTCGTTTGACAGAGCAGTGGCAGCCACAAGCAAGGTAGGTTCCAGATGGCATTGGTAAAGCATGTGTGTGATGAGAGAATAGTCTCTCAAGGCTATACACGCTATTCAGCTTTGATTGCTGCAAATAACAAGCACTGAAATCCTGTGTCCCAGGAGTGCTCAAGTGCAAAGTTCATTCTGTACTGAAGCTTTTCACCCAAGTATCTGTGATGTGTCTTTCTGCCTATAGCAAGCATTCCTGCAAGTAGGAGGAATGCTAACGGAAAGCTAACTTCCTCGCTGCACATGGAGGAGCTTTCCTCACAGGAGGAAAACATGTACTAGATGCATGTTACTCCTTAGCTAACTTGCCTTTTGCAAGCAATCTTTGCATGGGAGGGTTTCCTTTCATCACATTCAATGCAGTTGCCTGTTGCATCACTGCTCCTGCTTGCCCCTGAGCCCTCCCCAGGCTTCTCCTGGCTAGGGTTTTCTGTAGCACATTCAGAAACCTCTGGGCTCCTGTCCTTCTGTTGGGAGTTCTGTGTTGGATATTGGGGGAGCAAACATTTGCAAGGTGGAGATCTTTCTTTTCTTTTTCCCCCTTGCAGTGGTATGACTTGTGACATGATGGACAGTCACAAGAGCAGCAGCCTTTTGGTTTCTGCAGTGTGAGGGTGGGCAGTGCTGCAAGCAACAGCGTTCACCTATCTTCTGAATAAACCTTCCAACAAATTGGCTGGGAACTGTGCTGTGCTGCTGCATGGTTGTCTAAAGCAGTCAAGCATTCTTCCATTTTAACTGATGTCTGTCCAGAGCAGCGTTTGGGTTGTGGGTATTAACACAGATGTTAGACGGGGCCCTGATTTTGGAACTTATAATAGTTTGCATTAGTGAGTTGCTAGGCTAAATCATCTAAAACTTCAGGGCTTAATCATCTAAAACTTCAGTGGCTGCAAATCTCTTATTTTAATAAAACTTCCTGTTAGCTTCTAATCCACTGTGTGATTAGTTGCAAGAAGTCATTGGAGCGCTTTTCCAGCGTCTTAGTTTTCTGAGGAATCAAGTTGTCCGAAGGACTCAGGTCTTCCTTTTCCTTCACTTCTGCTTAAAAAACATTTAGATGTGCAAGCTTAAAGATTCTAAATGTAAAATTCAGAATTAAAAATGGAGGAGGTGGGAGGGGTTTGAAATTCAGAAATTGCTTCAGGTCCCTAAAAAAACAGAAAGAAAATGTCTTTTAACATATTTAAACTTTATTTCTCCCTAGCTTCATAACAGGCTAGGTAAACACTACTGATCAAGTATGTTATTATAATTTTTGTACGCTTTAAACCTTAATCAGACTTCAGAGTGTTGTTTTCAAGCTCAGAGGCAATTATCTAGATTACTGAGATTAAATATTTGTGATTGTTGGAGTTTTACGCAGCTTTTTTTTGGCTGTGAGTACTTTGTACTGCAGAAGAAAAAAAAATGCAGTCATAGGCAAGGGCATTGCCACTGTAGTGGCTTTAGGGTCAGAGAAGGGGGGGTTGCAGAGAGCAGATACAGAATTTCCTGGGGGGGGGGGCAGTGCAAGCTGCTCTGCCATCTCGATTGCTCTGTTGCCTCTTAAAAATTACTCGTTTTTAATTAAATAGAAGATCATCCTTTTTAAAATAATGCAGCTTGGTTTACAGCAAGGGAAGGGTTCTTGAGTGTGGGGGTTTTTTTTTCAGTTATTTCTGAAGAGATCTTGTGCGCTGTCCTGAACCACTGCTCTTGGAGGCTCTGGGGAGTCTGTCACTGTTTGCACAGCTTCAGGGAAATCTGACCCTTGAGTGCCAAAGGGTTGGTCTGGGCTGAATGAGAATGAAATCCGTTTCCTTTCAAGGGATTTCTTTACTGAAGGCAGTGCTGCTACATTTCTTCTAGAAAGCTTCTTGAGGCAGTTGCTTTCCGAAGGCCTGGGTTTAGGTGGGGCTTTTTGCTCAACTCTTCTGGATATCCATTAGGAGAACACACTGTCTTGTGCTTACTAGACTGCTGGGCATGGTTAAGTAAAATGTATATGGTCTGTGACTTGAAGAATCTTGTTATTGTTATTTCTTTCAATCTGTAGAAATACAGGGGGATGGGATAAACCTTTGGGATCTCGCTTTGTCTGAGTGGTGTATGTGGTGGCTGGCTTTGTATTTTTTTCTGAAGTTGGCCAATCTTTATAATGGATGATATCAGAATTTTTGTATCAAGGAATCTTTTTTTCCCTTTTAAAAATTTTCTTTATTCCTTATCTTTGGTTGCAGTAACAAGGTCTTACTTTGAAATTGCTTAGAAGTGGTTCCTGTTGTTGAGTTTCATGCAGTTGATCTTATGTGTTTTCGTGGGCCTGATGCTGCTCACTAAGACGTGCCACTTGTAGGTTGCCTTCCATAGGCAAGTTCATCCACCCTAATGTCTGAAAGACCCTGAGACTGAAAAGCATGTTTCAGGGGGTCAGATATGTAGTGTTCATCGGGCAGTGCTTCTCATCATCTCCTTTTTTTCAGTATTGGTACTTGGGGGTTACAGAGAAATCTTAAAATAAGGTAAATAAGTGTGATTTAGGATTAGACCCGGGGGGGCGGGTGGTGGTGCAGAGAGCAAATACAGAATTTCTGGGGGGAGGGGAGGCAGTGTGGGCTGCTCTGCCATCTTGATTGCCCTTTTGCCTCTTAAAAATTACTCATTTTGAATTAAATAGAAGAACAGATCATCCTTTTTTAGATAATGCAGCTTGGTTTGTAGCAAGAGAAGGGTTCTTGATTGTTGTTTTTGTATTGTCACTTGGGCCTGTGGACATCTTTTGCATAGCTGAACAGGGAGTGGTGGTGTCTAACCGTGCCCTCTTGTGCATGTGCATTTTGTTCTTAAAAAGGCTCTGCATAATGAGGACTGCAAAATCAGATGGTACTGATGTGACATTGCTTTTAAAACATCTTAGAAATCTTGGGTTTGAACTATCTTAAGTGAGGAGTTTGCCTCTATCTGTAGCAGTTGTTGAATTCTCACAGGCTTCTAACTTAAGCCTTCTTAAAAATAAATGTGTAGATATTTACACGATTCCTTTTTTCAGTGAATGTCCTCCCACATCTGCTGCATACCATCCAATCCACATATTACAGGCTGTAGTTAGTAATACATTGGACCTGTGCAGTTATTCTGTATTGAGTATGATAATAATGTAATTTTAGCACTAATCAAAAACTTTAAACTCGAGGGTCTTTCACCTTTGTTATTTCTAATGTGTGGATGCTGAAAAGCCAAATTGCATGCAGTTCAGTCCCTAGCTCTTATAGGGCTACAGAGGGACAAAGCTAGAACACAGAATTCATAGTGGTTTTGCTTCTTGAAATTTGGAGACCCTTCTGTCAGCTAGGCTTTTTTGTATAGGAATCATAAAATGTATATAAAGGCTTCACATAAACTTATTTTCTAGTAGAAAGGGAACTGCATCAGTATGATGGGTAAAAGGAACTTGTATTCCTATTTTAAAGAAACTCCTCAAGGAGAAAGCTGTTCTTCTCTTTCCTTCTCCTTCCAGGTGCTGGGTTGTCAGCTTGCATGGAAGGTTTGCTAGTTGTGTAATTAGTGTTTTGAAATACGCTTAACTCTGCAGAAGGCTTTCTTACTATAGAGTATTGCATGATGTGTTACAGCTAACAAAACCAGTTTAAAAATTCTTAAAAGACAATTAAAAACGAACCAGTGATGTGGAGGAATTTGAAATAAAGATGATTGCACTTCTAAACATAAAAATCGAAGGTTAAGCCTGGATGCCCAAACTTGCATGTCTTTGAAAGACTTAAGCTCCAGGCATAAACATAACAATCCATCCCGCTCTTCTCCAAAGTAGCGCTTGGTGCAGATTAGAGGATTGCTTTAGGGTAACTTGCACAGTAGTGGTAGTATCATGTTGACGTATCTACTGTTATCCTCTGGATCCAGAGGTCAGTAGAAAAGACTCAAAGGTAGGAGAAATTGATATGGTATTAGGAGGTTGATTAAAACTAAGCATTTTGCACTGCTGCTGGTACTTGCTTTTTTCACTTGGGTTTCTCCACAGTGTGCATGGCTGAAATGTTTGGAGGAAGTGCTTTTGCTTTGTTGATATGTGTTTGTTTTTCCTGGGATACCCTTTGAGAAAAAGGTTCTTCTGACTTGCCTTGCTGAAAAAGAAAGCACAGCACCAGATAGAAGATTATTCTGCAGGAAGAAATCATCCCTGTTAGATATTTTGGAGTTCCATATTTTAGCTGGGTATCTGGGTGGTATTTGTGGCATGGGGATTTTTTGGGGAGGGAATAAAAAAAGCCTTATTTTGGTCAGTCTTACCTTCCTGAGGTTTATCTGAAATTCATCAGCTTGTGTAAGTTGTCCCATTACTAAGTAGTGTTGCTGTTGATAACTGTGTAACCCCTTTTGCCAGCAGTTTTGTTGACATGCAGATGAAATGCTAGCACAGAGTGGTGACTTGCATAGTATAAAGTGTTGGCTGTCAAATACAGATCTTAAAACACAAATTTAAATGGGTGGGTGTTGTTACACTAATCAGATGTGCTTGCACAAATTTAAGGCAGATGTATCCTGAGAGATTTAAGAAGGTTTTTCTTCTTTCTCTATCTGCATTGTAGTGGGAAGTATGTTGGGGTACTTACATGAGCACTCTTCAATATATTCTGAGCTGTGTTTCCTCCCAGAAGCATGATTAGATAGGCAATAGACTACTTAGCTGCCCAAGCTACCCTGTTGCCATTTTAATAGGAGGATTGTATGTATTCAGATACTGTTTTGAAAGAAGCTGTGTTGGTTGGTTGAAAACATTGCTCCTGAACTTAATTGTTCTCCCTGAAACTCACTTTCAGACTATAGCCAAAATCAGTTGGTGGCTGTTACCTGTTTGTTCTTATGCTAAGATTCTAATGCTAAGAAGGAAAAAAGTTTAAGCATAGACTCGGTTGGTGAGGAGGGGGAAGGGTGAGAAAAGGAAAAAGGATGTGTGTTACATTGTCCCTTTATCCTCACTCGTTTCTGTGATGAGCTCTATTGCAAAGACTAGAAGGAAACGCTCTCGTAAGACTATATTGGTTAAGGTGTTTATATATAACAGGGCAAAAGAAATGTGCTGTACTGATCCCCTCAGCACTAGTTCTGGGTCCTTCTCCTTGGATGCAGGTGACGTGTAGAAAAGGACTGCTTCAGGTAGTTGAGAAAGGGATTTACAAAGTTGGTGGGGGTGTTACTTTAGATCCCAGCAAAATGGAGGTATGGGAGGATTTGATCTAAACCTAAATGCTTGGCTTGGAATACAGTCCAAAACTCGAAGTGCTTTCCTCCCATCTAACTATGTTTCAGCCATCTCTGAACTGTAAGCTGAAATGAAATGTAAGCAAAATAAATGTGATTTGACTCTGATGTAAGTGAACATTTGTTAGGAATATGTCTGTCTCACTTTCTCAGCTGCTTCTTGTAATGAGATTTTCAGAATTAGTCTGCCTTGGAGACAAATGAGCTGTGCAGGAGAAAAGTACATGTTAGTTTGAGCATGTTACACTCTCTTGCAGATGCTGATGTCCTCTCAGTGCTGCTCTACTTCTTAGCATTTAAGATCTTTCACATGTAAAAACATGGTGTTCAATTATTTTCTAGAAGAAGAAATTAGTCTGATATTACTCTGCTGTTAGTGGGATGTGTTTTACTTCATTAAATGTAGCTTGATTATCAGTTAGAATTAGCAAACTTTTGAACAAAAGACTTTCTTCAGAGGAGGGCATACTTTCTTTGCCACGAATAGGAGTCAAATACCTGCACACTGAAGACTGAAGCAAAGACATTGGAACATAGGCTACCTTAACCTTACATCTGTGCTCTCACTGAATCACCTGCTCTGGTCCCATTTTCCAGCCATGGTCCCATTTTCCTTAGTGTTTTGGGAGTTACACAGTACTAGAATGATATTTGTTGCCCTTGATGTCCCTTGCAACCTCAATTCCAGATGAGCTTTGGCTTTCGTAACACCATCCTTACAAGCCTGGGCACTGTTTCTGAATTCCTTCTTTGGAGCTTTGTTCAGGACTTCCTTGCTTAAACAACTGGTTTGGGTTTTTTTGTTATGTCTACTTGTTCTGCTGAGTATGGGGATGGACTGTGCTTGTGTTTAGAGGTTGCTGCTGTTAAAGCCCTGACAGCTTCCTTGAGCTCCTATGCCCTTCAGAGCTGCCTGTCAGGGGATTCCACCTACTGGCTTCTTGAATAAGCTAGGGTCTGCTTTCGTGAAGTCTGTGGTTCGTGCTCTGCTTCTCTCCTTCCTCAGTCCTTTCAGGATCTTGAATGCCAGTGTTTCACAATCACCACAACCACTATTGCCATTGATTCCTGTAAACCCAGTAAGCTCTGCTTTGGTGACCAGCAGATTAAGCTGGTAAATGATAGGAATGTGTTTATTGAAACTTCCCTGAAGTGTCTGAACCTGCGAAGTCAGATTTTATATCTTGAATTCTCTTGTGGTTGTTTCCAGTGTCCCTGTTTGAAGAAACAGCAGTGAAAGCATTTAAATATCAGAGTTGCTTGTAGAATATTTCTCTAACTACTAGCTACTGTCAGATTTACTATGTGCATTTAGTAGTTCACTTCTGTTTCTTTTTGCCTTATCTAGAGGACGTATTTGGTGACTAATTTCATGTTTTGCTTACTCCTCTCGCCCCTATCCCCCAGCATAGTTTGCCTTTTGTGTAACTTTTTTGGGGGGATTGTGTGTGTTTGGACTCTTTTGTTTGTTTTGTGTTTTTTTTTTTTTTTGGTGTGTGTTTTTTTTTTTTTTAAAAAAAACCCCACAAATTATTGATCCCATTAACTTTTGCAGCCTTTGTTCAGCCTTTTCATTTTCAGTGGTTGGGGGATGAGGAAGGCAATGTACAAAATGTCTTAACGGGTGAGTGTTATGGGGGCAAAAAGCTCAGTGTTGTCTATTGCATTGTTAGCAGTTGCAGGGTTTTGTTTTTTTATACAATGTCTAAAGCCACTGAAGTGTACTAGAACTGTGCTGGGAGGGAGAATTGGTGATTTGCGAAATTTCAGTAATATTTAACACTGTATTTAAAAAGAATAGATAAGTAAGAATTGTGTATATGTATGTCTATGAAGGAGCAAAAATACAAGTATAAAATTACGATGTTAAAATCAGATAAGTTTGGTTGCCTTACTAATGCTTAGGTCTCAGACCTTTTAGAGGTACCCAGGAACACATAATTCTTCTGTTGCTGCCTTTTATGAGGAGTAAGTTATATAGATAAAGAGGAATGTGGGTACCTTGGATGTCAGACTTACAGTGAAGGTACCTAGAACCCTCTCCTCTTTAGGAAAATAGGATAAAGGTTCATTTTCATAAATACTTCTATAAGTATTAATAATAGTTTATGTGGTTACTGATTTTTATTTCATACCATGGTTTGTCGAGTTTCTTTTACCTTTTTTATCTGGTTGTCTGCTATCTGTAGAGGTTAATATGTTTGATGACATATACAAATATGTTGTCTACAGATACAGAGCATTATTTCTCTTACAAGCAAAGGTGAAGGTTCAGCTGTCTCAGGCTGATGCAGAAGAGAATGAGCTTGTCTCAGGGAATGAAGCAGTTCCAGACCAGTCTTCAGATAACTCTGAAGTGCCATCAAACTGGTCTGGCAAAGCTGGAAGTGCTTTTATACTCAATTTCAATTTCCCTTCTCCCTTTTCTGTCCTGTGTCTTGTGGTGAGTCGAGGACTTAACAGCATCGGGATTTACATATCGTCATGCAGAATGTTCTCTGACTCTTTCCTTTCTAGCCAGCCAAGGACTAAGCACTTCCTTCTTCTGGAAGCTTGTTTCTTTTTAACCTGGATGTTCCAGATGCTTGTTGGAAGAATATACCCTTGCAGAGGCTGTTTGTAAATGTAGAAAATGGTGTGCTGCAGGAAGGTAAGACCATGGAAAACCAAATTAAGTCTTTACATAGCAGCGGATCTTCCTTGTTATGGTAAGCCAGGTCTGCCCTGCTTCTTGGGCTAACCGTGCCTTCATAGCTGGTTTTGAACACTGGTTACAGAGGTGCTTTATTGCTATTAATATTAAACTTTTGTGTTTCTTTCATTAGGAGTAAGTAGGCTCTCTTCTTTTTTTAAAGTTCTGATCTCAAAGGTTTTATGCAGCATGAGTCTATACTTCTGTAGTGCTATGAACATAGCATGTGAACTTGTAGCTTAGCTGAGAAAGCCAAACACATTTTCAGACTTGTGATCTTCTGGCGAGGGTCATTCTTGCCTTAAAAGTTTGCTTGTGGGAAAGATGTTGAGGGCTGTTTCAATCTTTTTGTCCACCTTGAGTCATTGTGGTGGGGGTGGTGTCTGGATACTTCCTAGAAAGAGGAAATAATCTAAAAGGCTTCTAAGGATCTTTGGATAGTTACAGGTATAGTTGTAGCTAGCAGATACCTTGCAGTAAACCTCTCTTAATGAGGTTTTTGGATTTTTGTTCAAAGATAGAATAAAATAAAATACGTTTTGCTGTCTTATTTCTGCTGGATTGATTTGGTGCTTAAAATGTTAGCCTTTGTTACCAATGTGACAGGGCATCCTTGAGGCTGTAAGTTCATACATGGACTCAGAAATGTTTCCAACTGGATTCTAAATTTCTGTTACTTTCATAAAAGATTATTTTAGGAGGGAGGAAACTAATTGCTAGATGAGTGCTGACTTTGGCCAGCTGAAAAGGATGAGCTTATTGTGTAGAGGCTGCATGGAAACCTCAGCAGTTGGAAGTAAATTGTTCTAATCAAAGGTTATATAGAAGGGATACTGCACAGCAAAAATGGATACGATGCTTGAGTTTTTGAAAATAGACTTACTTCTCAGCTGACTCCTCACAAATGAGCTGTGTGTGTATATGAAAGTTGGCTGAATATAATGTAGAAAGAATTGGGAGACAGAATTGGACAGACTGTTTTGAGGCTCTTCCAAGAATAGAAAGCAAGAGGAATACCATTTGTATGTGTAGAGCTGAGGGAAAATGGGATGCTGGATTAAACAGGTCTAGCTACAAGGTGTCCTTAGAGTTCTAGGAAGTACTGGACAGTGGTGGGTCTTCTACTCTTGCTTATGCATGTAAGTGCTGTCTAATAATAAAAAGGAATCTCTTAAGTTAGATTCTGAAATCTGCATATTAGAGAGAAAAATACCTTTCCAGGTTTCTGATCTTTGTATAGCTGAGTTGGAAATCATCTCTTGTGAATTAAAAGTTTAAAATTCATCAGCATTTCTGCATGGAAATATATTTTCTTGCCCAAGTTAGTACATATGTGCTTGTGCAAAATTTCTTTCAAGCTGTTTTAAGCAAAACTTTCTATGTTACTGGATTCATTTCTTGATATTTTTAGAATATGGTGTTCTGCCTTTAAAAGAAATTAACTATTTCAGAGTTGAAGAAAAAGTATCCCAAAGAGATTTGAAATAACTTTGTGGAACATTGGCAAACCTTGCAAAAGCATCATGCTGCTTTTGCAGCAATAATTAGAACTGCAGGGATCGTTCTCCAGCACATGACTGTTGTAGGTCTTCTCTTATTCTACAGCTGTTTTATTGAAGTAAGGGAGTTGAGAGGTATGTGGTGAGTCATTTGTATATTGAAGTTCACCATGGTATTATCTGTACCAGCATCTCCTGTAGGGCTCTTGTTCTCCATTTTTACTACTTAAACCTATCTTCTGTGTACATTTTTTAATAGCAGAAGCTTCAGATGGAGAATCTAGACAAGTAGCTTTGCATTCTCACAGAAGACACTACATCTGACATGACTGCTCTAGATCACACTGTTCAGGTTCTTTTTAATACATAAGATCAGTGGGGAATTACCATTTATTTTAATGACTTTCCATTCTGTGAATAGTATCCTTGTCAGAAATGAAGCTTGAGTCAGTATGGACTGAAATTCTAGTATCTATTTCTTTCCAAGTAGTTACCCTTTGTTTTTATGTATAAATACTCTGCATATTCTTTAAAACAGCTTACACAACTCTTATTAAGGGGTTATTTAATCTTTATAAGGACCTGTCTAAGATTTATTTTACCTTGATAGCATGGGTAAGCACACTGTCCTCAGTAAGCTGTGGTAATTACATCTTAGATAAACCGGTCCTGTTTTCATCAGTTTACAAAATTTGGTATTCACTGCAATAGAAACAATACTGGCTTTGATTGTTTTAACAGTAATGATGTTTCATCTAAGTACAGGTAAATTCAGTCTCTATTTACCAAAAAGACCCCAAAACCCAATACTTGAAAATGCATATCTTGAAGGGCTTGTGTGCCAGTTTTCTCTAGTTAAAGAGTAGGGCCAAAAATATGCCTGCCTGTTGTCTTGCAGTGCATGTGACTGACTTCACATCTGCAGGACTGTGTCAGGAAACACTCTTAAGATTGGTGCTCAATGACTTCTGTGACTATGCAAAAATTAATTTAAATTGTGATATGACTAAGTACATAAATCGGTCTTTAATTTGGCTTTTTAATTTCTTTTCTGAGTAAGGCAACCTGTGTATCTCATTTGAAGAAGTAGAGACACCTAATAAAAGCCACCTAAAGCCTCACTGCAGTGGCTTGGTTCAATTTGTAGCTATATGCCGAAGTAATAAGAATATTACAACAAAGATTGAGAGGATTAACTTCTAAAATACTATAAATCCATTGAATTTTCAGTATTAATTCTTGTCTTTGTACGTGATTAAAATCTTCCTTTTAAATGGGACTGTAATGTCTGAGGTGATGATTATTTGCTACTTGAATTGTCTTAATGCCTTACCAAAGTCTTAAATGTCAGTTTTATCTGATTCTGTCTTTAAAGTACTCCATCAGAATCTTACAGTAAACTTAAAATAGAGTCCCAGCTGCCTGGCCCTATAGTTTGTGAGCTCAGAAACTTCCAGGAAGAGAAGAGGTTGAATCAAAGTGTTGTTCTTACTTAAAAAAGAACAAACAGTGTTTTGAAGGTGTTATTGCACAAATTTTAAGCTCTTGAGAGAATACTTAAGCTTGTCTGTTTAGTGGTGAACATAATTGATTCACCTTCTTATTGCACAGAACGTAACTCAATTATGGTTGGAACAAACAGTGTCTCCAGAGATACAAGCTTGAGTGGATATATGAGATCCTGGCCTTCATCCAGCAAATGTTGCCATGACTTCTTTTCTAGTGCTTAAAATCTTGTACTAGAGTCCTGCAGGAATTAATGCAAACAGAGGGGAAAGGGAAATGAAGTATCTATCTGTTCAGTTTTAGCTGCCTCGATAAGACATTGCAGAGTTTAAGATGTAACATGGAAACTTGTTTTTATTTGTGCTGTTTCAAGATTATTACTTATCTCTGTTGGGTATGCAGACAGTCAAGGGTGGAGTCTTTTTTTTGGTGGTGCTTTTGTCTTTGTTTCTTGTTGTTGTTTTTTATGCATGAACTCTGTTTTGGGACCTTTCTGCTGTTGGGTCTTGACTGCAAACCAGGTGTGGGATTTTTTATTCTTAACAGTCTGAATGTATTTGACATATTTAACAAAATGGGCTTGTTGCAAGAGTTTAGTAATAACTTTAGTACTTCAGCTGCAGGTGTGTGGGAAAAATGTGTTTGGGGGTTTTGCTTGGAGGTGGTTGTTGTTGTTGTTAATCCCGAGTAGACACTAAATTCTGAGAATCTTACTCTGAGAATACAATACTGAGGCTTGTTTCAGAATGACCTGTGAATCCTTTAAGCAGAGTGATTGCTGTCCTTTTCCACAGTACTTCTTTTTCTGTTGTGGCTCTTAGTCAATTTTTGTCTGCTGAAACCAGAGGGTGGCAGAAGCATGACCTAAAGCAATCCCAGACTGCAACAGTCCTTTTGTTTTTATTTATTAAAAACCAGAAGATATAATGTAATTGTGGAATACCTTGGGTCAGAAGGGACCTCTGGGCCTCAACTGATCCCACTTCCCACTCAGAGCAGGTTGAGTCCAGTTAGACCAGGTTGTTCAAGGTTTTGCCTAGTGAAGTTTGCAGTTATTTCCATGGAAATGGGACAACCTGCAGTTGAACTTTGTACCTCCGATCACAAGCCTTGAGCCTGGTGGTATTGTCCACTTATTCAATCCATATCTCAACAAACTAACTGAGGATGCCACAGGAGACCAAGTGAAAGGCTTTGCTAAAACAGCAGTAAACAACATCCACTGCTCTTCCATTGCCTGTAGAGACCCTTCTCGTGTCCTAGAATACAGTCACGTTGGTTGGGTGCTGTCTAACCTCATGCTGGCTGTTCCCAGTCATGACCTCATTCTTCACATGCCTAGAAATGGCTTCCAGAAGGATTGGCTCTGCAGTGACTTGGGTTGTGCTGGCTGACCCCAGATACAGCTTCTTGCAGATGGGCATGTTTGCTATTCAGAGAGGATGGTGGGACTAATGGTCTCCAGAGATCTGCTCCAACTGACATGTCTGTGACCTTACACGAGTGAGATAGGCAATACCAGGTTCACTGGCAATCTGTTGCTGGCACCCAGAACTTCTGAGGAACTGGCCTTTCTAGCCTCCAGGTTTGAGCATTATTTCACATTTGTGATGCCTCAGATAGTTTTTAGGCTTAGTTTTTAATCTGAGAGCTGATTCTAGAGTAGCAGAAGTCTTGTTTTGGGCATCTAATTTTAATGGTGTTTTGGTTCACTGGGGAGATAAACCTTGCACAGATTTAGTATGGAGCCATAGTTCTTTCATAAAACTTCTGTACTTAGCAATAATTCAGCTCCAGAAGTACTTTCTTTTGAACCTACAATAAAACATATAGAGAGTGGACTTGTTTAAATATCTTTTTTAGTTACCTACTTTACATACTGCTGCAAATGGTAGCTTGTCCAAGATAAAAGTACAGTATGGAAATTGTACCTGTTTTGCAGAAGGTCATAGTAAGAGCTGTAGCTGCAGGTGGTTTGGCTGTAAGTGTATTTCTCTGTAGGAAGAACCAAGATACAGACAATTGTCTCCTGAACCTATGTGTGGCAGAAAGTTGAGAGAGATGAGAGTTACAAGATCTTGGGATTTTGAGGAAGGGAACTCACTGGGGAAGTCTGACTTCTACTTTAAAAATATATTTTTTGTGATGCAGATAAAATGGATTGTCTATTAGTGGTGCAGCTGTTATAGTAGTGTATGGAGAAATGTAAGCACTGGAAGGGGAAATACAATTTTTTTCTGTGTCTGAGCTGAAACTTTTGAGATGGAGAAATTTAGTCTTGACTAAATGTACTCTGATTACTCAGGATTTGTAAGCTTGCTTAAACTTGTGTTTGTCTTTGGGAAAATTGGTTCTCCTTTGTGAATGTACTTCTGGCTTCAGGGGTCAAACTTTCGAAGCTGAGCATGAGTAACTTGAACAGTGCTTGTTTAGTCTATTTGTGCTGTTACAGTTGAGCTTGTAATTACATGTTCAGTCTAGTGTGCCCTTCTGGAAAAGTATGTGTTGCTGTTCTGCAAGAGTCCAAACAAGTATTTGTATTCAGCTGATTGCATTCCTTCAGCCAATGTGCAATCTTTAAAAATAATAATTAGGGACTGAAATATACTGACCACAGTAAATTAAGTAGAACAGTTAGTCTCCTCATTTGGAATAGAATATGTTTAGAAAAAATGCTTATGAATGTTATGTATGTTTCTGTAATAGAGGAAAGGGTGAATTATTTGTTGATGTTGCTTGAGTTTCTTACTATCTCTGGGTGGGAGGTTACCCAGAGATGTATAGAATAGATATTTTTTGAAATCCTGTTGTTTCTGTTGTCCTCAAGATGGGACAGGAATCTTTTTGTAGCATGGGATAAATGCTGCTTTTTCACATTTCCCATGCAGTATCTCAGTGTTGTTGGACTGCTCTCCTTTGCAGAAGCTTAGGCATGCAAGTAAATGAGGGGGCTGGCAGCTCACACCAGTCTAACTAGTGCCTTTCACTCTTGCTCTTCATGTAAACAAGGTAGCTTTTAAGATGCTACATGCTGTTTTAGAAGATTGAGTCAGATGCTTCCTAAAATCCTGTCTGGCAATGTCAGATAAGAGTTTTTTCAATTTGAACTCCAGTGTGGGTGAATCTGGTGGTGTTTTTACAAGAAAGTGGACATTGGGGCAGGATTTGTGTGTGTATGAAAGTCTGTGATTTGGGAAAGTCTAACCTGGTACTGCTGTAGGATGCATGGGGGGTAAAGGAATTTGAATTTCTCACCTGGGAAGGATATGGGACGGTATCATCTTGTGTTTTTTAAAATTTAAGATTAGGCTTCAATGTTGAGGAATTTGTGAGGTATCCAGGTAGAAAAAAAGATTCTTATGTAGATGCAGACTTTTACATCTTTGTTGGTTACGGACTTCTGAGTTCATAATGAAAACTTGTTTCTAATGATAAACATGTATGGGCACTCTTCCTCTTTATCAAGCCTGTGTCTCCAACTTGTAAGATTGAACTTTAATTACCAGCAGTACATTACAATGCTTTAAATATTTCTCTGCTGCTTATTCTCTGACTAGCTATGCCTAATGCTTCTTCGGTGAAATTTGGGTAAATACATGCTCAACAGATAGTTTCCTGGGTGGCTAAACTGTGAGTTGTGGGCCGAGCCTTAGTGTACTGGTGTTTGGGATTTTGCCTCTGATTTCTTCTGGGTAGTACTTTGAGTTCTTGAGCATTTTTATGCTGTCTGTTCTGTGTGTGATAGCCTTAGATAAATGCTAGATTGTAACACTGATGGTAACAAACAGCTATTGTACTCAGCTCTCCAAAATGAATGTCTGCTGTGTTCTGTAATTACTCAAGGGTAAAAGAGGACACTTGAGTTCTTAAAGTAAGCCATTTTCTGCTGCTTTCCTGGGTAACACTCATCTAGGCTCTAGAAGAGAGCTTGTGTTGTCACTTAATGCAGAAGAGTATGATACAGGTTAATTTCAGTCTACTCTTCTCAATTTGCCTAGCAGAAACCTTCATGTATTTGGACCTCATGCAAGTTTGTGTTTTGTTGTTGTTTTTTTGGGGAAGGTGTGTGGGGTGGAAAGTAGCATGTAGCATACCAGTAAGAAAGCTATATTTTAACTCCTACTGTGGCCTGGGACTGACCGAGTATGTATTCCTGTGTGAATGATTCTGTCCCTGTGTTGTCTTTATTGATGTGTGGTTTCGCCTGGAAGAGTTCTGCATTGGGACAGTTGAGCATCAGCACTTTGGGATCCTGATCTTCAGTAGATGTTGCTAGTCACTATTTCCTCAGTAACTGTGCAACAGCACGATGGATGTGTCTTCCCAGAGCAGTCAAAGGTGTTCAGTACATACATTCCTTTGTTACCTTAAGCCTCGGGAATTCATTTGTGTAGTCCTTTGAGTTGAAAGCTAGCAGTGTGGTATGAGGGGGAGGGGGAGAATGGTTCTTGATAACATTCACAGCAGCTATATAATAGCTGGGAATTTGGGTTTCTCTGTTCCAGTGCTATGTTTTTTTACTTAGCTGTTACACTGTGTGAGAACTAATGGGCGTCCATATGTTGTGATAGATGCCTTAGACCAGAAATGAATATTTCATCATGCCTCCCAAAAGATAATGTGTAGTCTACTAAGCAGCTTTTTTACAGCAAGTTAACTCAGCTTTCTGAGAATATCACAGCTTCCAAGTGTTTGTCTTTCGAGGGAGAGAGAGCTTGGGCTTCAGACTCTGCAGCTGACAACCTGGGGTAACCTAGTTCTTGCTCACCAATCTCGTGTGATCAAGATAAGCTGTGGGTCTGACTCTAAAATGATGCTTAGTTACTGGAGATATTTAACCTTACTCCTTATTTTTTTCACATTAGTTATTGGCACACTTCGGCAGTTTAGCAGCTAACCTGGAGGTAAAAGAGCTTTATTGTGGTGGGGTGTTGAGTGGGCTTTTTTTCTTGTTTCTTTTCTTTAGTTTGCTTATTTTTTGTTGATTTTGGGCTTGTGGGTTGTTTTTTTATCCTGAAATGTTGCTGGAAATAAATAACATCTAACTTGTCACACGACTTTGTGACAGGGTAAAAACAGTGAGGGTGCACTTCCTGGCTGTGGTCTCTAATCACAGCAGCACTGAAGTGCTGATTAGTTTCCTTGAGAAGCAGCTATTGATCGTAGGGTTGGAAACCCTGTTGTTTGAGGAATGGATGCAGTTTTAGCAAAGAAGGGTTAAAAGGATTTCTGGTCTCTGCTAGTGGGGGATTTGAAGGCTTACAAAAAAACTATGGACTGTCTCAATAGATGCTCATAGACTCTTAAGTCAGTCCTCTGGTTCTTCAGAATATTTTCTTCTGCCTTCATTCTCAAACAGGGAAAAGGCAAGGATTGACAGGAACAGTCCCTGCTTTCACCAGACATCCAAGTGCAGGAAAGCATTGTTGCTCTTATACGAGGGTGCTGACAGGAACAGGCACTGAGAGTGTTCTCTCCGTCACTGAGTACTGTGAAAGAGCCCTGATGGAGAGCATGGGAGGAGAGTGCTGGACAAAGTCTATTTCTTCCCGAGGGCTACCACTGTCGAGTTGTTTGAAGTCCCTCCCAAGAGGAGTTGAGTGTATCATGTTAAGGCAATTCTGTTCTGATCTCTCCTGTAGAGATCGTGCTACTTAGCTTTTCGTGATCAGTGTTAGAGGCAGCTGAGGTATCCATAGTGGTACTGGTGTGTATGAGCACCAATTGCTGTCTCTAAAGATGCCTCTGCTTTTATTTTAGGTAGTTAAAGGCTGACCCTCTCTTTAGGGCATATGATTCATAAGTACTTTTTTCTGTTTTGATTGATTTCATCCTGTAAGTTAAAAAAAGAAGTGGAGAAGGCTTTTTAATAAAACACAGACCGCGATGTCTGGATTTACATCCTCTGCAGCAAATAGCTAAGGTGGCAAAGGAAAAAAAATGGGATCTTTGAAGCAATTAAAGGACTAAAACTTCTTCATTTTATGGATTGTACAATACAGTCAAAACTGGTAGTGATCCTGCATTTGCTTGTCAGGCAGCTTTCCCCTATAAGAGAGTGGTGCAATTGCTGGTAAGATGGACAAACTGTTTGGGCTTATATTTTGCATACAGAGTGTCTGCTTTATTCTGATCAGTTTTAGAAAACCTGATGAAAAATATTTAAACTACTTTCAAGGAAGATTAAAGCAAATAATATTTTTTTTCCTGTGGAAGAGGTAGGGCTGTATGTTTGTATGGTGAGGGGAGGAGTGTTAACAGCTTTAGTACTGATGTATTCTGGGGAAATAAAAATTTGCCAGACACTGTGTATTTTACTCTTTCAGTGAAAATCTTTAAACTTCTGTATCGCTTTTCAAGCAACTGAAAATCTTACTGTTCACATACTTGGAGGAAATGTAGTTTGGAAACTGCGTTCTTGAAGATAGCAGCTGTGTGAAACATTGAGCATCTGGCCCCCCAGAGATGCTAAGAGGATTTCTCTGACTGCATGTAGGATACAGAAAGTGCTGCTTTTGTATAGGATGCAAGTGAAACCAAGGATATCCTCTTCCTTTTCTTTTTCTTTTTTTTAAAATCAACTTTTCAAAGACAATATTGGGAGTTACAAGTTTGACTTGCAGATGGGAATGAGAAACCATCTTGGTATTGCCTCTAAATTAGAGGCTGTTAGACATGCATTATATTTCTGTGGCTGTGTGCTGGTTTTGGCTCGGATAGAGTTAATTTTCTTCACAGTAGCTAGTATGGGGCTATGTTTTTGGATTTGTGCTGAAAACAGTGTTGATAATATAGAGATGTTTTCATTACTTCTGAGCAGTGCTTACATGGAGCCAAGGCCTTTTCTGCTTCTCACCCCACCCCACTAGTGAGTAGGCTGGGGGTGCACAGGAAGCTGGGAGGGGACATGGCTGGGACAGCTGACCCCGACTGACCAAAGGGAATATTCCATACGGTCTGATGTCATGTTCAGCATATAAAGCTGGGGGAAGGTGAGGATGTTTGAAGTGATGATGTTTGTCTTCCCAAGTAACTGTTATGTATGGGAACCCTGCTTTTCTTGGGGATGGCTGGACACCTGCCTGCTGATGGGAGGTGGTGAATTAATTCCTTGCTTTGCTTGCATGCGGGGCTTTTGCTTTACCTATTAAACTGTCTTTATCTCAACCCATGAGTTTTCTCATTTTTACTCTTCTGATTTCTTTCCCCTATCTCACCAGGGGGGGAGTGAATGAGCAGCTGTGTGGGGCTTAGTTGCTGACTGGGGTTAAAGCATGATAGGCTGGTGTTCCATTGCTGGTCTGTTTGGCAGGTTGTAGATCTTTAATTCCCAAATGTATATTTGGGAGCAAAGACTTTGAGGTGTAACCAACTTCCTTCGATGAAATGTCTTCAGTACTGCGTTTTGCCTATATTGGAATCTCATTAAGTTTCATGTATATTTTAGGTTTAGGAAATGACTTATGCTTCATGCAAGCTTCAAACAGTGTGCCAGTGGTAAAGTCTTTCTCATGCTACAACCGTTGGACTCTGTAGAGTCATGGATGTTTTACTCTAAAACAAGGGGAGGAGTAACTGCAAGATTTCTGGCCAAATACTTAATGCAGTCTTAGAAAATGAGTGAGCTTGACATGTGTTTATTGTGGGAGAGACTCCCCTGGTATTTATTATTACAAACTGGAATTTAAGTCTAGTTTTCCTTACCACAAAAAAAAGAAAGCAAGTTGCAGGCTTCAGATGAATGAATTTTAACTTTTTTTTTTCTTCCCTAAGTTAGGCCCTTTCAGTTAGACTATTCTGGGGTTTTATTGATGCTGGAATTTCCAATTGAGACCCTTCATTTATATCTAGAGAATCTCTTGTAGAGATTTTTGGACTGTGAAAGTGACTTGAGATTTGGAAGGAAGAGGAGGAATTGTCTCGCTGTCTCAAATCTTTCAAACAAATTTAACAGTTCAGACACAAAGCAGTTGATTTCAGCCCCTCTATATAAGACAGGTGGGCCTGATGAACATAACAGTGTGTTTTTTCTGTGTTGTTTATAGTGTAGTGCTCAGCAGAACTTCCAGAAGTAATTTTTTTTGTACATGAACCTGGAAAAATACTAGTGTCTTAACCAGAGTGGATTATACTTCAGAATGTAACTGCACTCTCTATGACATGCAAAACAAACAGATTATATGGTTCTGGTTTTGTTAAATAATTGTGTGGTTTCTCTTCAGATGTAGCTGCTATAATTTAAAAAATAGGATAGGATTGCTTTGAGAAATTGAGTCATGAAATCATGGAAAAGAGAAGGAATGAAGGGAAAAAAATCACTCCTTTCAGCTTCTCTGCAGCTCTTCAGTGAGAAAAGAATGGTATTCGATGTCCCTGGGAATTCTTTCTAGTGCGTGCTTTTGCTAAGTTAGCAGTGTACAGAATAATGGGGAATTCTAGTAATTGGTACCTTTTCTATTTAGGCTTGCAAAGACTGATGACAGGTTTCTAAATTTAATTGCAAACCCACGTCTGAATGTTCTTAAAGAACTTGTTAGTACCATGAGCTGCTGGAATAGCGGTTTCTCTCATACAAGATGAAGTTTTGCCAACAATGACGTCTTGACTGCTATGCAGAGAGTCCTCAAGATTGTGTTTTATGAGGAGGGTGAGAGAAATTTGGATGGGTCTCAGCAAAATCTTTAGCAGGGAGTGGAGAAAATCTGAAAGAACTCCCCCTCATTTGCTCCCTGTTGTTAGATTTAAGATCACTTTTCATTCCATATCAAATAGTTGCTTCAGCTTTTGTTATGATACAATATGAAGACCAGATTTTACTGAACTTGCCAACATAACTAAGCCAATATTGGGCAAATTCTTGAGCTGCTTCTTGGTTTGTTTTCTGTTACTGGGGAGATTGCTTATACTGAGAAGGAAAAAACCCATAGTGGGCTGACCAAGGTTAGAAAGTTGAAAGAATAACTTTTTTCAGGTCTGAAAATGTTGGGACTTAAATAGATGCTTATAATTGTAAAGTGAAAGAGGAATATCGAGCGTATTTCACTTACAGACAAAAGGGATGATGAAAATATGCCAGAGCTTGCTTGCTTGTTCTAACTAAATGGATTTTGTCCAAAAAATGTTCTCATTTCTAAAACTTTGAACTTCTTTAGTAAGACAGAGGAATGCTGTGAAGGTAGAAGATTGTGCTGTTTGCTAGTCCTCTTCCGATTGTACACAGAGTTTTTCAGACACAGTGTCTAAAGACATGCTTCTTGTTCAAGCCATAGAGTTCATAGGCATTGTGCAGCTAAACTTCTTTCTCCTTTTTAAAAAAATTAGTTATTTTCTATATGCCTCTTCGTCCTGTATTCAGCCCAGCCATCATTTGCTGGAGCTGATTGTTACATCTTGCTAAAGGATTGCTCAAAGCAGGTGAGAAGAGGTGAGAGAGACCTTTCCTTGCTTTGAATTATTCAATAGTGGGTCTCTAGTTGACATTTCTAATATTAACTTTTAATGGAGGCTTCTGTCCTATGGTAATCCATCTGGATTGCTTAATTGGGTGACAGATTTCTATTTTTTTTTCCATGTAAGTCATGAAATCAGTTAGTAGGAAACCTTCTGCAGCCTTCTGTAAAAGGCTTCAGTCTGAATGTCACCTACTTGCTCTTAAATTAATATAGCACATAGATTTTCATTGTTATAAAACTCGCCACTAGCATGTGGCAGGCACATTTGGAGTGGTCACCAGCCTTTTAAGGGGACAATATGAAGTAACTGGTAGTGGCATTTACTAATTTGTGAAGTCTCCTCTTCACTGGCCCACACCCCTCTTAGAGCAGTTTTCATCTGGGATCCTGGAGTAGCAAAGCTTCAAATACTTCTAGAGAAATACCCCTTAGCGAGGAGCTGGCTGATTACTACTGGCTTCTGTGCAGGCCTGTGTTGGCTTTTCGGCAAATAGGAGGAGACCTGTTTCTCTGTATGTGTGTGTGTATGCACTCTTGAGTTGAGTGATGTATCATCGTGGGCAAAACTGAGAGGAAGAAAGACTCCTTTATAATGCCATCAGCCCTCTGGGAAACTGTGGCTGGTATGCCTGCTGTTGTCTTGCAGGGCAGCTTTTAATGAACCTTAATAGATTGTATATACAGGCAAAATCTTGTTGCAAATAACAAACTTCTATGTTGGAAAAGTAGCAGGAGTCTCAAGTCAAACTGTTCTCTTAAGACAATCAATGCTCTTTAGTGTACAGGGTGCTGTACTGATAGCAGGTTGGGAAAACAAGGTTGGTAGTCATAGATGGAAGACTGGAAGACTAGGGTAACTTCTGGTGTTTCTCTCATAGAAGCTGGGATTCTAGAAAACAGGAAAACTGTAATGAAGGGTATGGGAGAGAACAGAGAAAGGATGAAAGGGGAAATATACCCTAAGCATACAAATTGCTGAGTTGCCACCTCTTTTTTGTTTTTGTTTGTTCCGCCCTCGTTTGCACTAAATATACATAATACCCATAGCACAGGAGCCACACAGACTATGAAAGCAACTGTTACTATTTCAAGGCAATACTTATGAATATGGTTTTAATTTAGCTTATTTGTCCCATCTATGTTGCAGTATTTTGTCTGATGAGGAAAATAGGTAATGCCTTTCTCTTCTTATTGTGGAGACAATGAAAGCAATTGTTACTTATCTTCAACTCTGTCACTTCAAGGGGGAAGCAGTCCAGTGTGTGTTTACTGCTTTAAATATTGTATATGATAGCCCCTTTAAGCACTGCTTCAGTCACTGCCAGCAGAAGAGTCTGATGCTGATGAGGAAATCCTACCAGGAAGACTGCAGTTTAGGACGGAGCAGCCAAAGTGTGCAGTTGAAGGGAGTCTTGCTTTTTCTGTCAGCAGAGACCTTGCACTGTGTCAGGGTAGCTTATAAAGTCTGATGAGCCACATCAAAGCTGTGAATAAGTTGGTAAAAGCTCTGGTGCTACAGCAGTACTGCAAGCTTTGTTAACCCAGTCATATGCAAAGCAATTACCATCTTAATGTGTGTTGCAGTGTCATCTTCGAAGAGTTGAAAGCATTTTTTCAGTAACAGCATATTGCACATTTTTAAAAAGAAACCTTCATTTTAAATTTGCAGTGTTGTCTAGAGATAGTCTTTGATGCTTTCTTTTTTAGTCTCCTGTTTCTCTACTGCAAATGAATTAGAGGTGCAAGAACTGCAGAAAGACTTGCATGTAAATTGTCACCAGAAAGAAACCATTGCTGTCACCAAGTCCTGAAATGCCTAAGTTTCATCCAATTATTACATGTTATACTAAAAATAATACTGTTGCAGTCAGCACTTTGAAAACTGAAAGGGAAACTAATACTAATTTTTTTTTTGTAGGCGACGTGTAGATTGTCCACCTTTTGCAGGCAGCATAGAAGGCTTTCTGTGCACAAATTGGGCTTGTAATGTCAAGGAGACGGTTTGAGTTGATGCTTTATTTGTGATAGAAGTTAAGAGATGGAATGACAGCTAAAGCTGGGACTGCAGACGAGAGAATGGCTTTGTAGTTAACTCCATAGGAACAAATTATTTTATATCTGTATTTTTTATCAAGGCACTTACTGAGTTACTTAAACCACAGGGTTTTTGGAGTTGTTAGTTTCTTACTTTCTAGATCTCTCTTTTTAATTAGATACACTTTAGCTAGTCAAGATACAGTTCTTAAGACAGTGGGAGTCTTAACTTTGCTGTCTGAAGGAAGGAGCTGAGGAATGAGAGATGAGATCCTGCTTCTACCACTGACTCATTGTGGCCTGAGGCAAGGCTGCCTCTCATTTTAACCATCTGCGGGATGATGAAGATGATACTTGTCTCATGGTGGTGATTGGTAGCATGTGAGACAGTTAATGTGGTATTGGAGAAATGAAGTGTTCAGTGCATCTGAGGGGTAAATTAGGCAGAGGCTGCTAACTAGAAGAAGATAAAAAAAAATTGTCTCATTTCCAGAGCAAGATCCCTCTTTTCTGAGGTTAGTGCTTTACACAAGTAAGCTCCCTCTTCCAGAGGTGTGAATGCTCTTTTGCAGAGTGGAAGACTCTTGCACTGCAGCCTTTCTTTTCTAATCTCTCCCTTGTGTACTTGTATTAATTTTTACCTGATCATTTGAATAACTTTGAAGGGCTGATCAGTGGAGGCTCAATGTGTTGATTACTACTCAATATAGCATGTGACTTCTTAAATTTGAGAGTTCATGGTAATTGCAAGTCCAGTGACTTCTGATATTTAGCAAAGCTTGTGAGCAAGCTTGAGCTTGTGAGCTCTCACTGAGCACATAGCACAGTAAGACGGTTGAATAATGGGAGATGATGGCTATAATGCTTGTGAAAGGAAGAAGCCATATAAGCTTTACTGTTTCTTCATGTATTGAGTCCTCCTAACATCTGGGTAGTAAGAAATTTTTTTTTTGCAGTTGCTCTTAGTATTGACAGAGTTGATCTAGAACTTCTTTTGAGTGGCTACTGCTTTGGCAATGCTCATTATAATGCTCTGATCAGACATTAAAATCAATGTTTTCAAAACTGTTTTCAGGGAAACAAGTAGCTGATGACAGGCAATAGTCCATGCCATAGTATATTCCTAATATGAATCCAACTTCCAGATCCTAAAAATGGCAATTTTCCTGTGCCAAGATTTCTTCCTTAGCAAATTCAGAAAGTTGTAGTTGTTGGGGAAAAAAGTCTTGTTTTCTGAGAACACGTGAAAGGGTGGACAACACTTGTATGTAATGTAGTGGAAAGTGTGAAATGGGATGTTTGCTTCCCTATCATTCTGGATTTCTCAGAGTGCATTTGGAGTGTGACTGAGGTTAGAGGGCATAAAAACAGTAACTACAAACTAGAATTCAATTTGCCTGACAATTATTTTGTCAGTTGCGTTATACACGAAGATCTAAGTTTGTCAAGTTCTTCACAGGAGTATGGAGGCATTCAGGGAAGAGGTGGCCTCGGTAGAAGCAATCTGTTTGGGACAGGCTTCTGTTCTGTGTGTGCACATGTGCCTTGAGTTTTTGTTTTTGTGGGTGTAAGTTTGCTGCCTGTATTTAGATATCACCTAGCATAGTGGGTTCTGTGCTGTGGTGAGGATTCCTAGGTGTTACAAAGTGAAATAATTACATAGAAACAGTTGAAGCAGATGGCTTAGATGAGAAATGTTGAGAACAGAGGAGGTATCAGCAATGTGGTGAGAGCACAGTGGATATGAGTAGTGAAATATCTTTCATCGTATCTTGCTAGTGTGTGGTTTTTTCCTTTTTTGCTTCTCTAAAGAGATCAGAAGGGTTCTGAGCTGGTTTACAGTGACTCATTTTAAGTCACTTAATTCTCTGAGTTTCTGTGTGTAGAAAGTACATCCTTCTAAAAGCTATTGGCCTTCCTTTCACAATCACATCAGTTTTCAAGAATGGCCTTTCCATGTAAAGAAAATCAATGGACTTTAGTCCCTGTGGCAAAGAGTGTTGTTTCTTAGCTTCATAAAGCTTCCCTAGAGCTGTTCTGGGTTTCTTCTAGGTTTCTGGCATTTTTGCATGCTCTTAACTTACAACATATCTGATATAAGGAGGGGAAATGAAACAAGTTCAGTGATGGTAGGGGAAGGTAATATACTAATTTTGAATTAATTGTTACCTGGAATGTTCTGTGATGACTGATGACAGCTTCAGCATTACCTGGATTACCTGGCTCTGCTGTTCTGTTTTTTCTGTGATCACTAAGGCTGTTTTTCCTTTTCTAATTTGGGTTCTCAGAAAATAGAAGGGGGAGTCTGTGTGGAACCCTGATCCTCTGCAATGTCCTTCATTTGAGAAAATAAGCAAAACACTGCTTTGCTGATATCTGGAAGGGACTGGGTTTGTTCTTGCAGCAGTCCAGTCTGGTATGAAAGCAGAGGGGATACTGTTATCTTTTGCTTGCGGGAGCAAGAAACAGAAAGGGTGCTGCATGCTGCTTAGATAAGAGAGTTGATAAGGAGATTAAGTATTTTAAATTCTAACAACATACCTGTGTGTGTTATCTTGTCCATAAAGATTTTCATCTGTATATATTTTTTAAAAAAAATGAAAGGGGGAAACATTGAAATTTGGTATCGGGTTTTTATTTAGGCAGAGTATTAAGTTCAAATCTGAGTGTGAGAGGGGGAATTTTTCTAGTGCAAAATCAGAATCAGCCATGCATGGAGGACAGATACTATAAACTGTTTGCAGATTTCAGAATGACTTCCTAAGTGGTTCCTTTCATTGGTTTTAAGTGATATTTGACTATCGTTGTTGTTACAGTTTCTAATGAAACACTGAAACATTTATTAGCAAAGCACATCTGTATTATTCTGCTTCTAAAGTTGTTTGAACTGGATGCTTTGGTGTTAAGGCATTACACACCTGGGAGAATGCACTTCTCTATACAGTGAATCTTTTTAACATCTGTGTTAGAAATCATTGTAACAACTTAAACTGTTGCTTTGGTTGATAATGACTTTTAGGTTGAGATGGAGTTTTTTGAGACACCAGCCTTTGAGGATCTGCAGAGCACCTGGACTTGAACACCACATTTGCTTTAACAACACATATTTTCAGCTCTTTGTTGATAAGCAAGGTTCTCTGCCATGAGACTGCACTCAATCAGAATTGCAGAGTGTGTCTCTGTGTGTGTAAAATGTACCTCTGTCTTCCACAGAATTCTCAGGGACTTTTAAGTAATTTCACCATGAAGAAAGCACATATTTTGCTTTGTCTTGTAGTCTAAATATGTATAATTTCAACTTCCATCACTGTATATAGTAAAATATTTCCCAGACCGAAAAGAGTTCTTGAATTTTTTCATCTACAGGAGACTTGAAGGCTGAGTTGTCCCTTTTGCCTTTTAGTAGGCTAAATATAAGGAACTGTTCCTGAATTTCACTTAAGAAGATTGAAGATACACCTTTATTTTTGCATTTTTTTCTTGAATCACATCTCATTTCAGTCCGAGTTGTGGATTTCAGACCTGGACATAGTATTTCACTACCAGTTGCACCAGTAATACAACACTTTTAATCCTATTTTGCTATTGTCTATTTATATTCTCAAGGATAAAGTCAGCCCCTTTGACCTAGCAGCATGGAGCTTCAGGTGGGAAAACAGACCAGATTCATGTGCCTAAAATTGTTACACAAGGATGTCAAGTCTGACCTGTTGTCAAGACCATGATGTGTCTCTGAGGTTAGCTACTGCAAGTGCATTGTGAATGTTTGTATTTTTCCCTGGCTGTCTGGAAGTAAAATGAGGTCTTTCTGAATTAAATTGCTTCAAAATATTTCATGTACTGTCTAATGGCTGGCCATCCGTCCTTGGCCAAAAAGATCTGAATTTCATCTAGTCCTGTTAAGTTTTCTGGAATAGTTTTCTGCTACTTTTGCAGAACTGTCTTTTTCAACTATTTGTAAACTTACCCTGCTAGAAATTCCTGCGTGCCCCACCCCCACCCCCCACCTGATGAGATCTTCCATTGGCACCACATCTCTCCTTGGCTGAACCTCTCTAGGTCTTCACAAGATCACTTTCCTTATGCCTCTTTGTGGATTTATACTGATGTTCCAGTAGAAAATCCACCCACAAGACTGACAGTCACCAACTGAGGTAGAGGTAGTAGTTGCTGGGAAGGCAATCACCTACAAGTTATGTTACAGTTGTCCTTGGTAGACTGGGCTCTGCCTGTCGATGGGGTCAGCTATTTTGTCACCTGAACCTGCGTGATCATTTACGGCTTCACATTTTACTTGTTGACAGCCATATGGTTTTGTCCTGTGCAGCTAATCCAGTTGACTGTATTGATGACCAGTCCTTTTAGTTACTTGCTACTCCCTCTGACTTCTCTCCTCTTACTCTAGTTATTGAAACCATCTCTACTGGCCCTCACTAGACTTGCTTACCTTGAATTTTCTGCATCTTTTATGGCCTACTGACCAGTTAATTTGATACTGTCTTACTGCACAGCATAAAGAAACTATCTATTGAAAGCCTGCTGGAAGTCTAACTTTAGCAGTTTTCAACTATACTTGCAAAAGATCAGTGTTTCTAGAGGGATGAGTTTACATCTGTTTTGCTTAAAAACTTGATGTGGTATGAATGGGCTTATTTTACTGTCTCCTAAAACACTATGTTTGAAGACTGTTTCAGCCTAGAAGGTGTTAAATACGTGGTTTACTTGGGTAAAAGCATAGCTTTCTTCCAGTGCCACAGAGCTTTCCTGATTTTTTTTCTTTCATTTCTTCTAATACAATAGCATTGAAATAAGTAGTAGCTGTAAGATGGGAGTGAGGTGGAAGAACCTTCAGAGCAAGAGTATTAATTTTTTGGAGGAGAAAAGGGGCGTGGGTTTTTTTGGTATGGTAGTAGGGTTTTTAGTGGTGTGATGTATTAGAGTTTTCTTTCCCTTGTTATTTCTCAGGATTTTGGTCCAGTGTTTTGGTGCTTTTGGGGGGTGTTTGGGGTTTTCTGTTAGGTTTTTTTTAAGCTTCACAGTATAAGCTGTCTTTTTCAATAACCAGAGTCAGGAATGTTGCTTCTACCGAACTGTTAATAGCAGTAAAATTGGTATATAGGCAAGCTGACATCTAATAACACATACTACAGAAGTGCTTGTGAGTAATTGGGATTGGGTTCCTGCAATGTTAGGCATTGTACAAAGTATTAATTCCTGCCCTTGAGATCTGTGTATAGGCAAGAGAAAACCAAGGTAGTTCAAGCAAGCATAAACAAGTGGAGTGGTAAATGTGGTGGGGCAGGTGTGTTTGTTAGGCAGCTTGCTTTGCTTTCTGTTCTTGATTAAGTGTGGATTAACTTAATGGAAAGAGGTGAAGGTGAGTTGCAGGGGAGCAGGAGGGAAGGGTGGGAGCAGTGTTGCAGTTGTTTATGGAGGAGCTCAATTTGGAAAGAGTAGGGGAGAAATCACGTCTGGCACTAAGAACCAAGCCACAACCTCTCAATGTGTCAGAGGGAGGGCGGGGGGAGAAAGGGGAGCGAGGGTCAGACTAACTCATGAGGCCAGTGACTTCCTTGCAGTCTGAAATGACTCCACTGCAAGATACGCTCCTTCTGTCCTTTGGACTGTGAGAGCTGTTTCCCCAGCTTTGTTTACTCTTCAGTGTGAGCTGTGGCAATAAAAATATTTGCAGTAATTAGAAAAACTAATCCTTTATGAGAAGCAGAGGCAGTGATTACCCCATTTACAAGTTGTCCTTATGCACTTCCTAGTGTGATGAAAAGCCATTGTTTATTTGTGTGGTACTCCTTCAATCCTTTCTCCATTCCCTTGTTCTTTGGTAGCTGAAAAATAAATACCTTCTTCCCTGCCTCTTTTACAAATGACTGCTTAGTGGCAAGGATGTTTCTGAAGAACTTGCTTTAACAGAGAGAGGTTGGTCAATGATGTGTGGAAGGATGAGAAACTGAGTTTTCTCTCCCTCTGGGCTCCCACCTTACCAGCAGTGAACCTGGAACCAGTGCTCTGTAGGACATGGAGAGTCCCCTGGAGCCTCTCTTCTTTTAAGGGGCCTACATCTGAATCACAGTTGTCCCTCTTGTGGTGCCTGTGAATCATTATTGCTTTCCTAATGATGGAACACTGGTGTCCTGTGATTTACTATAATAAGATGAGTCACTGAAATGTTACCTAATCGCTGTTGACATGTCTTAAGGTATAGTTAACTTATTTATTCTAAAAGTAATGCTAATATTCGTCATCTGTAACTTACAATATATTTAGTTCCACAGAATCATTTGCTGTAGGTACAGACGCCCTGAACTTTAGAGGAGTAAAATCTGGCTGCTCTGACTCCATTGGGCTCTAACAGCCAAAGTCTTGTGGTGGTTTTTTTTTTGTTTTTTTTTTTTAACTAAGAAGGTATCTGTTAAGAGTAGCCAGAATAATTAGTGTCAGTTGCTCTTCTGTAGGTTGGTAGGTCAAGCATGATGTTTTTCTCTTTGTGTGACTGTGGTATGCACGCACTTCTGATGAGAGGTGAAGTTGGAGCCTTTAGAATTCTCAGGGGCAAGATGATTGTAAATTGAGGGTGTAGCAAACTAAAGAATTCAAGATCTGCCTCCAGTAATAACACCTATCAATATCTTAAAGACAACAACCTTCTTACCACATATCTGTGTGACCCTTATTTTTTCCCCAAAATGGAAGATTATGGCTGTTACGCTACTGGTTGCATTTAAAGCGGTGTTTGAAATTGGTTTGTGCAAGCTACCTTGAATGTGACTACCATTCCTTGTTTGGATTTGATGCTTGAGAACGAGACAGAGAATGCACAGGGAGTTTTATAAGTTCTGTTAGCCTTGCCTCTTGCTTTGACATAATTTTTCTGTGTCCTAGGCTTACTCTCATTCCAAAACTAGTGAGAATGGGTGAGGTTCCAGGACAGATTTCACTGGTGTTGGAGGGCAAAGCTGGTGAGTTCATCTCTGAAGAGAGGAACTTTCTTCCTAGCTAGTGGAATGATTTTAATGTAGATACAGTGAGGTAATTAAGTATTTCCAGCTCAGAAATGACCGAGAAGTACCTGGTCCATGTTTTATTGCTTCTGAGAAACACCGTTTCTTGTTCCACTGCGTAGTGGATGGAGCAGACTGTTAAGTGTAATCTCACAGTCCTGCAACTTCTGTATTTTGTATTCTGTGTTGCATTGTCTCCTTGATCAGTGATGGAAGAAAGAAGGTCATTTCAAACACTCTGTAGTTGTGCAAAATATGCAATGCGTGCTATAGGTAGCAGCTTAGTGTTTAGAAGAAGCAAGCATCTTAGCTATCAAAGCTGTGAATCTCGGAGCCTTGGTATAATAGTTTGCAATTTTCTTTTATTTCTCATGCTCATAGGATAGGAGGGTAGGGGATGTGAACAGTGAATAAATACGTGGTTGCATGAGAGGGTTTTTTTGGAGGGATATTGTCTTTGAGGAAAGTAACAAATTATCTCCATATTGCATCATAGAAGTGTACTGTGGCTCTACTAAAGCAGGATTGCTGCGGGGTGGAAAGGGCATTGTAGCCTGTGCTGTAGGCCTTCAGTGTGTGAAGGATCCCTGAGTCTCTGGCAGGGAAAATGCTGCGAAGCATGGTACAGCATTTTTGCTTTTCTTCACTACATTTTCTGCGGATAAATCTGTGCCCCTTGGAAGAGGCTACAGGAATATAACTGGCCCAAGGCTACCTGCATCTGTAAAGCAATCTCTGGTGTGTTGTGCTGTTGGCACTAGGCTAAATACTAAAAAGCGAGTTTAACCAAGAATGGGATATACCACTAGGGAGCTGTGGCTGTTCCATCTGACTCTTCAAATTAATTCTAGATCTCAAAGAAGAAGTTTGAGAGCAAGCAGCCTGGAGGCTCAAACAATAAATTGCAAATTGAAAAGTGATATTTTAAGAATTTTGTTTTGGACTAAGGGAGTAACATACTTGAGGCGTGCTAGTATGGATGAAAGCCTGTTTTTTCCGTGGAGGGTTGTTTTAATATGTATTAATCTTTTGACACCTTGTCACTGGGTTGGGGGACAATTTAAAAATTGTATATGAATTCAGTGAAATTTTCCTGTAATTCCAGCAGTTTGACAAAGGAGTTAAATGAAAGAGCAAGGCTTCGTTTAGATTTTCAAGGACATTTTGTCAGATATCATGGTTTTGTAGCCTTTATGGAAGAGAGGGAGCACCTGTTTTAGATGCTGTAAGATCTAAGAAAGGGGAAAGAAAAAAAAGCCATAAGCACAATGAATTGGAATAATCTTTGCATTCATTTATTTGTATGTGACATTCAGAACTCTGAAAACTTTGGGGACGTACTTGTATCTTCTAAAAGGTTTTGTAAAGAGTTTGATGCAAAATAGTGAACACAAAGGGTAAGGTGAATACACCAATGGAGGAAGTCCTCAAGGCTTCATCTGTACTTAATTTCTATGACAAAATTTATCATCTAGCTACTCATATGAGAAACACTTTGGGATTACAGGAAAAATAAGGAATTTAATATTTTTGCTGTTCTGTTTTTGCTCTGTTAGTCTCTTTTTTTCCCTTGTGAGAGGATCACACAGTATCATACATGCCTAGCATAATGTGTTTCCAGATTGTGAAAACTGGACTCAAACAAATGTTGCAACATTTTGCCATTGTTCCTTCTCTTGAACCTGGAGCTAAAACCAGTGTTCGTTTGATAAACATAATTGCAGACTGTATAGTTTGCCCCTAGATTACTTTAATAAATAAAGTCTAAAAACCAAACAACACACAACAGAAGCAACCAAACCAACTTCAATGCCAAACCTACAGTGCAAGGTGTC
The DNA here is from genome assembly GCF_965140245.1 of Athene noctua. Classification (NCBI taxonomy): domain Eukaryota; kingdom Metazoa; phylum Chordata; class Aves; order Strigiformes; family Strigidae; genus Athene; species Athene noctua. Next base: position 91,428,410 of record NC_134038.1, read on the forward strand.
TGTCATTTTGGGGCTGCTACACAGTGAAATCTAACTGCTGCTTTTTTCCTTACATCAGTTTCTGTGCTGAGCCCAGTAAGCTCTAAACTCTTTTTAAGGTATTCAAAACAAAAGCCAGCTTGGAGCAAATTTAGAAGAGAAACAAATGGAGGAGGGAGTGCAGAGGTGCCGCTGCTGACCCTGCAGGTGGAATGGAATGTGTCTGTTTAAAGCAACATAAAAATAACCCTGCCAGGAGACACATTGCTGAGGCAGGAGTATCTGTGTGACGCTCTCCTCTTACTTTATATCATTCTTAGGTGGGCAGTACAAACTTTGTTAATGTCTGTGTTTATTAATCCAATATAAACTGAAGTTTAAATATCTGATACTTACTCAAAAGAGCCAAATTGTGTCAGACTGCTGTGAGCTATCTGATGGAGATGCTAAACTGTTATATTCAACTTCCACGACTTTGCTTTTCAGTGACTTTTCTAGCAGTTGTTTTTTCTCCTAGTCAATTAATACAATAGCACACTCTTCTGGAACAGCATTTGTCAGGGCACTAAACCTATGGGCAGGGAGCCCACAGAGCATTCAAAAAGCAGGACATGAGCTCCTTTTAGTACATTCCTGTAATGTAACTTTCTGCATTGCTGTTGACTTATTCAGAGTGGCCTCTCAGCTCAGCAGCCTTTCTACTTCAGAGAATGGTTTGACACATTTAAATCAGCAAGCTATGGTGGAGTGTATCAGCTGGAAGGGTTGTTTGTTTGAAAAGAGTAATATGGAGACTTTTGTTGCTAAGGAATAGAGACCTGCATTGGAGTTGAGGTTTGGAATGTGCTGGCTTTAATGCTGCTGCATTCAGTGATGCCTTGTTTTGTAGGCAAACATCTCGTTGAACAAGTTTTCCCCAATAAATGCAACCTGTAATATAATGAAGACTTGTGGTTGATTTCTCCCTTTTTGAAACACTATCTCATGTAGGTTTTGTGATCCCCTTTTATAGACATTTCAACTAAAATGTCTTTTGTGGAAGTGTTTGGGAGTTTTCTCTAGCAGTAGTTTGGAGACCAGTGTGTGCTTTGTACATGCCCTAAGCAGTGTTTTGGCATGGGAAGGATTCACATTTAGCCCATGTGGTTTGGATATGTTACATACAACTGGTTGTTACTCTGAACTTTTTTGAATTGGTTCCCAGATCTTAAAGATTACTTGTAGAAGATTGTGATTTGGATGTTGACATGCAAATAAACATGTGACTAAACACATGTAGCTCCAGAACTTCCTGCCTGTTTTCCTTCTACATGCCCAGTTAACGGAAGCTTCTTCTGTGTCTTCTCCTAGGGTTGCCACTTAAAACTGCACATCGCAATCAGTCTGCAGAAGTGATGGTAGTGGTATAATCTTGTGTGGTGGGAGGGAGGAAATGGAACACTGTGTAGTGAGCATGGTTTGTTTGGGGATTTAGATCAAAAGTATTCAGTTTATGATATTTGCCACCTGACCTGTTGTTACCTGTCTGAATATTTACATGTGGGGAAAGTCACCTGCAAACAGCAGACATGGAAATTACAAGGTGGGAAGGAGATGGGCAAGATGTTGGATTGTAAAAGGATTCAGTGAGCAACAGTAGCTTAGAAAAACTCAGAAAACTGTAGCAGGATAATTTCATGTCTGACCAACTGTGTGTCCCACAAACAAATGTATGGTCATGACTGTGGGTGGTAAGGAAAAGGAACACTGGAAACAAACTGCAGAAGCAGGGGTAGAAGGGATGAGAGTGCCTTGGACAATTCTGCTGCTGAACTGGACATACGGTGTCAAGAAACCATGATCTGAGGAGGAGCCATTAAGGGAATTCTTGCTCTCTTGTATTCAGAGTGCAGAGGCAGTGTGTATGGTGGTTGCATAGGGAGTAAATAGCCAGGTTTTTTTTTTTCTTTTCTTTTAGGGGGTGGTGGTGGCTGGTGGTGTTTGTGCTTGTTCTGTTTCAGTATTGCTAAAGTTAACCGTTTCCTGGAAATTCTCGATTTTCGCTGAGCAACATGCAACTGATGTCTGGGCATTTCATGGAGAGATCATATGTGTAAAGAGGATCTACCACCCAGTTAGCAATCCCTTGTAACAGGAGGGAGGGAGGAAGTGTTGCAGAGGTGAGTTTGGGAGATATCAACCCTGTGGTGAAACAATTTTAAGTGCTTGTATGGAATAGAAAGAGCCAGACACACGTCATCTCTCTCTAGTCTACATGACTCTGCTTGCCTGGACGTAAAGACAAGTGGCTGAAGCAGTCTTCAAAACTCATGTTAGCATTGTTGATGCTGCTCTACCCAGACCTAGTTTATGCACTTTACTGTTGAAATACTATGAAAAGATTAATATAATGCTTCACTGTTGTTGACAAAACACCCCATAGTAGTGACAGAGCAACCTAGACTGCCTAATGCATGCAACAACATAAACGTACACTTTCTTCCTAGAACATGAAAAGTATGTTGTACTAGCTAGCGTACTTTGTGATCTGCTCTAGCCAATGTTGAGTATATCAAATGCTTATCCCTGCTAGCAGTTTTAAGAGTGACTTCCCTGTATACTGCATTAATGGGAAACTACTTAAAATATTAGTTGACCACTTCAAAAAGTTGTCTTCAGAAGTGTTAAGAGCATGTCAGTTCTAATATAATTTCTTCCTTTACATAGGAAGATGAATTAGGTTGACTGTACTGTAAAAATATTTTAGGCTGCTACATTGATAATTCATGATCAGACAGTTTTTTTAATTCTTCTCGCTCCTGTAGTTACTTCTGTCTGCATTCCTCACTAAGAGCTGTGGAAGGTGAATGAAGAAGAGACATACATAATCTTATATGTGGCAGGTCTTTGGTAGGAAGGTTGAGAGAGGAGGAGAGGAGAGCAGACAGGTTTTTAAGAAGCAATATTGTCATTTCTGATTAGCTGGGAGGATGTTTCCTCTGCTGCTGAGCAGATCAGCTCTTTCAGCATGGGCAGTGTTTGTTGATGCCACTTCCAAGGTAGCTCTGAAAATACTGAACACCAGCAGCCTTCAGCTTTTGGGTGTTGGTTTTTTTTTGTTTTTTTTTTTTTTCCCTTTTAAGTGGTGAAGTTGGTCTACCACTTTGAAGTGGTTTTAGGAATCTTGTTTTAAGTTACTCTGTACTCTCTTTCTGGCTTAAAAATGTTACAGGGATTTGGGGACAAAATTATGGTTTATGAATGTTGTCTCCAGAAAACCATAGATAAAGATTTTTATTTGGAACACTTCAAATTTGCAGGTAGTTCCCTGTGTTTTACTGAGTAAGTTTAGTTTTATGTCAGAATCAAAATAGATTTATTTATTTAGTCCTTAATGAAATACTGTGCTCTAGACTTTGAGACTGTGCTCTTAAATAATCCTTAAACTTGGGGATGAGTTGGGCCATCTCTCCTCTTCATCAAAATTGTGAGCATTACACATAGGCTGTTTTTGCTAAGGAAATGTGATTTCTTTTTTATGCAGCTACTTTGAAGTTCTTTTGCAAGCATAGTTCATGCTAAATTTTGAGGTAGCTTACTTCAGGAAAAGAAACATTATCTGAGCTGGATTCTTAGCTGCAGAAGTTTGTCAGCATCAAGGCCCTTCAGAAGAAGGGCTTATCTGTTTCCAAGTGACAGATTTGCTTTCTGTTCCTCAAAACCACAAGATGGGCTGTGGAATCTCATCTATGTTATCTGAAGTAACGACATCTTTCATCTGAGCATGAAGCTGTTTTGTTTAATGCTTCTGCCTTTCACTGGCATTTCTAGAGCAAATAGAATAGTAAGCATGCAAGTAAGATGTTGAAACTGTTTCCTTGTGTTTCCCAGTTCAGAAATGAACATGGGCAAACTAAGCTTTCTAGCCTTGTGTAATTCTGCCTTTTTGTGTAGACTTTGCAAGAGATGAAGGCAATCGATCTCAAGGAAGAACTTTATCTTGAAGCAGGTGACTTCTCATTTTTCTCACCTGCTTGTAAGAGTTTAATACCTACTTCCATATGCTTGAAGAATGAAGTAACACATTAGTATGCCAAATAGGGCAGAGTGTGCAAATAGGTCTTCCTTCATCTGTATGCTCTTTGGATAGCTGAAATCATGTGGGTATCATTGCCTGTTGTCTGAGTGCCACTTCTCTCATCATGGTGTGTTTCTCCCCTTGTGCATAGTGGAGGATTGCTGGCTCTTTCAGTAAGAGTGAACTTTGTGCATGCCTGGTGATCTCTGTAGGGGACAGTGACAGCATAATCTTGGACAGCAAAGATTGGTAAGAATGGGGTAAGAAGCAAAAGAAAAGAAGCTCATGTAAACCACATATAGTGAAACTTGGCACAGCACTTTCAAATCTGAAGCAATATCCTTAGAATAGATTTACCTTAAGCATCTTAAAGCTCTGGCAGCTGTATGGTACTTGACACTGAGGTGGCTGACCTTGGAAATTCATGTTAGTGCTAGGAAAAAGGAAACAGAGGAAGGGTCTATGCCACTGTGATTAGTTTTGGTATAAAATTACTCTTTTTTTCTGTTCTATCATGTGACCCGGCATAGCATTTGTATTCCAGGTGCTAGGCTCTGTACTGTGGCATGTGGAAAATAGTTTCAAGTGGCTGCAAGAATAGAACCTACCAAAAGGAATGATCCAGAAATAGCCAGGCTGGTCAGAGAATTGGTATTTAAGATGTCTGTCTGGTGTATATCTGTCCATTTTATTAATAAAAAGAAAAAAGTGTGGGGTGTTTTGGGGTTTGGAGTGCGGTTTATGGAGTTTGTTGCTGTGTATAGCAGCCTGGCTGAAGGTACTGAATTGACAGGATTGGTATATGGGTGTATTTAAGCGGGAGTACCTTATCCTTTAATTGAAGGATGGGAAATTCATGCAAGTTATGAAATGAAGTAGTACTTATCCCTGTAGTCCTGAATCACTGTCCAGCAAAATCTGATGTTACCTCTTCTCTCCCCAAGTTCTTAATCCTAAATGAAAAGAACTAAACATGGAAATCCCATTTCTGGATGTAATATCACAGGTAGGGAATTCCTGAAGCTGCATGGCTTGCCGTTTATGGATTTGGTCCATCTAAAAAAGTCCAGGGATGTTAAATGTAGACTCAGAATTGGGGGCAGAACCTTACTTCCGGGCTTTTTGAGGGCCAGTGGCTTGCACATTTAGGCACCTCTACCCTGTTGTGTGTATAGATGGTGGTGAGAGCAGCACTTAGTGCTTCGAGGGATGGGCAGTCCCTAGAAGAACATTGTTTTGTTCCAAAATGTGATTTACCATTAGCTCTTCACTAGCTTTGTCTCTTGAACAGCATTTTCTTTCTGCAATAAAAACTGAAGTGGGAGGAATTACTTTCTTGAGTACTGGAACAAGAGTGGAACTAACTCCTCCACTGCCAGCAGCAATTCTTTGGGGGAAGTACCTCTTTACTACAGTGCAGACTCTTGTCTGTTTCTGCACCTACAAAAAAAACTTTGTGGTCTTGATATAGGGGTTCAGCAGGGATAATTCCTGTGCAACTGATGAAGTAGACTTGAGGAAGTTTTTTCTGATCAGCAGCACACATTCCTGTTTAAATACAAACTGTTGTGGTAACTTTTGTGCAATTCTGCCAACCCATTATTTGAACTTAAATATGCATGAATATGCATGCAAGAAACTTCTTAAAATAATAAATCATGTTAAGAAGGCTATGAGCAGGTATGTAGGCTTAGGCCAGGTTTGGGGCCCCCGTTGTTTTTGAGAGTCTCATTGTGGAAGAGTGAGTGAGCGGGTGTGCGGGCCGTGCAGAGCAGCAGGGACGGGCATCGGGGCTCCACCACTGCTGCGCAGCTTGTGCTGGTATTACAAATCAGAAATTTCAGTGACCTTGACAATAGTTTTTGCTTTGCAAATAGGCGAGGGGAGAAATGACTTGGTTAAATTTGTCAGTGTAGTCTGGCCCAGAGGTATGCATTTTCTTAACCAGTTGCAGGAACCTGTTTTTCTCTTTACAGTATCAGGTTGTGAAGCAACCACAAAGCCAGTTTCCCATTTACTTGTATCTGAGAGGTGTGTGTGTGTATATATATCTCACTTTATAGTAAGATATATATGTGTGTGTGTGTGTGTGTAGTGAGCTGTGGGAACCAGGTTTAGGATCCCAGATATGATACTATTACCCTGTAAACAATAATGCATTTAATTTTCCAGTCTTTTAAATTCTGTCTGGCCTACATACTGCACCTTGCTAACTGCACATCCACAACCTACATATTTTCTCACAGCAAACAAGTCCAGAGGCTAACTTATTGCTTGTTTTCTGTGGAAAATTTTCCATCTTAAATAGGTAAACTGAAAATGATTCTCAACAGAAGAGCTCTGAGAATGTACTCACCAGCTCAGGGAAGCTGCTTGCTTTCTTCAAATCCAAACAAAGAGCAGACAGTGTATATTTGAAAGCCTTTTTGTCATGATTCAGATCACTTGTCCTAGTTTCCAAAGGCCAACTCAATAATGTCAGCTCAAGACTTACAATGAGATATGTCAGTATTTATTCTACCTTTTCTCCACTTCATAACATCCTAGTCCCATTATTTCATCCCTGCTCTCGTCCCATTGTTAAATAGCTTGATTCTGTCAGGTTGAATAAATATCTAAATTCTGTCCACTGGAAAATGGCTCAGTTTCATCAGCAGATATAAATGACCCACAATATCTAGAAAACGGAGCAGCACGTTGTTGCTGCCTTTGTCTGTCTGTGGGCTACCCCTCTGCACAAACCCACTAAAACTGAGATGAAGTGGTAAGAACTACAGCTCCTGGTCTCCATGGGCTCTACCTTTTGTGCTCTTAAGTGAGCAGGCAATTGTGTGAGCCTAGCGCCCATGGGCTATATTTTGGCCGCCCATGTGTTCATATAATATGGGTGATGGCAAAAAAAATGATTTAACTGTTGATTGCTGCAGACATGCTGAAGTAGCATGTTGCATTTTGTAAATACGATTTGGAGCTAATGAAGCAGATCAGAGAGAAGCAGCCTTTTACATAATGCCATTGCTTCAGCACTAATATGACTAATCTATTTGGACAAGTAACGATGAACTTCTGAATGGCTTATTGCAGGATGCTTGAGTAACTTAAAAACAACAACCTTTGTACTGGCATGATAATCTTTTTTATAAGAACAAGTGGCTGGGTTCTCTTCAGGAGTGTACTATTTTTGTTTCAGAGCAGTGGGATGACAAGTCTTAGGGCAGTGCATTAATAAAAAAGGGAATAAAATTGTAATTGCAGGCTGGAAAATGTTATTTGGATCATTATCTGTGGATACAGAAGAGAGGGAAGAATGGGACTGGGGTTGTATAGTGATGCAGAACTTCTGCTGACAGATAAAACTACTAATGGCTGCCTATAAAAAGTTTGCACCTTTTGCTTGAAAAAAGTTTAAGTATTTTATAGTTTACCCATAAACTAAGGAATTAATAAACAAAAAAAAAAAGCTCTAAGTTTCAATGTACTTGGGTTTCCACAGACTAGAGAAATCTGCGTTAGTTCTAGGTTGAGGGGTCCAGTGGCTGAGTCTTTTTGTATTTGGTGGATTCACAGACTCGTTTCACCTTCCCAAGTGTGTACTTCTGGTACTATTCTAGCACAGCACATAATGTAGATAACTGAATCTCTGATGATGATTTGTTTGAATGCACTCTTTTCTCCACAGACTGGTGTAATGCTGTTGGCTCATGCACATTGAAATGTTATTTGTGATGTGCTATCCTGCAGTGCTGGCTAACTCTCAATGAGAGGAGGCAATAAATCAACTTACATAAAATATGGCAGTTGGTCATATCTTTATAATTTTAATAAACTGAAGCTGCTTTTTGTCAATAAGAGCGGTGTTGTGGCTTTATGCTTATTCTGTTGAAGCTAGGTAGGTTTATTTTAAACCTCATAACAAGACAGTACACCAGAGGCAGACATTCTGGTTGGGCGGGAAGCATGCAGCAGTATTGGAGCCTGCAGCATTCCCTGTTTTTCCAGCCTGGTATGGCCTTTGTTTTTGTCAGGCGTACATCTGCAGCAAGAAGCTATCTATGCCATGCTGGTTAAGTCTTGTACTTGATAGCATCTTTTATCTTTCAGTAATATACCTCGGAGAAACATGTTTTAAATGTGTTTTATTCTTTTGCTTTCATTAGTAAATTTAATAATGCCTAGGATCATTACTGTCCTCTAGCCTAAGGAGGAAGTTAGAAGACTACACCAAACAATGGCCTTATTCAACAGGAATCTTATTATTTGCCTAAGAGTTGTATGTATAAAGCTGAAGGTGACTTGATAAGGAGTCCTGCGCTTTGAAAGGACAGATTTGCTGAATGTGCTTTTTCATCATTGCAGTCTTGTGGCCAGATCTCCCTCTCAAACTGCTGCTGCCACATTTTTACCTTTCAGCAGACTTCCTTTACAGAAGAGTTATGAGCCTGTCTGATGCATCTCTGGAAAGATTACATTTAGTCATGGGGAAAGTATCTGTTGCAACTATTTCCAAGAAATGTAAGAGTAGTCCTGAACTACTGTACTGGTTATAATTGTGACAGTCCTTAGTTAGGACTGTGAAGTTTGCACACAGATTTTGAAGAAAGTCTGGTCTGACTTGCTGTATTGAGTTGTATTTACTTTACTCCCAAACAAATTTATTTATTTTTTCCCCCTAATAAGAATTGGATGAACACAGCTGCTCTGCTTGCAGCTTGCATAGCTTTAAAAGTAATTTTGTCTGTGTGCTTTTTCCTGTTTTTTTGTTTGTTTTTTTTTTTTTTTTCCTCAGATGGTAAACAAAGCATAAAAATTAAAAGGCAAGAAAAGCTGGGGTTAGAAGTTGGTGTTTCAATTCAGTATCCTGAGGCCTAGCACAGTGTTCTCAGATCATTTCCATGTTCTCCACAAGCGAACTTTACTGAGGCAACATGAGAATTTTCTTTCCATGCGTTGAATCCTATGTGGTGAAAACTTAATACCACATGTGGATTTAGAATGTCTTTTTGTATTCGCTTAAAAAGTCTTAGAAAAGAGTACCTTCATGTTCATTATGAAATAACTGTTTCTAGTAAAAAAAAAAATCATTGTACAATTTTTTTCAGAGGCAGTCTATGTTCTTATTTTAAAATTACTAAGTTATGTAGATTTGACTGTCTCACATTGAGCTTATAGGATCAATATGTCTTTCAGCTTAGACTTTGAAGGGAAAAGTTTCTAAATTAAGAAGCAAAGGAATTCATACAAAAAAAAAATTATTTACTTCCTCTAATGATCAGGTTCTGGTGTAGTGATGAGTTTATCTTCTGGAGATAATCGGAGGATTTTGAAACTACATGAAGGCCTGAGTCTGCTTCATGCTTCAGTAAGACAAGACTTCAGTGACAGCTGCTAGCTCATGGTCTCCTTGGAGCTGAAATCTCCAAGTGAAAACTCAAAGCCTGTTTTTTTGAGAAGAGCGGTCAGTCTTCTTCCTTTAGCAAGTTCAAATTTGAGTGCCTTTTTCCAAAGCTTCTTGGGACAAGTTTTCAGTTGCTTATTTCAGATGTAGAAATCCGTCAGGCCTCTGTGGCTGATATGGCACTCTTGGTTCCTCATTGAGCATTGGTCTGGTAATGGACTTTGTATAATTTTTACCATGAATTTAAGGTAGCCTCGAGCAAACGATCTCTGCCACGTTCAGTAACTGTGATCTTGGTGTACACAATAAGCCTTCCTAACAGGACTTCAGTATGTTCATTTCATTCTTGGGGAACATGTGAGCCAGGGGTGAGTTCTGCCCTGGAAGTAACAAAGCCTGAGGCAAAGGAATAGTGAAAGCATTTCAAGGTGGGGCGGAGGGGGGGTGAAGATAGTAGCTAACAGTGATTGTAGGGAAAAGATTTAATTCTCCATGAGAACAGAGGCCAAGAAACTTACAGGAGTGATTTTTTTGTTGAAATGCTAAGTTGTATAAATGAGTACAGCTACTGTGCTTGTTCAAAGTCTCTCTTTATGAGCAGTCAATAAGACAACTGTATGTTTTAGTAGGAAAAAGACAATTAAAGTAAATGTGAACCAAAATATTTTTAAACTCACCTCATGAGTTCTCACATATTAACAATTCTAATGACAAAATAGTTCAGTGGAGCAGCAAGAGAAAGTATGTCTAAACAGCTTTTTATACTACAAGTTAGTATGCAAAAGGCAAATTGGATGAGGTAAACTACACAGTTCCTTTCCCTTAATTACATTCCAGGTCACTGGCTTGCTTTGCTTTAAAAACCAGCAGGAGGGCACTACAAAAACTCAGATTTATGAGTAGGACTTTGAGCAAGACAAGCAGTCAGGGAAAGTGTTTCACTTTCTGGCATTGGAGGGGCAATTCTCCCTCTCATCCCTACTTCCCATTAAACCTTTGCAAATGTTCCTCTGGTGTATGACTGGTCATAAGCCTTCCCCTCATTCATCATTTTGGTTTGGTTTCAAAACTGAAATACTGATGCAGGTGTCCTTTGAAGCTGAAAGCAGTTGATGATGATGATGGTTGCCTTTTTCCTGTGTCACCGAGCAGCTCGTTCCCTAAGCTGTTGGACAGGTGCTCCTGTGGGTGGTGGCAGCAAAGGTTCCTTTCTCAGTGCTCCAGCCAGAGAGAGCCTGCTTTTGGGGCCTCATTCTTCTCCCTGTACACATGCACATGTGCACACACCGCCAGGCAGCCCCGGGCAACAGTGACAATAGCCATTCCCAGCTCAGCTAGCACAAATCCAGTTATTTGGGCAGCAGTAGCTGACTGAGCAGCTGTTCCCCATTTTCTATAGTGAAGTGGCATTGGCATGGGTTGGGGGATGGATTTGGCAAACTTGTCCTGTTGCCTAATACCCTGAGATGTTTACCAACAGTAGTTTAGGTTTGTGAGGGCAGAGTAATGGACCTGCACTGGGGACTTAGGTGAGTCCCCTGCATCCTGCGGAGAGCTGAGAGTTTCATCAGCCATCGAACAACAGGCTTAATTTAAATAGCTGCTGATCAAATAATTATGTCTAATTCCTATTTTTGCCGTGTCCTTCCTTAGAGTGCCATCTCCTTGTGTATGCCTTCACACGTAGTATGCTAGCCAATGTATGATCTTAAGTGTTTTCTTCTATTCCTGCTTTGTTTTGCTTTAGATTTAAGGGACACTGTCTTCAAACACATATTCTTCAGTTTTAGGTTTGTGCTTATCCAGAATATGAATGAAATACAGAAGAAAATAAAGCTAGTTGCTTTCTTCGTCTTTTACTATTTTTGGTAAAAATATTCCATTGAATAATTTTATAGTGTCTTATCTTAAGTCTCATTGTCCTTTACACAGCTGAATGTGATCTGCCTAACATTCTAGAAATATACTACTTAAAATGCCTAGAAATTAATTAGAGTATCTATTAAATGAGTTAACTTGGCAATACTATATAGGAAAATCACATTAAAAATATTCATCAATATGAATACTATTTTTCTCAGGTATAATAGAATTATTTCCATTTGGAGGTTGGCAACATTTGGCATTTTGTACACAACATGCTTCCCTTGTACAAAGTAAATAGTTCAGTTGTAATTGAAACTTGTGATTGTTTTGCTCCTAATAATAAGTTTCACCGAACAAATTTTGTTTTTCTGGGATCATATAGATGAAACTAAAGTGCTGACAATGAACAGAGGATTAAAAAATAGCTTGCAAGTATAATATATGCTTGACCTTTTCCTTCCCTTTCTTGCTGGGGTGGAGTTGAAGATATTTGGACCATAAATAGTGTCAAAACCCAAAAAAATCTTCAGGAGTCTCAGTTCTCCCTTAAAGGAGGGTGAGTGGGCAGAGGAATCAAAAAGTTAGTATTTTGGGAAGGACTGTTTTAAAAATCTATCTGGATGTTTTTAAAACTTAATCCTGTGAATGTTTGTGAATGAAAGAGCATCACAAACTTTTCCTCTGTTTTTTTGACAATGAAGCTTCATATGTGTTTTAGAGAGATTAACTCTAGTAGTGATGTCTAGAGAATGTCTTATGTTGTGGATCTGTTCCTGTGTCTAGCCATGCCATAGGTTTCTGGAAGGGGGAAGCAAAGGAGAGGATTGTAATCCACCTTCTGTTGTTCCTCCTTTCTATTCAGTCCAGTAAAGAGGTCAGTGACATAGCATAGGAGAGGTTTTCTGCCATTAGGGTATGTGCTCAGGAAGCCCAGGCGATTGGCAGTCCTCTGCATAGAGGTGACTTGTGGAATGGATCTCAGAAATACAGATGTTGTGCGATGCCTTACTTTGTAAGGACTTGGGCACAACTGGTCAGTTAGAGTGGGTGGATCAAAATGGAGAGCCTGCTTAAACAAAATCTTGCATATTTTAGGTTTTTACCATGATTACAGGGTGGAGGGTTCAATACAGTTTTAATAAGATGAAGATGTACTGAACTTTAAAATACATGTGCATTGGGGGGGAGTGATTTTATTTTTGTGGGGCGTTTTTGTGTTTGTTTTTAGATACTAGTATTGGACACGGATGGTGAACAGTTTCAGTTGCTTTGCTTTTTTCGAAGTAAACAAAATACAATGTCTCTATAGCCACAATATCTTTTTCTGATGGTAGAGAAAGCATTCATTTCTGTGGCAGAAAAATGAAGTACTATTATGGTCTGACCACAATCAATATACTTAAACAGACTTTCTTCTGCTGTGTATTATACTGAACACTGTCCAGCTGGACTGCTCTTCCCTCTTGGTATTGAGAAGTCTTGGATTCAAATGCCAGTAAAGAAGGTGCTTGACTTTAAGGATGGGGTCGTCAGATATGTGGATGGATACTTCAGGCTCTTCTGGGTATTTTCACTGAGAGAAGAAAGCTTTGACAAGTAGCCCCAGCTTCAAGTTGATCCTACCAGTGTTGTACAAAGTACTCATGATGGGTATTTACGGATCCCTTTCTAAAATTATCATGAATGAGAGTTAAAGTGGTGCTCTGATGAATTTTCAAGTTCCTGGGGTTGTTTTTAGAACACTCACTTTCCTGTCAAAGCTGAATTTACAAACTTGTTTTGATTTCTCCTAGATAACTTCCTGACTTAAAAGAGACTTCAGGAGCTCTAAATCAGACTGTGTACTTGTAAAACTGAACCTTTGTACAGGCTTTGTCTCCTCTTGCTATGAGAGTGGAGATTTTCAACATTTTTCTTACAGGGATGTGTAGCCTGAAACAAGAAACCTTAGAGTGTAGTCAGCCTTACGAGCTAGCACTTGTGATCATCCTTTTGCAGACCCATGGAGTGCTTTGGACAGAGAAGTGATAGGTTTGGGGATGACTCAGATGTGTGATAGTTGATTTAATTTAAAAAGGGAATGGAAAAAGCCAATCTCTTTTGTTTTTAGCCTCTCCTTTGTTATAAAACCGTATGACGTGCACTCCTAGACAATTCCCATATGCTATCCAGTTACTTCTAGTCTCTGTGGTGGAAAAGAGAAGAAACGGTGACAAACCCGGTATCTGTGGGCATGTGATAAATCTTGCCTGCATCTGTTTCCAAGGGTAGAAGGGCGTTGGGAAAATGTTCCCTTTCATGTTTCTTCATGATACATATCTCTCACTCTGCACTGCTTCCTTCTTCTCACTTTATAAAATCAGCTTTCCTTCGTTTTTTCTCAGAAGTGCAGTCTGAAGTACAGAGTTTTGATACAAGTTGCCTTTTACTGCTGTGTATTTTTATGCAGTGACATACAAGTTTACTGTATGTCAACATAATCCAACTTTTGTCATGTAAATTTTAAAAAAGCAGACGAATGACAGAAGTCATTCTTTGATTTAGAGCAAATCAAAGGGTGTATGTTCTTCAGCAACAAAACAAGGTTATCGGCTGTAAGCAGGCAGAAATTGGGGTAGTGAAGCTTTCCAAGAGTAGCTGCTGATCCTCTCTCTCCTTTTCCATCATCTGGGCTTCTGTGTGATTCTTTGAAGCTGCTCTTGCTGATAAGAGAGAAGTGAAAAAGGGCTGTTATGGGTGTTGTTAGGAACAGTCTCTAGTGGAGTCATGGGAGAGAGGGGGAAAGAGGCAGAGAGTCCTCCTGGCTTATTGCAGCTCTCAGTTTCAGCTAAAGATGTACTCTGTGCCACTTACTGAACTCAAAGCTTCAAACCAAAAAGGCTCTTGCTTTGGCTAGCTGTTTGGAAAAAAGGTTTGTGTAAACATACTACGTGGAAACACATGCACACACAAATATTGGCTACTCTTACATGAGGAAAGCAGCCAAGGTATAGAGACAAAATGTATGAACTAAGCTTTCCTAGCAAGTTATGAATAGGCTGGCTGATATGATGGAGTAAGATTGACTTATAGGGACATTGCCCAGCCAGAATTCCTTCCAGTCATAGCATCAAAATCTAATGTTAATGAAGCTGAATTTGAAATATTTAGTGTTTAAGACTGACAGATAATTCTGACTAATGTGCATGTGCTGTTTCTTCTGAGTTTTATATTTTTCTGTCTTTGTGAAGCTAAGCAGTCAATCAGTTTTTACCAAGTTACTTTTTAAAAATTATTTATTAGGTAATGCAGCTTTTGATTGTAGGTGTTGACAATTCCAAATCCAGCATTCTTTCCTTCTTTTTACAGTGCTGAACTTTTTGGACGAACTTGACAAGATAGCATATACATCTTTAAATATTGTTCCATATCACAATTCAGGATTTTTTAAACTAGACTTAATGGAGATGTGCTAGTAATAATAGCCTTGCAATACTGTACAGAATTGTTTTGACATAAGCTGCTTATTGGTTGGGTCCTATGATAAAACTTGAGTTTAGATTTTGGTCTATACAGTAATGCTGGTGCAGTAATCTATTGTAGGTAGTGTCATACTTAAAACGTTTTACCTTTACAAGTATTTAGATTACCTCATGCTTTTAGACATGTTGTAGAATACCTGACTTCCTTTCTTCTGATGAAAGGGCAAGGAGAAGATCATTGTACTTGAACCAGAATACCTTTAACACACAAAATAGTTTAGTCGTCTTGTGGCTGGTGGAATTTTAGTCTAGAATATATTGAAAATTGACGTTTGTGTTATATACAAAGTTCATCCTTGACCTAGTGTGTGTAATTTGTTCCTCTAGCTTTTTTAAAACATTTAACTGCCTGCATCTTTCATCCTCAGGGCAAAGCAGGTGGGTGCACGAGTGTATGGGGGTTCACTTAACATTTTCTGCTCAGGAGCGTGGGTTTCTATCTTTCTGTCATAGTACTAAGACATACAGATGAACTTTTGTAAGGGGCTGTCATTGTTACTTCTCAAAGGAGTGTGCATTCAGGTAGTTACTTTGAGCTTACATTGCTGTGCTTCATGTTGAACATCTAACACTGATAAAACCTGAAAGCCTCCATTAACTTCACTGGAGTCATCAGTGCAGTTTTGTTCTTGAATTCCATCAAGATTCCAGCTTTGCCTAAAACAGTTGGTTAGCTCAGAGCTTTTGCCAATACAGCAATTGCTTTAGACAGGGTAAGTATCCTTTGGGATGCCAGGGATTTTACTGTGCTTGTGGCTTTATTGTGCATTGGGAGTATAATAAGTAGAGTTCAATGTTGCATGACTTCACAGAAATAAATGTGCATTTCCAGTATTATGTTCAGTTGTGCTTTATGGAGACTGAGCTGGGGAGAAAGGGGAAAGACCAGTTGAGCATTCATTGGGTCCCATCCTACAGAAGCTGTACACGCTCTTATGCAAGTTGTGGTGCTACTGGCAAGTTTTTGAGCTTAGCTTTTTGGCTGCATCTATTAAATTTTCATGCCTTTAATATCCATGCATACAGTTGTAAAACTATTCAGAAAGTTTAGTTTCCTGAGGCCATTTTAATAAGGGATAATTTGGAATGTGTTGCTAAAGTAGTCTTTCTAAGAAACGCGTGTAAGGGATGTGATCAGATTCTGGCACAAATCTTCTCAGTATAAGACTACTTTAAATTTACTTTGAGCAAAAATACTTGGTAGAAGATCTCACTGAAGAGCTTCTTCAGTAGCTACTTTAAATAAATCCTAAGCTCAGGATGAGAAAGTTGTTTTAGATAGTACTTTCTGGAAGCCTCTAGACCAGTATTAACTTTTTATAACTTTGTTAAAGCACAGAAGAAAGATTACTTTTTTCTTCTTGGTTCCTTCTCAGGATATTTCAGTTCTTATTCCTTGCAAAGGTGGCATACGGTGCTTTTCCAAAGGAGTTGGTATTGAGTTTTGATACTGAAGAGCAGGCAACTCTTATCCCCTTTATGAACTTCCTTCAAATTTAAGTATTTGGACATAACAGAATTCAGCCTGCACCCCACTGTGTTTCTAAGGCAAGCAGAAGTCAGGACATCAGGGGCACCTTGAGAGCCTCATTGCTGCTGAAATACAGACCTGCCTGCATGTAACTTGCTTGAATTTCCTGCGGACAAGTGAGGTGGGTAGGGATGTGTAGGGTTGAGTTTGTGTTAGATGTGAAGGACCTGTGTTTCAGCTGCAGGAGTAGTCTGTAGGGATAGGTGGGCTGAAGAGTTTAAGAAAAGGTGGGGTTTCAATCTGTTTGGCAGAGGGGAGGGAGCAGACAGACACTGTTTTTCTGGGGTTTTGCTTACACATGCTATACTCAACTGTAAAACCTGCCAAGAGACAGTGGAGCAGCTAGATCTGGAATTCACTTGTTACAGTCAGAACAATTGGATTCCAAGACTTGGAGTTTGCTGCCTCTGCATAGTAATCCAGATGAACTTCCACTGTGCTTCCCTTGTTTGCTTTTAATTGCAAGTAGTGTCCTGTTTACCACTACATATCCTCCTTCAGCCTGTGCCTTTATTAAGTCATTCTGGTGCAGAAATTGTGCTGGTTAACAGTGACTCTTAAATGAATTCTGATAAATCACTATTAGGGTTTTCTTCAGAAACTTTTGGTTTATGCAAGTTGATATTTAGCTTTTGACATAGAGCTATTGCAGCCATTTTCCACTGATAAATATGTGGCATGATTAGAAAAGCTTTTTTAAAACAAGGCAATTAAAAAATTTTTTTGCCTATGGTATCCTTTAAAATGTTGATACCATGGTTTTAGGGCTCCTGTGTGGAGGTGGTGAGTCTTGTGAGAACAAGGTACAGGGAGTTACTAAGTGAACAAACATTCATCTCTCTGAGGGGTAAAGAGAGGGATGTTTTCTGCATTATGAAATTCATACAAACCTTTCCTCCAGTGAGGATTTAAGTGGAAGGCAGGATTATTGCTATAAAACTAGTAACTGTTTTATTGCATGACATCATACATGATAATGCTTGTCTTTAAGGATGATCTTCCTGTGAAGTAGGAATATGTTTAACAAAGGCTAAAGGCTTTGTCTTCTAGTCTGCCAATGTTGTCTCATAATGAACGTTTCTTTAAAGAAAAAAGCAAGTTAATGTTTGTGGTCTGCTTTTGTTTCTCCGCTGAAAAGGTAACAGCCTTCAAGCAGTAAAGCTGGAACTGCTGATTCCTAAAAGAAAACTACTTCAGAGCTTCCCACAGCCCCCATATTAATACATAGTACAACAAAATGGAGGAGTATAAGGAGTAAAGTCTGTACTAAAAGTTACATGCCCATAAGAACAGAATAATTGTGACTGAGCCCCTCTTCCATGGAGCAGTACAGAATCAGTTGGTAGCCTTGTGTTAAATCTTACAGGAATTTTTAAGAGTCTGAGTAGATTGGAGTGCAGAATTTCAACTGCTGATTTTGGAATGGTTTGCCAGGTGAAATTTTGCTATATGTATATACTTGGTCTGTTACCTCTGCAAAAGCATCCTCAGTTGGTTGCTGGTAGACTACTAAGTGAATCCTTGATCTTAGTTAAATATAAAACCTGTTAATTCTGTGCCTTTGTTCTTGAATTATGACAGTGTGGATCTTCACAAGGGAAAATGCTTCTAAAAAGCATGTAACTGTAAGTGGGCTTTCTTCGTAAGTTTAAAATAAAAATGAGAGCAGTACAATAGCTTCAGAGTTTTTACTTGTACTTTTCTGCTTCCTTTGCCCTCCTTTTTTTTTTTTTTTTCTTTTTAATCCAACTTGCTGCTTTATTTTTATACATCTCATTGCGCTGGGCCTTGCCTGAAGTCATCACTGCTGTCCCTAGTTTGACAAGAATGCAAGGGGAAGCAACCTTAAATGACTGAGAAGCTTCAAAAACATTGCAGGCTTGAAGCTTCATCTGTATTTAATAAAAGGGTTTGGGCAACAGTAGAAATCTGCAGAATGATCTGGCGATAAGGGTTCAGCCACAGCTATTGTGGTACAGTTTCCCAAAGGGTGGGCAAAGACACTCAAGGGTTTTCAGTGTTTGAGCTAATTGAGGCCTCTTCACACATATTTAGGCAAGACCGATGCTATGCCCCAGTTTGCAAGTAAGGGGGCTTTGAGGTGTTCCTGATTTCAGTTCAGAGGGGTGGTGGGGACGGTGCTCCGGGTGTGAACTGAGAGGTTGCCATGCACCCTGCTGACTTCACCTGGTCAGTGAGGAAATAGTCCAGCTTTGCTTACTGGATTCAGACCAACACCTCCAAAACTGACTGGTGGGTTTTGGGTTTTCTTTTTCTCCAGTGCATACAGGACTTGATGTTCACAGAATGTTAATGTGTGAAATATCTTATTTCTGAAATGGCTTGCTGAAAGCTGTGGGTGGGTTTACATATCTTCTCCAGCAGCAGCCACTGTGTTACAGCTCTGGCCCCTACGTGCCATTCCTCTGCTCTCCATGCTGAACTGCTCACCATGAGCTTCTGTCAAAAAGAGTCCTAAGGCTTCTCAGTCGAAAAGAGACACGAGAAATTAAAGCAGCCTGTTTTGTCTGCAAGGGCCTGGGGACAGTGTACGAGGAGCAGCTGATGCAGTGGAGTTGATGCAATGCTGGCCATGGGCCAGGGGCCCAGCAGTGTGCAGCTGAGGATGATTGACCTCTGTAGCTGGCCCAGCTGTAGCAGAAAAGGGACATCCCTAAATTAGGCTCCCAGAGTCATTTAGTCACTTCAGAAAAACCTCAAACTTAGACATTATTCCTACTGAATAACTGAAGTCTTTCTTACCACTGGTGAATACCCAAGACAGGTCAGGGTGGCCAGTCTCTGCAGCTGACTGGTCTGGCTGCACCATGCAACCTGTTCAGCTTGCGGAGAATTTTTCGTTTTCATTCCATCACACCAATATTAGTAATAAAAATAAGACCCACTGCACAGAAGTGAATGCATTTCTTATGTCAACACTTTTCCCCACTCTTATTTTGGTAATGTTTTAAATCATTCTTTAGAGGCGGTCTTTATTGGCTGTACTTTTCAAATGGGGAAATAATAAGTACTTGCAACTTAATCAGCCGTATAGCTACAGAGGTTTTTTTTTTCCCCGAGTACTTTTATGTCCCATAATGAGCTGGTATTTTATAATGTCTGATGGTAATGTATTCCATATGCCTTCCATCGCTGGGTTAAAGAGCTTTACTCCAGAATCCAAAGCAAGTGGCTGTGGGTATTTATTTAATAAGATTTTAAGTCTTTGCACTGGGTGGGATGTCAGTATGTTGCGTACCTGAAGCATCCTTGGACTGTTCGTGGTGAGGTCTCAGTTCTTTAACATCATGGAAAGATCGCTGGTGTTGCTTCCTGCAAAGCAGGGTACGGTTTGTGGTTCCAATGACAGTCACATTCCCTGCTTTTCTCTGTCCTTGTTTTACATACCACTAGTTTCCCTCCAGGTCTTGGGACAAACTAAAACTGAGAGGAATTCAACCATGAATGTCAAGATAGCCAAATGAGTGGTCTGCTCATAATTCCTTGAGGCATCTCCTCTAATGCCTTGTGCAGAACAGAAGTCCTGTTGTGGGGGTACTTAGGAGTTGCTGTAGTCTTGGAGTCCTAACAGGAATGAAAAATAATCTTTTTATGGTTTCTTGCTAAAATACTCAAACTGCTCTGGTTGGGCTTAGCATTTGAAAAACATTTTCTGGTATGAGACTCTTCTAGATGTTCTGGCATATTTGCCTCCACTCTGATGGAGACAACAATAAGTTTTTGGCAGGATTTAGATTTGTGTTTCAGGTCACAAAGAATTATCATTACCATTTTATCTGCATGCCTGTCAGCTTCAGTATAATATCACAGGCCCCTGTGAAAACTCATCTGCTCCCTTTGGGTATAGTTAAAACAGAAGAAATATGTGAATGTGAATCTCACGCAGTCTTCTAAATCTTGAATGGGAGGTCTGTGAGACAGATTGCAGAACATAATTTTCCAGAACTGCTGATGCGTTTACTGAAAATAGTGCTTCCACTGGGCACTGGTAGGTTACCTCGTGGGGACGCTATGTTTATGTCATAATTTCTGGTCTTTGATCCTTAGCCTAAAGGAATTCTGGTGAAGTCTGAATTGCCCCATTCCTCCTGTAAGCTTGAAAGACAAAGGTCATTTGCCATCTCATTTGATTATTTTTTAGGCCATAGAAAAGTCAGGTACACTTCTGAGCCCTTTCTTTGTTCTCTGCTCCCCAGTGTGTCAGGGATGAGCCCTCTTGCAGGAGCTGCTTTGTGGGGCAGTCCGAGACCCAACCACCTGCTGCTTTCCTCCCTGAGCCAGCATTAGGATCGCTTCACACCGTTTCCAAGTCCTATCCCATTTCTGTTGTGGTAGAGTTCGCTGTCATTTAAACGTTTTCTGCTTTTATGCTCTCCTGGCAGCAAATATCTGAGTTCTTTAAAGCTGTAGCCTGTACAAGCTTATCTTTCAGTAGGTAAGGCTGCTTCTTGTCAAACAGCTTTTGCTCATGGTTACCTGCGAAACTTAATGTGGATTTAGGAATCTGGTTTCACAACTAGTTGGTATGTTCTTGAATAACCTCTACTTAAAATGAAAATAAGATAGTGGCTTTTAAACACACACCACACCACACCACACCCCCCCCCCCCCCACACCCCCCCCCCCCCCCTTGCATGATAGTAGTACACTGTGATCCTGTCAGATCACATTGATAACAACCCTTTAAGCAGGAAGAAAACTGAAATGTGAGCAGATTGCATCTCGGGCAATAACATGTGATCCAATGTTAAACATGGGTTTTTCAAGTTATAGCATCACAGAATCATGGAAGAGCCCAGGTTGGAAGGGACCTTGAAAGATCATCTGGTCCAACCAGATGGTTGGTTATGGAGTGAAGTAGACAAGAATAGGAAGAGAGAAACGATTTGCTTTAATGAAATAGGCTCAGTATTTCTTTATGTTCTCATCAGGAACCTTCTAGCTTTTATGTAGCAAGGGGTAGTACTCGCTGGGAAAAAGCACCTTAAATCCTTAGAGTTTGAAGGGACTGTGTAATTTTTTTTAATACATTTTTAGGAATAACTGAAGAGTCTTGCCCTGGTAGTTTTCCCATCAAATCTGGATTTTGAGAGAAAGTACATTTCATACCTAGCATGAATACTTCTAGGGATAGCTCTGT
This sequence comes from Athene noctua, assembly GCF_965140245.1. NCBI lineage: Eukaryota > Metazoa > Chordata > Aves > Strigiformes > Strigidae > Athene > Athene noctua. Next base: position 91,449,920 of record NC_134038.1, read on the forward strand.
TCTCGCTTTTCTAGTAAACATTTACTGATTGTTACTGTGACTTGGGACTTGCAACCTGCGTGAATGTATATGAAATTTGAAGAACTGCCTTTTAGAGACTTCTGAGTAGTTTTACAGACACAGTTAGACCTAACTTAATGTTGCTAGTCCAAGAGAGTCTGGTCCTAGAAAGCAGGTTTCTCAGGCTTCTGACTTTTTTTTTTTGACCTGTAACTTTTCTGAAGACTAATTTGTCAGTACCCTTTGTGCAGTGTGGGCACCCAGTGTGGTAGTTGTTTTACCACTAGACTAGACAGGGTAATGCTACTTCTCTCTTGCTCCTAAATGCTGTAGTGTTTCTTGCAACCCTCTTGGCTGCAGCACTATAGTAAGCGCTCATCTTTGTTATTCACCATAATCCTGAGAACTTCTGAAGTTTGATGTTTTCCAGGACACAGGTCTGCCCATATTAAGTGAGAATTATGCACTTGGTTTCTCAATGGGTAAAGTTGCATTCAGCTGTATTAAAATGCTAAATGACCCTGGCTTCCCAAGGGATTGAGGTTGTACTTTGCAGTTCTAAGGGGTGCTATCAGCAGTGGGTTGTGCTTTTCCAGTTAAGTTAGAGAGTATACAACCAGAAACAGGCCCTGGAATATGACTGTAAAACATGATTTTTGAGGTGAAATTGCCCACCCCCTTGACAGCTAATCCTTATGCAACCATACTATTAAGACTTACCAAGCACTTTCTACTCTGTTACACAGATGTTATTGTTTCTGTGTGTGGTTAATTCTTTAATCAGCGCTTTGCGGCATGGAGTCCATTGTTCTGCACAGGCTAGGTAAATTATCAGTTACTTAAGCAACCACATTTTTCATATTCTAAATGTAAACTTTGATTCAGCTTTTGCGTTTAATTAAGGCTGAGTTGCTCTATTTTACTCACTTGTATTTCCTATCAGTCTTTGTGTAGCTCTGTATAGAGTGGATGTCCCCTGTTTCCCTGTTGGGCAAAGTGTTTATCCACAGCTTCTGTTGTTGGATTTGAATTTACTTGGCAGTGAAATGACTGCTTTCTCGGGGCTCCTATTTTTGTATTAGATGCTGATGCCCTGTGGGCATTAAAGTTTCAGTCTTTTAGCTTCAAGCAACAGTGATGTTCCTGCATATCCAAACTGGCAGACATTGGTAGCCTAAACGCTAGTGTTTATTAGAGCAGAGCAAGGCTTGGGGGTAACTGTGCCAAGTCTTGGCTCATTAAACCAGCAGGAAGATTCAAGAAGTCTGCTTTTAAAGATAAGGGCAAGCATTGGCGCAGGGTGTAGGTGTGGATGAGAGAATGGCAGTGGGTAGGCCATGTGGTAGGTGTCTTCTGTCTTCCCATAGATAATTTGAAGGCAAGAGCAGACTCATTGAGACAAATGAGCTGTCATACTAGCAGGAGTAATAGCAAGTTGGAGTAATAATGTGCAGCACTTGACAGTGCTGCAGTTTAATTGGCAATGGTCTGAAATACTGGGGTTAGAAGACAGGATCAACTTTCTGCTTTTCTGGAGTCCTAACTAGTTACTAATTCCCTGATTTTTAGGAATTTTGGTAAAGATAAATGTAGGAAAATGAGTGATGTATCTTCTATCATGATGAGGAAGCTACTTGGAATTAACATAGCCTTTGGTTCATTCATCAAGAGGAGCTCCTCTCCAAAGTTTCACCCTGGTGTTCTTACAGAAATATTGAACTGGTTTGACTTGAACATGGTTACCTCTTGTCTTTGTTTGCAGAAGACTTAGTCTATTTGGATGACTCAGATCAGGGCTGGGCTGTTTAGGATTTGTCATTGTAACCTGGTGTGGATAAATACTTCAGATTAGAATGAGTAAACTGTGCTTCTTCCTATTTATATTCTAAATGAACGTGGTCCTGTAAGAGCAGAGATGAGAGATGCTTGTCTTTGTGTTGCCATTGTTAATGATGGGTTCTATAGAGTAGAATCTTATTAATAGATTAGATTAGTGGAGTCTGAGCCATTTAAAGTAATTTAACAGATTTGGTCTAATTGGTAGTCTTGCTAATAATCTGAATTATTATAAATAGCTAATTCAATGTAACGCAGACAGAAGAACTTGACTCTTTCCAGAGCTCTACTCAGTCTGAAGCAGAGTCTTTGAGGGGTTTCATCTAGGTTTGATCTGTTTACATTGTCGCTACCTCTGCTGTGGTGCTTAGACTGAGCAGGGTGGGCTGGAGAGAGTAGGAACTATATTCTTTGGGAAGCTATTGAAGCTATTCAAACCGTGGCCTTAAGGATGGCCAGAAGAGACACGGAAGTGCAAAGGTGCAGGCCAGCGTACAGTATATCACTCCTTTTACGATTACCAAACAATCAACGTGAACTCAACAGTAACCAATTACTGCTGACAATGAACATTTGATTTCCAGGTCCCATAGAGAAGACTGGTGCATTAACTGGTACTTCTGTGACTATTGCAGATTATTTAATGAGGTCTGCTCTCCATGATACCAACCTGTCATATACTTCTCCCTATGAAAGAAACCTGTACTGAAGCTAAGTTACCTGCTTGCATGGTTTTGAAGCTGTGTTTTGTTTGTCGCACTGCATTCTGCATCTTGAAAACTTGCTGATAAAGTCTCAGGATGACTTGATTAAAAGAGGTAAAGATTCTCTGTGATTAAGTAGATGCTTTTGTTTCTATTTCAGGAAAGCCCCACAGCATTGGCAGCTCCGAACGGATTCAGCTCTCAGGAATGTACAATGTTCGCAAAGGGAAAATACATTTGCCAGTCAACAGATGGACAAGACGCCAAGCTATCCTTTGTGGAACATGCCTAATTGTCTCATCAGTAAAAGAAAGCCAGACTGGAAAGATGCATGTCCTCCCTTTAATTGGTGGAAAAGTAAGAAATATTATTTTATGTATTTGCTTGCTTAAACCTTACCTCTTTACACAGAGAAAGTTGCATTAAATTATGGTGATTCCGACTCCCCAAAAGATTGTTTCTATAAATGGGTTTATCAAAGTATAAATGACTTTTGATTATGGTCAGAGCCACGTTTAACAATTTACAATGTGTGGATTAAAATGCTAAAGAAAAGCAAGGGAAACAAATTCTGGGGTTTGTGTGTGCAGTGTTAAATGTTATATGTGCAGCAGTACCTAGCCAAATCTGTACCATGCCTCCTCACTGAGGTTTTATGCGTGCTGAGTTACTCTTAAGATCTGAAACTTAACCGATAAGGGCATGGGCTTATTTTGAACATTGGGGTTTTTTCTGAGCGTTTAGCATTGTATGAATAGTGATCTGTTGTAAGTGAACAGCAACAAACATTTTTACTTGTAAAAAGCTGAAACTAGACTTTTTTCTGGTTAATTACATCTGAAACCCAGGAGGTCCAGTCTGCACACAAGGAACATTTCCCCCCCCCGAGGGTGACCAAGCACTGGCACAGGTTTCCCAAAGAGGTTGTGGAATCTCCCTCCTTAAAGATATTTAAAAGCCATCTGGACACAGTCCTGGTCATCTGGCTCTGGGTGGCCCTGCTTGAGCCAGGGGGTTTGGACCAGAGATCTCCAGAGGTCCCTTTCCACCTCAACTATACTGTGATTCTGTGAAAGTTTAGTGAGACAGATTACAACGTTACTATTTAAACCTAGATAGTGTTTCAGAACACTATTATTGACTTGATTAGCCAAGGTAATGGGAAGAGAATCATCATCTTGAGAATGAACTTAGACCAGAACTAATGCTCCTTTACCTTCCATACTGGTAAGTTTATTTCTTAAGAGACATTGGGAGAGAAACAGGCTTCACAATCGTGTATATGCAGACTGGAGTTGATTTATTAATATTCTATGCTAGCAATATGGAAAGTAGTGCTGCCTTCTAGGAGCTGTTTTTCCTATCTCCTTTCATAATTCTTCAACTCTTCCCTGGAGGTACTGAAGTAGAGACACTGTCCTCTTTTAGCAACAGTGGGTGAACTCTGAGAGTGAATTGTATTCCTGGCTGTAGCACACCATAGAGGACAGTATTGAGGTCCCCACTGGCCTTCTCTTTGAGATGAAAAAAAAAAACTTTTTTTTAATTTATAAAGAGAAGAGATTGTGTACCTTTTAAAAATTTGTTTAAAATGGAATTTCTAAGTTGTTTTTGCACAGAAATGCCTTGTGTATTGTAAAACATGCAGACTGTGTTAAGCAGAAAGTTGACAACAAATTTTAAAAGAAAAGGAGTACCAAGCTGAGAAAAATGTGCTGAGAGCTTCTGCTGACAAAGCTTGGGAGGAGGATGCTTGGCACAAAACTAAGTGTTTTTTAAATTATCACTCAAAAATATTCTTCCTCAACCCCATAAATACTCTGCACTTCCTGGTTCTCAAAGGCTTTCCAGAATGCAGTGCTGAGACACTGAGACCATAAGTTGTGTGGGTCTTCTCGTGTATGGTAGCAGAATGATGTATTCTGGGTGTTTTTTAGCAAGTTGAGAAATGCCAAAGAATTTAATTGGGCTGTAAGAGAAGCATTTTGTTAAGACTGTTTTTAATAACCAGGAGTATAAATTGTACTTACATAGGTTGATAAAGACAGCCTTAAATGTGTTTCACTGGGAACCTTTTATGGTGCTCAGTCTCTCTTAAAATGTTGATGTGCTTGGTGTTTTTCTCTTTTGGATCCTTCATCCTTCTGCTGTCATTCCTTGCCTGTGTAGATTTCATGAATATTTGACAGCCAAGATCCAGCTTGAATGTTTGAGAGGGCTAGCCCAGCTCTACTTGATGAGCTCCTCTTAGGTACACTTTAATTTTGCCCTGGGGAGTTCTGCAAAGAGGCTTTTCATTCTCGTTCACTAACAGTTTTGTGTGTCTGCTGTAGGTGGAAGAAGTGAAAAAGCACCAGCACTGTTTAGCATTTAGCTCCTCTGGACCTCAAAGCCAGACCTACTACATTTGTTTCGATAACTTCACTGAATATTTGCGATGGCTTCGACAAGCATCAAAGGTGAGAATAATGCTAATTCCTGCCTGAATGGGATGTTTGTAGCATTTGCCCCAACTCTTGTCTCCTTCATGCAGCAATATAGTACCTCTTCTGGCTTCATTGTCATGAACTGCTGTTGCTGCTGTTAGTGTTGCATCAAAAAATTTCAATTTGAGAGCTCTTGGTAACAGGCAATAGGGAGGTGAATTTTTCTGCATTTATACTGAGACTTCTTTTTACCGTGGTTGTGTAAGCAAAGTGTTGGAATTTCTCCCTTTTCCAATCCTGATCCAGCTGGATGGATGGAGTAAGATCATTAGAACAAAAAGGACAACAAATACAACTCAAAATTTCAGTTTAAGAAGCTTTGTTTCAGTGTTAATAAAATGTAAAATAGCATCAGTTTTTTAATTCATTCTTTACACGGAGCCTAAAGGTATAAAACTGTTAGAATTAAAGAATTTTTTTCTTGCTTGGAAATGTTGCTGAATCTCTCTTTAGTTTTATAACTACTTGATTTTTGTTTTTTTTAATAAGCAATTATTTTATGTCAGGAAAAAAAAATTGCTAACTGAAGCCTTCATAAACTAAATTTTATACTGTCTTTAGAGCACAATTTATTTGGGTAATCTAGGTCCTGCATTATTTTGTTTGACTCTTCAGTTCCTCTTTGTGCTGCTGTTACTTGTTTTATCTCTTAATCCCTGTCACTTTTCTCTTGATAAATACTCTCTAAAGTAATATAAGGATGTTTTGTATTTTTATATTTTTAACATTCAAGTTCTTTTGCTGGGCTCTCAGCACTCTTTCTTTGGTTTTCTAGTTGGGCCTAAACTGTCCATTAGTTTTATACTTGATAGGACTGTCCATGCTCTTTACTATATTAAAGCAACTTGGTTTTATGTAGTACTACTTGAAGATACTTATGGTACACTAGATCTCTTCTGTCTTTTTAGATTGCAGTAATATATTATCCAGCCTATTGTTAGTGGTACAGCCTGGGTTGTGGGCTTTTCTAAGAAGTTTGATTATTATGTCAAACTTTCTTCGACCACTAACTATTGCACCTCCCAACACATGTATCATTTAAAATGTCCTTTATTTTTTTTCTAGTAAGTTTTAAAATTCTTTTTAAAGACGCTGTTCTGGCATCCCTGCTCAGGTCTGTTAAGCCTCAAGGTAAAAATCCCCAAGGCGTGTTTTGTGAGATGGTAAGGTATGGTCTGTCAGGTTTTTGAGTACTTGTGGCTTTTGTGATTCTCTCTGGGAGAGTAGTGCCCTTTCATCTCCAGAGGCTTTGACATCAGATAAATGAAAGGCAAATCTAATGAGTGTGAAAAACAGTGGAAAACAATGAACTTCAGAAGTAGAGATAAATGGCCAGAAAGCCCCTCTGAATTACTGGCAGTGTAAGCTCATTCTGTGCCATGCTGTGCTTCTCTCTTTCTGGTTCACCCAAATGACTAACAGCATCGGGACTATAGCCAGCATGAGAACATATCCCCATGCACTCATGATAACCTCCCATTTTTCTTATGTAAGAGTAGAAAGAAAATACATAGTTGCAAGTGTCTTTTTCAGACTGTCAGAACTGAAGAAACTCACTATGCTGTTTCTTTTGTTGATGAAACATGCTTCAAGGAAAAAATAAATGATGCTTCATTTTCCTCAACTCCCCACCCCCAGCCTCAAAAACTGAGACTTGGTATTCTGGATTCCTGGATTTTGAAACAGTACTTTGCTGCTTCAAGTTGCTTTTTTAATGTTTGGGTTTCCTATACTTGGAAAAACAGGGACAAGCATGATTGTATGCAAGGCAGTTGTGTGGGAAGTACTGTGCAGTAACTGTTTCTGAAGAAGAGAAACAGAGAAACTGGTAATGCTGCAAAAGTAACTCAAGTTTCCTCCAGCTGATATTCGCGTCTAAGTGCTTAATTGTAAGGTACATCATCCCTGATTTACATTTACAAATAAATGAGAAAAAGTTTGATCTTCAGCTCTGCAGTTCAGGCAAGCTAGCGTTCTCACGCAGGAAAAAAACCTCACCATTTATATAAGGTACTCTGCCTCAGGTGTTTGGAAGCTACTCAGATTCAGAGAAATTGAAATATTCTTGCTAACCAAGAAAATACCATGTAAAGCACTGCATGTATGAAGGCAAGCAAATTTAGGAAGGGAGATGTTCTGGCACTCTTAACTGAGCTTGTAGTTGCTGGTTATGGGCTAGGTCACATGATGCTTTCAGATTCTTCTTTAATCGTGGTGTTGTATATTATACTTGAGCTTTTGTGAATTATTATGAATAACATTTAAGATTGTATTTTAATTATGGATGTTATTTAATAGCATTTGTTTTGAAACTGACATTCTTGTTAATTTATGTTTAGGTGTAGTTTTTCTGCAGTCCTTCATGCTCCTGATGCATGCTGCTAAGACTGAGGTTTCTGATACAAGTGTTATGAAAGCTTTAGTTAGACATTTTAATGCAGAAGGAGATCCCTGGCAAAATATTTCATTAAAATTGCTCAATTCAGTTTTTAACTATGAAAAGAATTTTCATGTCTGTCTTCTGTATACTTCAAAAGACCTGGAAGATGATGTTGTTTTAACTTTTAAATAACAAGCCTAATCTTGAAAGGAGACTTTGCAAAGAATGCTTGCTCTGCAGTCTTTCTCCCCACAGAATATTGGCAATGTTGACTTTTTACTGGTGTTCCAGAATAAGACAAATCCTAGCACATTACTCCTGCAATAAATATGTGGATGCTACAGAACATTTGAATTCATGTTTGCAGAGACTTAGGCTCAATTTGATGTAAAATGAGCATTGCTCCTGTATAATCTGATTCATTCTAACGGTGAAATATGTCTTAGCCAAGACAGCTCTTGTGCTCTGCCCCAGAAGTTTAGTAAATTTTTGGAAGGAATTTGTGAATAGGTGTTAGGATTGTTTTTCCTATACACGTTGTGTCCTGAGGTGAAGAGAAATCTTGTTTCCAGGATGAAATGGAATTACTGCATGAATGCTGACCTAAATATCAAACTTGGTGACATACTTACTCCAAATAGGTCACTTTTAGATATGCTGATTTAGGCTCAAACAGAATATTTTTAAAAGCTGGAGATGTGGCTTGTTCATTAATATTGATAGCTCTATACCACAGTGCATTTCTTTCCATTTACTTTCCAAATATTGGAGTCCTAATTAAGGAAGCTCAAAAGGAAAACAACAAATTTGGTCCTTTGTGATCTAATATGTTCGTTCTGTTGCCAAATGTTGAAAAATAAGCTTATGCAACTGTGAGGGAGAGCAAAGGGGGAAGAAAGGGACATCTTCATGGCTTTAAAGAATTTGTCTGTATAAAGTTGACATGATGGTTTTGGAACCCACACAATTACTTGCAGAGTGATTCTGATCTGCCACTGTTTACTACTTGAATATCAAATACAGAAGGACAGGCAAAGAATATGCAGTTAACAGTGAAGAGGACATGATGAGGGCTTTCCTCATTTGCCACTTCCAAAACCTGAAAAAGCTACACTCTTAATGTCGAAGAAGAGAGAGAGGTTTTATGTATAAGGTGTTACTGAGTGGTGGAACTTTCTGTGTGAGGCTTATATTTGGGGTGTGGTGGCGAGCTGCTGCTGTTTGACACTTCTCACAGCTAAACTTAATTTCACATTTTTCAACATGTGAAATTGCTGTATAAGTGTTAACTGCTACACAAACCATGACATGGATGGTTTGGCTAGAATAAAAAGGGTTATCAGTTCTCCATGTTCCAAGGCATGCAATTAAAATGGGATGTCAACATCTGCCTCAGCATTGCAGAGCTTAATCAGGGACAGAATTTTATCTTCTTGGAAATAGCATGTATCACTGGGCATGCTGGGACGGGTTATCTGACCCTACAGGACTTCTCCCCTCTCGGGTTTAGGAGAGCAGGAAGTGTGTCGACAGCTTCATGCGACAATAATTTCCTGCTTTAGTGCTCGGTTCAACTGGGCAGGTAGAGGAAAAGGTGATGACAGACAAGGGCTATAAATAATGCATGACTGCCTCCCATAAACTGCCTGTGCGTGGCCACACTATACGTGTTGGTAGGCAGAGATGTACAGGCACACAGCCGTATGTGTGTGTGCACCATTGGCCTCTTCCCAAGCTGAGTTGCGCAGCTGTGGCTGGAGAGACAGCAGGTTTCTGGGGAACAAGCTGTTGTGTGGAGCTTAGGTGCCAGAGTGGATTTACACCTATACACAAAAGAACCCTCCTGTTTAAAACACGAGGAATATACAAGAAGAGATCATTGATTTAAAAACTATCAAACTGAAGAGTTTTCTCCTGTGTGCCTTTGTATTTTCCCTTCCCTTTTTCAGCCACCTTTGTCTTAAAGTCTACAGTTGAAATGCATGTGGTGTTCCGGATGACCCTAGCCTGATGTGAAAAAGGAGGGACTAAATTAGGATGTCAGTGTACATTATGTTTAAAAAAGCTAAAACCAGCAAGAATAGCAAATTCAAGGCAGAAGGGCATGCTGCCATATTGGTCTTACTCCTTTAATGTCAGTGCAGAATGCTCTCTTCACACATTTTTTTGCATCGTGAAACTAGCAGAAAATAACAGCAGATTTGAATTTAGTTTATGCTATACGAGTAAGGAATGCAGGAGCCTCTACGGCAGTAGTCTCCATCTTTCCTCAACTTGTATAGAGACCTACCTGAAACAACAGTACAAAATTAATGGTTTAGCTTTTTTTCTCTAAAGTTACCTAGTTCTGATCAGCTGTCTCTATATCTTTGAGCTATTTTTTCAGTACAAGTTTGACAGTTGTCTTTGAAGACTACATTGTAAAGTGTGAGTTTGAACCGTGTGAAAAGGACAAAGCTTATCTATAACAAGATTTTTATTTCTGCTGAGGAAAACTGCTCTGAGTTCTGCCTGCACACAAGCTTGGTGTTACAGGCTGTATTTATATAAATAAATTCTATAGAATTAAAAAATAAATTCCTGAACTTGTTTGCAGTTCTGCAAATATATTTCCAAAATAGAAGACCAAGATGATCAGTTTGTGCCAGTGTTTTACAGGAACAATGCTGAGGAAATGCAGTGAGCAACAGTTGAGCATTACTGCTGGAGGTGTACCTGCTTTTCAGCTGTGCTTCATCCACCTTTAAGCTAGTAAGAGATAATCAACTGTGGGACTGTTGTTTCCTTCAGCACAGAAGATTCTGCTCATTAATTAAAGTGACGGGTAATAAGCCGTATCCACTTGTGCATATAGCTTTCATCTTTATTTCAGGTACTGTCAGATGCTAATGTCTGACTTTCTTGTATCAAGCATGGTCAACTAGGAGAAAGATTAAAGTGCAGGTTCCAACTTAGAGTGGAACACAGACTTTGCAGAGCTTTTTAATACAAAATATGAACTTCAGCCTGTAAATGTTTGAGGCCACTAATCTCATGGTCAAATTAGCTCTACATTGTATTTGCCTTGGCTTGCCCACTAGCTGATCAACCTGTTTCATATGTGTTTCTAGAGAGATAATGAGCTGTAATGTTTTTACAGAGTTCATCGTCGTAGGGATTTTAATTACGAAACCTCAGTTGTATCTGGCATCATTAAGGACAGGCTTTTGTAATGCTTGCTGGTCAGAACTAACACAGAATACCTTTTTCTAAAGCCTTGACCATAGAACAATGCCAGTGGCAAGTGTATGGAAGAACTATATGCAAGAATAAAGTGGTTTAAGTTATTTGGGATGTTACTTACTATAATGTTGCTAGTTTATACTTTAGTCAACTGAATACAGCATCTCTGCTCCATGTGTCTGTTTAGCCTCCTAAGCATTGGATATCCTTCTTCTGGAGGAAAACCATAGAAAACTTTACCTTAGTTTCCATGAGTTATGAATGTTTGCTTTACTTTTGGCTATTGGTTATTACCTTTGGTAATTCTACAGTGAATTGTGTGTAACAAGCATGCTATTTGTGTTGCACTTAGAAGTTTCTGACATTTTCTTATAACATTGTAGTCTTAGTCCATGTGTTTGAATGTACCATTGTGATTCTGGGCCTACCGTGTTTATGTGTGTATTGGGGACAGGTTGAAGGTCAGGGGTGTGCTGGTTGCTGAGAGGGTGACCATGCAGTGGTTGGTTTATTTCTTATGCCAGTAATTGGAGGCTTGAAAATGAGTCTCTATATTAGTATGATGTAAAAATGAGTTTAGTATAATGCCAACATCAGAGGCATCTTTTGAAAGTAGCCTTTAAGCAAATCTGGGGCTCAGCAAAAAGCTTGTTTTCTTTGATGATAACAATTATCCAGGTTTTTTTCACATTTGTGAGACTTAAGAAGTGCCATTAGCCTGTTTGTAACTGTTGGTTCAACATCTAGTGAAGAAAAAAGAACCCTGAAAGATTTTCTTATTTTTCAGTGGGGCTTTTTTTGAGCTGATCCTTACTTACAGGAAACGTGATGACTCTAAGTTTAGTACAAGGAAACCATTTTTTCCTCTAATACCATAAAATGACAATATTGAGATAATGCTTTCTCTAAAAATAGATCCCTGAAAATAAACCCACAGCTTCCTTTTGGCGGTGATTGCAAGTATCCGAACATAAACAAACCTCTAGTTTCCATGCGGAACTTGACTTCCTTTTTTTTTTTTCCTGTGTGCAAAGTCTTCAATATTTGGGACCTTTGCTCTGCAGTCATATCTGGTCATTCTGTCTGTGGGTGGCTTCTTGTCATCTCAAACTGAAAGCAGAAGATGAAGCAAAGCAAACTTGAAGCCAGTTTTGCTTCTCTTTTGATTGTAACACTTGAAAGTGTTCCTCCTCCTCTTTCCCCACAAAACCTATTCTTTTGTGCCTTTTGTTGTTATAGGTTAGTTGATGTTTTGGAAATGAGCTTCTGAGTGTGTTTCAGTGTAGATTCTTTCTTAATGATTTGTGAGGGAATCTTGGTGTTTTGGCTCAGCTGGTTAGTTTTTCATGTCAGAATAGTTCAGCTGATTCCAAAGTGGTGTAATTGGTGACTTTTCTGTTCTACAGAAACTATGGTTCCACTGTTCTAATTTTCTTTTTCCTTACTGAAATTTAGATTCTGTGGTCCTTGTTTTGGACTTGCTGCCTTCAGTTAATAATAGAGTAGTTACTAAAGTACTAAAGCCAAGAGTGAGAATGGAAAACTAGGTATCGCCCACACATCTGGAATAGCTTTCAAGTAACATCTTTTGAAGTCTCTAAATCGGGTTCTGATATTATTGAAGCTGAATTTATGCATCCCTTGCATAGAGGAAAGCGTCGCCATGGCTTACCACTGGAAGCTCAGTGAGGTGTTGCAGATGTTACCTTTTAAGGTGTGTTCCGTCCAGGAGGATCCCAGAGTTTTCAGTCATCTCTTGGGGTAAAGGGGTGGGAGTGAGCAGGGGAATGTAATTTTGCTCTTAATGAAGCTCAGGCAAACTAAGTGTCTGTGGTGAGCAGATCCCATGAGACTGGAGGGGATTGCAGGGACTGACATGTTGCACAGCACTTTGGTGCATATAGGGTGATAACTGAGTCAACTTTCAAACTGAATGGCTCTAACACTCAGAGCCTTTCCAAGCAAAGTCTATCAGGGAGTTAGAAAGGAGAGGAACTATTAACAAAAATTAATTTTAGAGATGGTTCATCTCCTTAGGCTGCTTCTGTAGTCAGTGGTGAAGGAGGAAGGTGTCCAGGGAGAAGAGGCAATGAGTGCTGGAGAGCAGTTTTAGGCCTTGCGCCAGTAAAGCTATATTCATGATTGTATTATAAAACACTTGGGTCAGAAGGCCTTTCTGAGTTACTGTGAAATAATGGCATGAAAAGAGTTAATCTCACTGTGGAATTAATCCACATGATGCAGCTGTGTAGGATAACCTAGGTCAGAAACTGAGGACCTGGCATAACCTCTTATTTAAAACAAACAAAACCCCACTACCCTCTCCATGTGTGGATGGGGAGATGCAGACAAGCCAACATCTAAAGGAAGTCTCATGAGCAAGAGTCTAATCTATAGTAAATGGGGAAAGAAAATCTTTCCTGGAAGGCTGCTTGTTGTAAAGTCTGCTTGTTGGCAGTACAGCAGCTTGTCTCGGTAAAAAAAAATTAGTCTAATGCAATTCCTAAGAAGGGATATTTCTCAGGTTTTGTGATATTTACAAATGAATTGGTATCGGTCAAGCTGTCTTAAGTATGTTAATATTCCTTTCTCAACCAATGGAGATTCACGTCTGAATTATAAGTAGCTTAATGCTATATCTAATTACTGTCCCTTAACTCCATGTTGCATCTTAAGCCTTGTCCTTGCAGGGATCTTATCAGTGTGAACATCCCAACGTGACTATAACCAAGGTAACAGTGTTGATATCACTCCCTATGTAATATTGGTACCAATACCTGATCTCTAAAAGAACAACCCTTTTCCTCCTCGAGGAACAAAATTACTCATATTCTGGTAATGACTTCAGATAGCAGCAAACATTTCCAAATGACAGGTAATGAATGTCACTTTTTTCGACAAATTCTCATTTTCAAGATCTTGATGCTAAACCTGGGATGCTGACTTTCATGTCTGTGAAATTTCTTCTGGAGTCCTATCATGAAAGGCTAAAGGAGCACAACTTCTGCTTCATTACCTCCACATTTGCCTCTCCACACACACATACACAGCTACTGTTTTCATTTAAGTTGTTAGAGCTTTGCACAAGGGCCAGAAGTAGAAGTGACTTATTTCGGCATGCTATGTAAATCTTTGTTCAGAGCTAAGGAGGGAAGAGCAGGGACAAGTTAAATAATCTTTCTGCCCCCGAGTCTCGTTGGCATGAGGTGCTTGTACCAGAGGGTTTTGGCTGCATTGGCTGCTGAGGAAAGATGGAGCAGGAAGCACATGCCCTGTGAGCGCTGCCACACCAGTGTGTGCTCCTGCCCTTCAGCTTAGTAGGCAATTATGGCTCTTACCAGTGGCATTGTCTCTTGGGTTTACGAATCTGAGTGATGTGCTTTCTGGCCTCTGCTGAGTTTTTTCTTTTCTTTGCAAGACCCTTAGCTTGAGTTAGCGTGCCTTTAATTGTATGTTTGAAAGAAAACCAAAAGGAGAGGCCAGAAAAGCCATTACCTTTTCGCCCGTTGGACTGCACCTATTTTAAGTCATTTAAAAATTAAAATATAGGGCTTTAAAGAAAAAGAAAACCTTTTTATTTCTCCCCCCCCCCCTCCTTCATTAAGGTTTTTGGCATCTAGCATGTTTACCAGTCTGAACATTTCCTCATCTCTTGGCTGTGACTGAGAGCACCAGTGTGTTTCCTGGCTGTGGAGTTCACCTCGGTGGAGGGAGGCCCCTCTGCTGAGTGGGGCTTTGATGTTCAAATAGAAAGGAGGATTAGGATTTGAACCAAGGTTAGGTCTAAGGTGAGGAGAACCTGTTTGCTCTAAGCAGTTAGTTTAGATATTTCAAGCGTATTTATCACTGTTTAGTTAAGCCTTATGCAGGCATTGGTGGGATGTAGTGATTATTAAACTGTTTAAAAACAAATCCTAAAGAAGAAAAATTACAGTGCCTTTACATTAGCATGTCTACAGCAGGTGTAATTTGACATGGTCAGCTCAGTTCAGACAGACTGGGAATTTGGCTGCCTGTACAGTGTGGGCTGTGTAGTTATTTTAATTGTCTTCTATTGAAGTCCTAAATAGTAATTTCTTATCTGAATAGAGCTATAGGGAGTGGGATGAGGGTAAACAGGAAAAACACATAATTACATTGGTTTAAATTCACACCACAGGTCACACCAAAAGATGTCCTTGTGTAAACAAGGCTTGTGTTTGTCCATACAGCTGACTTCAGCTGTGTCTATTGCTGACATCCATTGTCAGCAACAGATCATTTTTGTAGCATAGCCAAGGCTTTAAAACAAAGACAGTAATCAGTCTTGTTGCATAGCTCAGTGACAGAGGTGGCATTATACTGATGGAAAAAGCAAAGTGTTTTTTTAGCCCTGTGTAGCAAGAAGAGGCAAGAATATTGATTGATACAAGTATTTTCCTTTATTTTTGTTGTCAGCTGCTAAAGATTTACAGTGAACCCATACCATACCTTCACCAATCTTGAAATAGCTTCCTTTTTGAGAAGAATAATAAAATTAAAATTGAAACACCTTGGCAAAACTTTTTAAAAAAATTTTTTGAAGGTAGTGTTGGCTTTTTGAATCATTGTTTATACTTGTGTTACTTGTGCCATGATAGTACTTAAGTGTTTAAAAGTGAGTTTTGGTATTTGGGAAACTCCTAGTTCTTTGCCACGTGTGCAGCTCTTAGGTGGGGAGTAGCAGAAGACATACTGCCCATGGGAGAGGGAGACCTCTCCGGTAGCATTATTTGTGGTGGTATTCACAGAATAAAGCTGCATTTTATTGCTGCGCGGTGAAGATTAAAAGCACAGTGACAGCTTTTTAGTGTTTGCAGTGGGTAGATTCAGGGCTTTTTGTAGCACACGTGCTGTAGTTGTATACCACTTCTTTGAAACTGTACTTCAGTATGCCATACTCGCATGGAGACTGGAAAAAAAAATAGATTAAAGCACTGTAGGCCAGGGCTGCATAACTGAGGTTGCAATAGGAACTGGAAAAGAAGTCTTGCATTGGACTTTGCAGTTTGATGTGCAAAGTTGAATTTGACCTTACCCCATTACTACTCCTCTGGTATTACAATGGGAGACATTGCAGTACAGTGATTGATCATAAAGTGTTTAAACATCATATCCAGGAATGGAGAAAACCACATGTTTCATCTTGTTTCTTATATATTTGTGATTATTAAAAATCTTAGCTGAAAACTGGACTTCAGAAAGTACAAGATGTTTCTATGTGTTTGAGCTACCTTGCTGCCAAACTGTTGCATGTCTTTATTTCTCTCACAAAGATGGGTGTTGACTCTGCCAATTATGATGTAGCTGCCGTAGCTGAGAGGGTGTCATACACCATCTTCCAAGAAGGGTATTGCCCCAACCATTTCCCTCACATTATTAGTACTGGAAATGCAACAGTGGTGGGTTTCATGTGGAAACAAGCATTAAGGATATATGCAGTTTAGGATGTGATGAGATGTTCCAGAGGGGTTGGTCTGAGCAATGGCTGCTTCCACCAGGGGAATCGTGAATTGTGCTGCTTGTGTTTTATTTTTATGTATGTATTTAAAGCATATAAAATAGTTATACTTTTAACTTTTCCCATAAGAAAATGCTGAACAAGCCATAATGAGTGCTTGATGCAGGTTCCACATGTATCTAGAAAGCCTTTCCCTCTACCATTGTTATCACGCTGACTCTCCACTATTTTCGTTGGCGCACAGGTCAGTTGAACCCAGCCAAGATAACTTGTTGGGGTATTTATTTACAGCAGAATGCCTTGAGGTTTTTTAATTCCAGTGGAAACCATACTTTCTGCAAATAATGTCCCTTCGTCTGGATGCTTTTTATTCTTTGACTATGAGGGATATACTACTCAGCATTTTCTTATCCTTTATCAGCTTATCTCTGCAGTGATTCACAGAATCATCTAGGTTGGAAAAGACCTTGAAGATCATCTAGTCCAACCATTAGACCATTCTCAACTACACCATATCGCTAAGCGCTGTGTCAACCCAGTTCTCCACAGTGAGTCAAGGAAACCCAGTGCTTTATTAAAAACTGTATCATCTTCTAGAAAAATGCTTTGCTCTTAATAAACAATTGCAAACATATAGAAGCACAATCTTATTGCATTTAAGTCAATTAAAAGCAGTTGTAAAATTGAAATATCCCTTTATTGTTTGGTTTGGGAACAATGTAACTTTGGAATTTCAACTTCAAAACAACTGGTGAAAGTTTATGGTGAACCAAAGAAAGTATTGTTATGATGATGTTCTCTGTTGTCACTATCTTTTGTTTTTCATCTTGTTCCTCTGTTCTCTAATAATTTGTTACAGAACGGTATTGAGCAATGAAAAGTCTTCCTCCCTGCTTGTGAGAATAACTTTGTATGAGTATTCGTTATAACAATTCAGAAGTTAATTCTTAGAGTACTGTTTTGCTAACAAAAAAGACTTCGATAAAATTATAGTTGATTGCAGACCTAACACCATTTAAAATGTGGTTTCAACTTTTATAGTTATCTCTCTGGTAGAGGCATTATTCATTATATGTCAGTTGCATGAAAATCTTAAATAAATTCTTCATATAACAAGCGATTCCTTTTTTTAAAAAAAAAAAAAGGCAAAAAATAACCAGAACATACAACTTGTAAAAACAAAACTACTTTTTGTTTACTTGATTTTTTTCCCACATGGCTTAATGATTTTAAGAAAAGATTTGCATGCTTTCTTGAAACTAAAGTAGAATTTTGATTTGTTTGACTGCTTTAACATGATTCACGTACATTTACCAGTTTAGATATTTTTAGAATAACATGCCTTGCTAAGCACTGCTGGGTTTCTTATTACTGTTTGTATCACATTCCAAACAAATAGTTGCAGCAACAGTGTATGTAAGCATTACACCTGAAATTACATTCTCCTTTTAATTTAATGGTTGTCAGCATTTTTTCATCTCTTGTGTTTTCAGTGTGATGAGAACTGCACTGTACCGGGCAGATTCTGGCACATAAAACAGAGTGAATACCTAGCATTCAGAAATGACTGCTCAGAATACCCTATGAATAATTTTTCTTTCCTACTACAAGGGGAAGAAAAATAGTAGCTACAGTAACAAAAGGACTGAACTAATTGAGTAACAAAAATTGGAGCATTTTAATGGATGTGGGAGGACTGGATTATTAATGGTCGCGTTAGAGAAAAACACCACACCGTCTGTTCCTCTTGTAGCTTATGGTTGTGTGTTTATAATAGAGACCACTTATCCTGAGGCCATGTAGCTTTCATTGGAGAGAAAAAAAAAGGGAGGAAAAGCTCTTGGCCTTCCTTTCAGTGGCAAGCTACTTCAGTGATAGCAAAATCTGATGTCTCTAGGCTCAGGGTACTTTATGGCAAGGGTTATATATCTGCTCAGAAGGTTGGGTAAAGTCTCCTTCATCAGTTCAGAAGCTCTTATACACTGCCACTGGGCACTGATTGTGAGTTGCTGGGTGTTTTCTTTTTGCTGTCCCTTAGATGTAATGTTTGTACTTCCAGAATCATAGCATGTGAGGCCAGTAGAAGTGCCAATGACCAAATGAAATGATTGCTTCTCTTGCAGTGAGCAGCTGACAGACCATGTAACCGTTTGAGCACTGTTTGTGCAGTCCAAGAAGTCTAAAATAGTGGTGAAGTTGTTTGCTTCTCCTCCTTTGATCTAAGCCATGCCTCATCTAAAAACACGTTCTCTCATCCTTCTAGCATTTAACCCATCCTCCTTGCCCACCATCTGTGCTGCCTTGTACCACTGTGTGTTGGTGCTTTGTGATGTCACTAGCTCCACAACTCTATAAAAGGATATTTTTAATTATATTGGACAGAATATACAGGAATTCTACATTGCAGTGGGGTTTTTTTTGGCTGGTTGGTTTTTTTTTTTAGAGATTAGTGAATAAGCAGAGTAGCAGGATGTAGTTCACCCAGCTGTATCCTAGAGATTTGGTAAGGGCCACAGTTGCTGTTACTTGAATTTATTGCTTACAGGTCTCTGTTGAACGATGCTAGCTACTTGTAGTGCTAGCTGGTATTACTTCTTTAGCCTCTGACACTATGTTTACTTTATCTTCCCCTTTCTAGAAAACAGTGTTAAATCCCAAATCTCAGTTTTGTTGTTGTCACATTTTTATCATTCTTGGATGGTTTTCTAATTTATTGAGATGAGTGCTCGGTGCTTTGCTGCTATGATTATTTTTTTTTCTTTTCCTCCAGTAAGATAGGAATGGGATAACACTTTCTTCTGCCATTTAATATCTGCTCTTGATCCTTGAAACTGAGACAGGCTGATTGTTATCCCCTCACCTCCACCCACCAGTCATGCAGCAGTATAGAAGACTGGTTTTGCTGCTGTTACTTGCTAACTAAAAGACTAATGTAAAGTTTATGTCAAATCTCTTTATCTTTTTTTTTTTTTCTGGTTGTAGAATATCGCATAACTTCACTGATGACAATCCGTATCACTTACTAGTTTGACAAATTTTTATGTATTTCCCCCTGCTACTCATCTGTGGACCTGGTTTTAGCACCGCGGCTAAGCAAGAGATCATGGCATAACTTTCAGCAATGATGTAAACTTTGTTAGATCAGCCATATATGCCGACACTGACTACTTCTGCGCTTAGAAACAGTTTATCATGTGCTAATAGGGGTGAAGCAAATGTTCTTGTTTTATTACAGCATTAACATATTGGTGTACCTCTTGACTTCCAGGTTGCATCACAACGCATAAGCTCAGTGGATCTTTCATGCTGCAGCCTGGAGCACCTGCCTGCCAACCTGTTTTATAGCCAAGACCTCACTCATCTCAATTTAAAGCAGAACTTCCTGAGGCTAAACCCTAGCCCATCCACAAGTCGAGCACTTACTGAATTACAAAGGTAAAGTGGTATGCTTCTATTGGTCTTCCTCAGCCCTTGGAGTTAAGTGACCACTGCTCTGCAGGAACTTTCCTAAAAAAAAATCTTACCTCCTCTTGTGGAGGATTGGCGTGTCTTGGCTGTAATGCTTCAGAAATTGGTTCACCCTGTGTGTTAGAAACAGACTAGCTTTCATAAGACACTCAATGTTTTTCTTGTAAATAGAAGGCTATTTTCAATCCAAAATGCAGTTTTCAGAATGCATTGTTTCTGTCTACCTACTGAGGCTAGACTGTAGTTCTTCAATCTTTGATTCATGGGAGTGAATATGAGTTGGTGAGCTGCCTATCAAAAGGATTGGATTCAAGGTAGGAACAGTACCGCATGTGACTTGACTTAAAAGTTTTTTGTTACCCCCAAGCAAAGAAAGCCCTAATTTAATAAATTCAGCATGGTTCCTGTCCTCTTTCTACTCTGTTCAACCCTAATTCTTCTTTCCCAGTAACTGTGACCTTCCAGTTGTTCTGTTCACTGCAGCTCATCCGAGAGTGTAACAAATGGGTAGACGGCAGCATGATCGGTGATCTGACTGATTTAATGTTTGTGTCCTGTGGAATCAGCAGGCTTTCTGTATTCAGAAAGATGAATGTTTCCAAACTGAATATAAAACTGATTTTAATTTCAGTGGTAGCTGGAAGTGCAGAGTGCCTCAAGGATTATATTTGTGGATGGTCTTGGTCAAACGAAATGTTTTAAACCACGTTTCTAAATCCCTTCCTCTTTGAAAAACTTCTGAAAAATGCAAGATGGATTATGTAGGCTGTTGTATTTTTATATAATTCCAATTTCATTCTGGAAAAACAAAAATTTGGCATATTGGTAGATGAATGAACCCAGCCGGTCTGCTTCACAAACAAAGCAGGCAGTGATTCCAAGATCTTATGAACAGTCTGGAGAGGAGTACTGGGTTAGATGTTCTGTGAATGTTGGTAGAAGTCTTCAGATAGCAAGTGGAATTTTAGCGTCAGTTAGGTGATGAACATGGACAAATAATGAATGTATTTATTTTAATGAATTTTTAATCATTTTTCCTTTTTAAAGATCAGAAAGTGTATAGGAGATACTTGATTATATTTTGTCCATGTACATACAGCTAATTCTGTTTGGGATTAGAAAGCATTTATAAATAATGTGATTGGCAACGTTTATTGTCTGTTTAATGTTCTCTTGGTACTGCAATTGTAGGAAGAGCTGAAGAGTCTTACTGCAAGTTAATAAACTGATATATTTTTTCTCACTAATGTGAGCATGAATGCACAAGAGTGAAAGAGTTCAGGTGACCAAATAAAACTTTCCTGTTTTCTGAGATTCTGCATCAGGAAAATCTGGAGAAGGGGCATATGCCTGAGGTGGAACAATACTGATTGTCTCATTCTTCTGAGAGCTGGTTCTATTCTGTCAGTGAGTAAGTCTGACCAGCCTCCATTGCTTTGTGTCTTGTCAAGAAGGCATGGGAAGGCCTGTGAACTTCCAAAGCAAAAAACTGAATGATTAGGAAGGTTACCTGTCACTGTTGCCGTTGATCAGAGCCAGTGCCTCATGAACTCCTGTCCCTTGACACCTTCCCTTTGCCACTGCTGATGTGCTCCAGCCTTATCTTCATCCAGCGCAGGTGGCATCACCCAGGCAGTGAGTAGCTGGAAGCTGATGCCACTGTTCCTGTTGTTGTGCCAGTGGAAAGGGCTGTGTGAGTTGGTAGTTTCCTGCTGAGGGTTGGGAAGAGCAGTGCCCCATTGGTTATCTTTTGTCTCCCAACAGCAGAAAAAGCATGAGCCTGGCCCTGGAGTACTCTCCCCAAGCCACGCTCCTTCCTGCCCAAAGAAACACTGTGGGCTTCTTCCTCCTTAGGGTGGAAAAACTTGAGTTTTACTTGTGCTGCCAAAAAGCTTTGGGCCAGCTCATCTGCTACTGAAAGTCAGATTTTCTGTAGTAAGTAATATACAAATATCTAACAAGAAGGGCAGACTGTTTCTTTTTGAAATTAAGTGAATCCCAGTATGAAAGCAATGTGCAAAGTAAGGGAAGCTCAGTCATTCTTGAGAAAACATGTTGTTTCTGACTTGTTTTTTCCTTTTTAATCTGATTTCATAAACCCATTTTCAGATCTTTTGGGGGATATGCAAGGTAAAACTTGACTCAATAGACCAAAAGTCTTTTTTTGTTTACCTATGTTCTTTCAGACCACTGCAAAACAAGTACAAAATCTGCTGTTCTGATTTGGTACTCTTGGCTTCTATACCAAATTCTCAGTTGCTAAATTGCAGCCGCACAGGGCACAACACCAGTGAATCAAGCCCAGAAGTATTTAAGGCTCCAAAATAACCATGTGTTTGGAGTTGTGAACAAAATGCATTGGCATTTATATACCTACCCTTCCTCATACAATTTTTGATTAAAATCTGGTTAAGAAGGCAGTCTACCAAAATTTGTCTCGCTATAGGCAGCTCTTAGTGCTAGCAGTTCCTCTTAATAAATCACTTCAGGTGGTAATTTAACAAATGTTTGTGAATGCTGGATTTCAAAACAAGACGTTTGTCAAAGACAGAAAAAAATACCAACTTTTCAACTACCCACTGAGTAGACTTGCAAGCAGCTGGGTCATAGTAATGAGATGCTGACATATGCACTGATTTCGTTGCTATAGTCAGGAATGGATTGGGAAAAAACCAAGAATTCCTGCTTTTGCTTATGCAGTTACTTATTTCATTTTTTAAAATAATGTAATTTATTGCATTTCTGAATAAAATATTTAGTCCTGCTCAGTACATGGCATAAGTGAAAAACCTGTATCTTAGGAACTAAATTGATGGTAGTGTGTGAAGGTTTAGAGATGTAGATGCAGGTTTTTTTCCTCAGTAGCTATACTTGCATTGCCTTACTGTCCACTCAGACTTTTAAAAAGTTCTATTGCTTTAGATACTCCACAGCTCTGAACTTTCATAACTGAACTGTCTGAATGTTGAAAGGTATATACGACTACCTGTATTTTTTTCCTACTTACTAGGGAATACATATTTCATAATACATATAAAAGTAGGCAGTCTGAAAATTCATCTGTATTGGAAAAAAAAACACAGCAAATGTTTGTACTTGGTTTCCCTCACAGTAGTGGTTTGTTTTTTTTTTTAAAAGATAGGAAAGGGTGTTTTTCATTTTGGGGGGAGAGGAGATTTCCCAGCTGAAAGATTGCCCAGCTGTTGCAGTATTAGAAGTGGCTTGACATGTCTTGTGATAATATTGAGTCAGAATTTACCTTAAAGCCCTTGGTATTTTAGCTCCTGTGTACTATAAATGGAACTATTTAAGACATTCTGTTGTTTTAGGTTGTCATAAATTTTATTGCTTACACTCTTTCAATGTTTGTGGATTTTTTTTTTTAACTATGAAGTTGAGATTTATGTGTACACTGTGTTCCCAAACCTCAGTCTCCCCCGTATCTACAATGTAACTTCACAGCTCTTGTCCTGAAATACAAACAAGAGTTTAGGCTTACTGGTTTTGCAGGGTGCTGTTGCTCTAGGTTTGAACCAAATGAATAAACCATAGTCCTTATTTACTGTTGCTCTGCTTCACTGGGCTAAGCACACTTTATATGTAATTGTTTCAGTCAATGCTGTTGGAAAAAACCTGTTGGCATCAAGAATGCTGTTTGCTTGTTAATATTGAAAAGTAAGTTGCCAGCACCTGCATTTTCAATGTCTGTTGCAGATTTTTTAAAAAAAAAAAAGGGGGGGGGGGGGAGAAAGGGGGGATGCAATAAGCCACAAGGTTTGTTTTAATGATAAACAAAATGATGCTTGCCAATTTTATCTGAAGAACAAGTTGTTATTCTGATTGTGGTTGTTAATTATTAACAGTGATTATATGGATTTTTATGTTAAGATCACTTGGTATCTTTTCTCTCCCAGAGATTCCTCAGAAATTAACTGCCTTCTCTGGTATCTCAGCTGAAACTCTTCTGGGCGGGCTAGTGGCAGTGACGTGGAGTTGCATCTATAGGGTATGAGAAGGCTAGAGGACTCTTGAGATATTGGTGCAAGTGTTTCTGAAATCCTTCACTAATTCCAACTGTAGGGTTTTTACCTGAAAACCTGGAATTGGGGTGGGGTGGGGTGTGTCTTCAAGCTCAACCCTCCTTACAAACCCATGGTGCAGTAAGTAGGTAAATGGAATCCAGTCATTGCTCGGGGAATACTTAGGTTCCCAGATAGCAAGGGGGGAACACTATTAGTGACCCAGCTGGTGTGAACCCAGCACATAAGCTTGCTAGAAGTCAGGGTGAGATGCAGTTTGATCCTGGCTTGTCCCTAGAGATTGAGGAACAGGGAAGAAAGTCTGCTGCCTGCCACTTGTTCGGTCTCAAAGTGCACTGAAGTGCTTCTTGTGACTGTTGCTTTTAGTGTATGAAGCTGAGGTTAGCAAAGAAAGTCAGACAGATTAATGACCTGCCAAGTATACATATTCCCCCTTGCCAGGCCCCACAGGGCACCGGCAGTAGATGCACTGGAAAAGATTTGATCTTTCTCCCCCCCACCCCCCTTTATTTTTTGGAGGGGGGGGAAGGGGGGGGAGTGGGGTTGTGTGGTGGTGGTGAGGTGTTTCGTGTGGATTGGGGAGGGGTTAGCTGGGGTTTGTTTTTTTGGGGATGCTGTTCTAGAAAGAAATTTGGTTTTAAATGTACACAGTTACTGAAGTTATTTAAATGAATCTAGCTAACGTGGGGAGTGTGCTACCGCAAGGAATGGAGTGCCCCACAGTGTGGGAAGATGCTGGGAGCTTTCTCTCACACTCTGATGGTCTCAGAGCCAGGGAACCTTACTTCTATAGTCGTTTCTCCTCTTTCACTTGCAGCTGAAGACTGAAACATAGCCATCTAAGCAGTAGAGCAAGAAGGAGAAGTTGGCATGATATTGACAACCAGAAACCTGCTAGTAGCAAACACAGTCCAGTGTTTATACTGTGTTCTGGTGCTACCTTTATTTTCTCAGCTATGTAGCCTTAAAATATTTTTTTGCTATTTATAATACTAAAGAAGACACTTGGAATATGTTGTTTATGTAACTTCACTGCTTTTTTTTCATTCAGCTTGTGAAGACGTTGAAGGAAGAGTTTAGTTTTGTTAGTGCATCTTTCTGGATATTAATGACTATATTCTATGTAGCTTCTCTGTACCTTTCTAAACTCAAGAAAGTACTTTCATGTTAATACTTGGCAAAATCAGTGACATTTGATTAAAGAAAAATAAATTGAAAAAGGAAGTTGCTACAAGTGGCCAAGTGGGGAAGATTGTAAAATTGATTTAATGCCTGAAATACATTTGATTTTTTGGATTGTTTAAATTGGAACGGTGACCTCCTTAATATCGGTAGGAGAAAAATAGATGGCACTAAGAAACATGCTACGAAATAGCATTTTTAAAAATAGTGTAGTCTAAAAGTAGAAATTGCAGTTATTAATTGGATTCTTTTTAGTTGAACTATTAGGCAAAGTACAGCAGTATCTCTTCCAAGTACTGCTTCAGAAAATTGGAAACATATTTATGGAATCCAGTTATTGTGTATCAGCTTACTCAGATTTACTTGTTTATTACTTTCTGATATGGCTTCTAAAGTAAGTGTTCTCTTTTCATGTATTTAAACATGTTTCAGTTTGGAATCCCAGCCCTAGCTAATGTTTTTGTATTTCAAACATAAATTTCCAGTACAGGGAGGGAGAATATATTTTTTACTGTCTAGGAATTTTGTTCTTTCTCTGAGGATAGTCTTTCCACCTCATAATGAAGTGTGCACTAGGTATGTTGTGCAGCAATTGAGAACTGCAAATTACAGTAATGTAGGTTCAGATTATTTCTACTAACAAAACATACATTTTGTTTTTCTTGTCTTTATGGTGGTTTTACCAACTAGGTAATAGCATAAAAGCTTTATTGTTGTCCTGAGTTTGGAAGTAGTCTGAGTTTGACTTAACACCTGTGATTATTTGTATACTTTGAAAAAAACCTGCCTAGATTTAGGGTTTACTCCTTTTTGTGCAGTGCAGTCTGTTTTCTTCTTTTTTTTTTTAATGCAATCTACGTATTAATTTTGGTACATAGACACAAGTCTCTATGCCAGAATTGTTGTGCCTTTTTATAGTTTCAAATGCAAGGGAAAGAAGGGCAGAAATATCAGGATGACTGTTCCTGGTGTGTTGGCAGAAAGGGTAGTGAAGATACCAAAACTGAGGAATTCTGCTCTTTTTCTTTATTTCTTTTTCTTTTTTTATTTTCCCCCCCATGGGGTTTACAAAAGGAGGAAGGAAATAAACAATCAGATAAAATGTATGTTTTAATTTATTCATTCAGCTAACAGACAAATTGATAATTAATGGGTGAATTTGTTCAAGTTTCTTCTGACTTGACCAGGATCAATCTTTGCCCTCAAACTAAGTGACCCTCTTTCCTGAGATGACTTTACTCCATCTGTTCATTGCGGTGTGACATGAGCTACATAGTTTCTGGACGAACAGGAGTCTTGTCCAGAGAAATGGATTGGAAAATACCAGCAGAGCTCCTCCTTCCTTCTCTCTGTATTATCTATTGAAAACTCTTCTGTGCAAAGCCTTCACCTGCAGCACCCAAGTGAATCTCCCTAGCTGTTGCAGAAACAGTCTACCTTTGTTTAGCTGTCTCGACAAATTTAGCAGGGCAAGAGACCTGGAATAGTTTGTTTAATTGTCTAACTATAAGCCTTTTACAATTACACCTTTCTGAGAAGGGAAATGCTATGACAGTATTTCTGGCACCAGGCTAACTGCTCCCTTAGGCAGTAAGGCTGTGGATGGGGAATCTGATGCAGCTGCAAAGGGGCAGTAAATTGGGCCTTTTGTTTTCCAAGGAGGAAATTGGTGTGTCGGGTTTATATGGAAATTCTCTTCATTATTAAATTACTGGATTAAGTAGCAGGCATTCATGAAGGTGGCAAGTTGTAGTTTACTTCCAATGATTGCCACTATGCTACTAGGTAAGTGCCATCGATCTGCTCAGAAATGGTGCTGAAGCTGAGAGACAATTGTGCTGCTGCTTGAAATGATGTAACTACAGCATAGTCATGAGACAGCCCAAATACTGGAGATAGTTTAAGGAAAACAATCACATTCCTAATACTGAGTCCCTTATTAAGCTGTGTCTTCTGTTTCAGGTGTAGTAAAATACTTACTTTTAATTGCTTTTGGTGAGAGTAGGGCAAGATTGGTTGTGTCAGACAAGTCTGTTATGGCTGCAATTCAATGACGGTGTATGGCCAACTCGAATATACTATTCCCCCCCTCCAAATATAGCAGAACACAAATGCTGCACTGTGTAATGTAAATTCCTCTGCTGCGTACATTGGGTAATCTGAATTTGAAATTAGCCTGTCATTTCACTGCTTTGCCATGATACTAACTTCTCTTGTTAGTCCCTCTCCTCATTTTGCGTATGTCAAACTAAAATCACTCCTGAAGTGGCAGCTTCAGGATTAAGTGGGCTTTTTTGGACTCAATTATGGCAGTTAATGTTCGGTCATACCGTATGTTTAAACCCAAGGGTTGACATGTTAACGTTTTGCTCTAGTAGAACTATTTTTAGTCAGAGAAATGACTGTTTATATATTGGTAATTACAATAGAAAGTTTAGTAAGCTAACTGAATAGTGTGTTGAGAGATGCTGTTCCTCAGGTTGACTTTTTTAACAGATAACATTCTAGAACCATGGAAGGAGAGAGAAGAGGAAGGAAAGCATATGTATGGACATGACATGAGGTTGTTAACACTGTCATGTCTCAAACAATGTTGTGCCTTTTCTTCTTTTTAGCAACGCTGTGGGGGCAACATCAATGTGTGCCCCTACTTCTGGTAAGAGTAAAGTGAGAAAACAGTGAAGATGTTGCTTTGTGAAATCTATTTAAAGCTTGACAGTGTAAAAACTCAGCAGTAACAGAAAACTTGAGTGTTTAAAATACTTCTACCTTATTTATGTTGGTGCTACAAGTGGTACTGGTGCTACTGACTGTAAATCTAGATACAAGAAGCTCTGTAAACAGTTCAGCATTTGATATGTGCAGCATGGCAGTGCTCCATAATGAAAGTGCACCAACCAATTTGGGATGTGGGTAGTGGGAAGTGAGTGACCAAAGATGAGAAGTACACTTAGATCTTAACTTTGAGCAAATACCTGCTAGTTTGGCTTAGTAATGTTCTGTACTTGACAGCGCTGCAATGAGAAGAAATGCAACTTTAGCATTTGGTAAATGAACATGTTTACAAAGGAGGAAGAAAATATCTCCTTCCTACTAGCTGTCTTAATCTCTTAACTTTAAGCTTATGGTGTCTTTCATCTTTTCTTTAAATGTGATTTAACAATGAACTCTCCATTGTGGATTATTCAACATCCACTTACATGTGCATTTTTAGCTTCTGTATGAGTACATCCAATACTGGATGTACTACTCATCCTCCTTTACATACTATATAGACCTGTTAACCAGTTCAGTTTGTGTATTTAGTAATTGGATTACTCACAAGACCCTAAATAAACACACATTAAAATGCGCATTATGATAATAGAGATGTAATCCAGATACATTGGGGGGGGGCAGGGTGTGATTTATTTATTTTTCTCTTTGACCTAGAACAACTACACATAAGAACATGCACAGAAAACCTTGAAGCTGAATGCTGAATTGGAGTTACTTAATGTATTTCTTAACTTCTTCACCACCACCCCCAGTCCTCTTTCCCCTGTTATTAGCTTGATATTCTGCAATATTACCTCAAGATTGTTTTTGGGGTCTTCTAGTAGATTGTAGTTTAGTGGGCAGAAGCCCTGAGACACTTGTTCTGGGACTCTAGAGTGCATTTCAGTTCTAGGATCAAAATTTTTAAGCCCTTTCTCTCAAAAAAGAGGAATATGAAGCTAAAGTGTTCAAAATGTGGTGGTTTTTTTCTGGATAGCATCCCTCATTAACATCAGCTGGCTTACCCTAGCCTCCTTTTTATTTTGCAGTTCTCCCTCTAGAGATATATTAGTCATTGTTTCTGCACAGTAGCATTTTTTACCCTGCAGCAGTAATTTGATTGCAAGATTTCATTTAGTTTCCATCTAACTCTGTTCCAAACTTCTGCCTCAAGCATGGCACAGAGTTTTCAAAATCTGTGATAACTCTGGCCATGATTTCCCCCCCCCCCCCCATCTTTGCACCAAAATACCAGTAGAGAGCAGAGCATTCCATTGCTTGCTGCAAGCCTGGGTAAATGTTAAGTGTGTTTACAGCCTGTCTTTTGGGGTAGAATTGACACTTAACTTACAACCTCCATTGAAATGTGATATGAAGGTGCTGCTTACCTTGAGTTTTAGTCAATGACATGAGTTAGATTTAGGCTATACTGAAGGTGTGTGCCAGTTGATTGTAGTAGTTGGAAAGGAATTTTAAGAGCCTTTTGATGTTAAAACTTTTAACTTTTTAATGCTTGATACATTTTCTGTGATTTCTGGTCAGGGGAATGACAAAGTAAGTGCTTTGAGGCAGGAATGTGCTGGGCTGATGTGGAGGCTATGGGTGCACTGGCACATGCTGTCAGAGATTACTTTTGTGTGGAATAGCAGTGTTCATAGGTGCAGTTTTGCTTCCATCGCTGCGTTATATAAAAGCCTGCTTGCACAAATAAAGGACTTGAGCCTTAACAAAAGGAAAATGAAGTCTAAATAAAATGTCCTAGTGTAAACCATGCCAGAAAAGAAACTTCCTCCCATCTATGGAATCTGACACAGATCTTTTCATTCATCTTTTTACTTGCCTTTAGGCATACCTCCCAGTGGTTGTTAGGCAACCTTAATAATGTTGCTGAACATTCAGGCTGGCTAATTGGATTGTTCCCTTCTTGAGTTTTTTGTTCAAACGGTCTTGGTCATCTTTAATAAGGCAAATACATGCAAGTTGCTTTGTTGGTTGATGTGATAAACTTAAGGATCTTTTAATAGTTCCATGATATGTCAAGGTCAAAATTTTGAAATCTATGTGAGCTTTGACAGCGTACTTAATTGAAAGCATAAGAATTCTGTCACAACAGAAGTCTTGCTAAGTTCTGCTTTAATTCAGCCAATTTCCCAGTTGTATTCAAACCAGCATATTCTAATGAGAATTTTTGGTTGAAAGGCAGTATTTACTCACATGAATGGAGCTCAGCTACACCACAAAAATTTAGTGTTCAAATAGAATCATAGAATGGTTTGGGCTGGAAGGAACCTTAAAGATCATTTCTTTCCAGCGCTCCTGCCATGGGCAGGGACACCTTCCACTAGACCAGGTTGCTCAAAGCCCCGTCCAACCTGGCCTTGAACACTGCCAGGGAGGGGGCAGCCACAGCTTCTCTGGGAAACCTGTTCCAGTGTCTCACCACCCTCACAGTGAAGAATTTCTTCCTTATGTCTAATCTAAACCTACTCTTTTTCAGTTGAAAACCATTAACCCTTGTCCTATCCCTACACTCCCTGATAAAGAATCCTTCCCCATCTTTCCTGTAGGCCCCCTTTAGGTACTGGAAGGCCAAAATAAGGTCTCCCCAGAGCCTTCTCTTTTCCAGGCTGAACAACCCCAACTCTCTCAGCCTGTCCTTGTAGGGGAGGTGCTCCAGTCCACAATCATCTTTGTGGCCTCCTCTGGACCCACTCAAGCAAATGAGTCCTTATGTTGGGGCCCCCAGAGCTGAAGGCAGTACTCCAGGTGGGGTCTCACAAGAGCGGAGCAGAGGGGGAGAATCCCCTCCCTCGACCTGCTGGCCACATTTCTTCTGATGCAGCCCAGGATGCAGTTGGCTTTCTGAGCTGCGGGTGCACATTGCTGGCTCATACTCAGTTTTTCATCCACCAGTACCCCCCAAGACCTCCTTTGCAGGCCTGCTCTCGATCCACTCATTGCCCAGCCTGTATTTGTGCTTAGGATTGCCTTGACCCATGTGCAGGACCTTGCACTTGACCTTGTTGAATTTCATGAGGTTTGCACGGACCCACCTCTCAAGCCTGTCCAGGACCCTCTGGATGACATCCCTTCCCTCCAGTGTGTCGACCACATCACACAGCTTGGTGTTATCAGCAAACTTCCTGAGGGTGCACTCGATCCCACTGTTCATGTCATGACAAAGATGTTAAAACAGCGCTGGTCCCAATACTAACCCCTGAGGAACAACAGTTGTCACTGCTCTCCACTTGGATGTTGAACCATTGACCACAGCTCTTTGATTGCAACCATCCAGCCAGTTCCTTATCTACCGAGTGGTCCATCCATCAAATCCATGTTTCTCTAATTTAGAGACAAGGATGTTGTGCAGAACAGTGCCGTATGCTTTGGTCAAGTCCAGGTAGATCATGTCAGTTTTGCTTTCCTTATCTACCAATGCCGTAACCCCATTGTAGAAGGCCACCAAATTTGTCAGGCACAATTCGCTCTTAGTGAAGCTGTGTTGGCTGTCACCAATCACCTCCTTATTTTCCATGTGTCCTGTCATAGTTTCCAGGAGGATCCACTCCATGATCTTGCTGGGCACAGAGGAGAGACTGAGTGGCCTGTAGTTCACTGGGTTTTCCTTTTTTCCCTTTGTAAAAATGGGGGTTGTGTTTCCCCTTTTCCAGATAGTGGGAACTTTACTGGACTGCCATGACTTCTCAAACATGATGGATAGTGGCTTAGCCACCTCACGTGCCAGTTTCCCTCAGGACCCACAGATGCATCTCATCAGATTCCATGGACTTGTGCACCTTCAGGTTCTTTAGATGATCTCGAACCTGATCTTCTCGCACAGTGGGCTCCATATGCTGAGAATTTCCTGCACCTTGTAACCAGTGTCACTAGGGTAGTCTTCCTAGCAAGAAGAGTGTTCAGAAAAAGAGCAATGCTTTAGTACAGGATGAGATGTCGCAGAAGAAACAACATACTGTAAGGATGGCAAGGGTTTTGTTCTTTATTATGCTCATGGGAAATAGATTTAGCATGTTGTTCAGGAGGTCCTGTTTCTCTATGCTGTCTTCATGTGAGTGAACTCTTGTAAGTGGTGTTGAACTTGAGTATCTGGTAGTTTCCATGGTTGTTCTGGGTATATAAACTGAAAATGCATGTGATTTGTATTTAGACAACCAAACTTACTTTGTATTAATTAACTTGCAAGGCAGCTTGTGTGGTTTATGCTCCACTTATTTGTCACTTTTTTTTTTTTAATTTTTTCTTATCTCACTGTAGATTCACCAAGTTGAAGAGCCTTAACCTTTCCAATAATAATTTAGGAGATTTCCCACTGGCAGTCTGCAGTATCCCAACCCTGACTGAACTCAACGTGTCCTGCAATGCCCTCAGAAGTGTTCCAGCAGTTGTAGGCGAGATGCACAAGCAAGTACTTTTAAAAAACTTAATGTACACAGCCTGATAATAAAGGCAATAAGCAGTTCATGACTCTATGTAACCTTGCTATGAGAAACAGTTTAAACGTACTGGGTTTTGTCAGAGCAGACTGGCTTGTAGATCTGTATGGCAGCAGTTGTGAGGTGCAGATGGAGGGGGAACACACTTGTGTCTTGAAGCTGTTTTAGTCCCTAGTATTTGACACGAGGGTCACCTTCATGGTGAAGAAAATCTTTAAATCTCCTTGCTTATGTGCTTCAACCATCACACAAGGCACAGTTCTTGAAGATACAACTGTCTAACACAGCCTACATTTCATAGCTGCCAAGGCTTTTAATTATTTGATCGATGTCTTCTGTAGCAGATGTTAAAGTGTTATTCCTTAACATTTTTGTTCTTCTGCCCTTTTGCATGTTTCATGTCACTGTAACTGCAGCAGATCTGTGTGTTTATAGGAAGGAAAAGTGATTTATCAGGTCACTCACTTTCTTCACTCTCCCTTCCCCTCCCCCGCTTTTAATAGCTTGCAGACATTTTTGCTGGATGGCAACTTTCTCCAGTCCCTTCCTGATGAATTGGAACATATGCATCAGCTCAGCTATGTGAGCCTGTCCTTCAATGAGTTCACCGACATTCCAGGGGTGCTGGAGAAGCTGACTGCCATGGATAAACTCTGTATGTCAGGAAACTGCATGGATGCCCTGAACCTGCAGGTGTTAAAAAGGATGCCTCATATTAAACATGTGGATCTAAGGTAGGTATTTGAAAGAGGGGAAAGATAAGTGCATCTAAATTATTGGTGTTGAAATGGCTTCTCCTTGCCTGTCAGAATAGCCCCCAGGTATGAATCTCTTCTTGTTAGCCCATTGAACCATGTTTCTGGTAGCATTAGGTAACTCACAGCACTTGCCTCTACTTAGCAGTCTTCTTAGAGGAAGAGGTAGCATTTAGGGGGATTGATAGATAGGAATATGAGTTCTGGGGGAAATTAGTATTTACACCAAAAGGTCAAACAAAACAGAGCCAGGGACACTGATGATTCTTGCAGTTCTTGTTGTTGTAATGTTAATACAGTATAAATAGCGTTCCCTAACTCAAAAAGCTTCTGTCTGAAATGTTACAGATGTGTGAGATGAAGAAAAGGGTGGTAAAGATGAAAGAACAAAAATAGGTATTAATATTTATTGGTACGTTAAAAAGCATAGTCCACCATGAGTAACACTATTTTATAGATGTCCTCATCAGAGTCCTTATTATAGATGGCTCTGGTATGAGGTGGTTCCTTATTCTTATGGTCTTTGGGGAAACCAGCTTCTGCAATCAGCTGGGCAAGGCTCAGTTCTGTGCCTGGACCATGAGGTCCAAATAATGATGAATTCTGGAACCATTTAGTTACATAAGCTATTCTAGCTAAAACTTAGTGTACCATACTGCTGTGTAGCGGTCAGACTTTGCAGTCGAGGAAGGGTCAGCATAAGATAAGAAAATGGCTTAAATAGATGGATGAATTCTGAAGCATTTATAGTGGCATCAGAGTAGGGATGCTGTGGCTGAGCTGACCATGAATTCCAGTGGTGCAGTTCCAGCTGTCTCATTGTCTGCTGCATCCTTTCTGCACCAAGCTGTGAACAGTGGTTCTTTGTAATGCTACCTGGAATAGTAAATGTCGAACGTGTTTGTAAGTGGTACTTGCTGCACAGTGGAGTGCTTTGCTTCAGTGAAATCAGAAGGAAGCACTGCTTGTAAATTGAAAACAGGAAAATTAGGCTATGGTGTCGGAGGGAGCATATTACCTGTTTTCTTATAACTGGAAAACAGAGCTACTCTGAAAATACAACTGCTACACAGAAGGTAGCTCTCCGAAAGCAAGAGCCACAACAGAACTCTAGGTGTTGTACCTTGTCCTCACTAAGTAGGCTTAACAGGCCAGCGGAAGTTACTATACTGATTTTAGTGTTCTGATCAGAGCTGGGAATTTGAAACTGAACTCTTTGGAGTGCTCTGCAGTCTCAAACATTGCTGGGTTAGAGATCATCTCATTCAGTTGTAACTTCTGGGGAGATTACTGAGTATTGGCTGTGTCGATGTACTGCAGTGAAGATGTGATAAAACCTGTTCTCTTCATCTGGCAGACCCGCTCGTCTTGGGCTTTTGCTTTCTTTTCTTTCAGCACCCATTTTCAGGTGTCTGAATTTGCTTGCTGTGAAACATATTGACAGAGGAGGTGAATATATGGCAACTGATATATCTCAGTTTGTCGTTTCAGTAAGGCAAGAGACTCCCAATATCTGCAGGTCGTATCTGCCAGGCTTTTCCAGCAGATGCTCATGATAGGCCAGCAGGAACTGTAGAGGTTTTCTTCTCCAAACTATTGGCACAAGTAACAACCAGATCATCTTTTATTTTTATAGGCACAGTAACAGTAATACTTACCTTCTTGCAGAGCTTCCTATCAGTAGATTTCAAAGTAGTATAGAAAGTAGCTTGATGTCATCATTTCTGTGTCATAATGGATAAAATGACAAAGTAGATCCACCTTGCTTTTAAAATACCATAACAAAGGGGAAAATGTTTAAAATCAACCTTGATCAGAACCTGGAAGCATGCTAGTTTAATCCAGTGCAACTGATTGTAGAATGAGCATTGGTTTGTTAGCAGGAGGTTGCAGCGTAACTACACTTAATCTCCTTTTTTGTCTGCAAGACTGAATTCAATTAGGAGATTGGAGGTCAATGAAATAGATTTTCTGCATCATGTGACCCAACTGGATCTCAGAGACAACAAACTTGGGGAGCTGGATGCAACAGTTTTTAACAATGTTGAAGTGTTACACTGTGAGCGGAATCAACTGGTGACCCTCAAAATCAGTGGATATTTTCTCAAAGCGCTGTATGCTTCCTCAAACGGTAAGTGTGTTTTCAGGGCAGTTGTGGTGTTGTCATCTGACTTCTGATATTGTACCTGTTTCTCAGTGGGATGCTTGTGGAGTGCAGCGGATGTCATCAGGAGGAGTAAGGAGGCTCTTGATGTGACCCTTGGATAAAAGGGTTTCACATGCGCTGTGTCATGCTACTGGCAGTTCTGAGCTTCAGAAGTGACTTTCAGATAACACTGGACTACTGATTTGGGGGTCTTAAAACTGAAAATTTTAGAATTTGGGCTGAAATTCCTCTCTATGCCAGCAGGGAGGAGTCTTGAAGTTGTCAGTTCTTTGGGCTGTATTACTATGTTGCTTTAAGGCAAATAAGGAATTTATTGCTTTTCCCTAGAGTTGAGAAAGTTTGAATAAGTGGCTATTTGTGAGACAAACTAAAATAATATATATTTTTGCTACTATCTCTAGCTGTTTACTCTGGCCAGAAAGCTACGAAATCTATGAGTAACTTCATTTGTATTTGGTAATAAAAATAATGCAGCCTTTTCCAGTTGAGTAACTCCTGTGTTCCATGAATAGGATTTGTTTCATCTGTCTTTGGAAGCTGCTGTTACTTAAAATACTCAGTTTTCACCACCATTTTATTGTTCGGAGTAGTTTGGTATGGAATAAATAAAATGCAAGCTCAGAGAGCTGTGAATTTGAGGAACAGTCTGAACTGCCTTTAAAAGGCTGTCAACGATATCCAAGCCTGTGCCTTTATTAAGTATTCATGCCAGGCTCTCTGTAGCTGAGAAAAGTTAACATAATCTGAGCATGTGCTGTGCAATGTGAGCTGAGAACCCAAGTCAACCTGTATCTTGCAATCAACTGTCTATTTGGTCTTGCTGTTCCTCCTGGATATCCTCTCTTTACACCTGCAGCCATCTTGTTTTAGTCTTATCTTCCAAAGCAACCATGATGCTTGTTACACTTTCACTTTACTTGATTTTATATAGGCTTAAATAAATGGCTGCTGGTTTTGTTTCAACCTTCATTCTAAGCATTAGCTACCTAAAAAACTTAGGATATGGAATATTATTGAAGCAATCAAAATACAACATTACTAGCAGTAGTTGAGATGGTATGGAAGGTCTGTAAGGCTGCCTGCAACCAGGAACACCACAGGCATGCAAAGGCTCATATAATGTGTTGAAAAATGCTCTTGATCTTGACATGACCTAGAGGACTCTGGAGTATTCTGTAGTTTGCTGTTCCAGAGTGGGGAGTCTTCCTTCCTGTGCCTGTACCATTAGTGACCAGTGGAAAAAAAAAGTAGAGCAGGTTTGTGACTGACTGTACTGGGCAGAGGGTGGTGGAGGTGAAGTTACAGCTCTGGGACAAAAATGGAAAAATGAGAATTTGCCATGAAACTTTTAAAATCATTCAGTTTCTCCTCTCTGATCAGTTATGCAGTGTCTGTTACAGCGAGTACAATGTAATAGAGCAAATGTACTCAGACAATAAAGAAACAAAACTCAGTTCACGGAGATCCAGATCCTCAGAAGTTTTTTAGGTTACTGACTTGTTCTGAAATCTCTGGGTGTTAGCTGCTTTAAGTAACTCTTACGGAACAGCTATTTAGGTGCAAATCTTTATCACCACTTTTATGTATTTTTCCCCCTAGAACTTGTTCACCTTGATGTGTATCCAGTTCCCAATTGCCTGGCTTATATGGATATTTCTCGGTAAGAGTGTTTTTTCTTGGGCCTTTAAAATTTGCATCAGTGAAGCTTATGGAAAAATGACATTCACTAGTATTTTACTGTAAGGGAGTGGAAACAGGAATTGTACCTTGAGATATGAGAAGACTGATTTTTCAGAGTTAAAGAATGGGCTTTTTCCTACTGTCCAGTTCTTCCCTGTTTCCTTTTCATAGATTGACTTCTTTTATTTTTTCAGTCCTAAAAGCAAAATGTGGCTTCATAGTTGAAGAAAGTGTTTCCCTGATTTAAACATTTCCTATCTTATAGAGACATAACACAGTGACTCAAACGTGCACCAATGAGAGACATATGCAGAAGTTTCTTTCTGAATGTCTGTGTTACAAGCCCAGCGTAGGTGATGGTTTGATAGTTTACTCATCAGTTTGGCAGCTCCTGCAGCTCATCCGTGTTCTCTGTGGCCTTGGTTGCTGCAGGGATGTCTGCAGCTGCCATTTGAACACATCTGTAATTCTCACCTTGAGGGAGGTGAGATGAGGAAAGAAATGGAAAAGGGGGGGAGTGGGGGGTGTTTGCTGTACAATTTAGGGACTGAATCCGGAAAACACTTTATACATATGCTTAATGTCTGTCTTATTTAAGGAATTACTCATCTGCGCATTGAAGTGATAATCTCATTCATTAAAAAGCCTGTTTAAAGCATGATTAAGCTGTTGAGGGTGATCATAACAATTAGTGAGTTAACCTAGGCAAGTGGCTTTCAACTTCAAAGTTTCATCAACCATGAGTTACTTGCATTCTGCACCTAAATGTAACAGAAGTGTGACTGAACTGTGATGTATTGAAAAGCATTCTTTGTAAAGCTGTATTCTCCATTTAGCTGTAAATGAAATTGGTGCAGAATGCATGATTTTGATCACCCTTTTTGTGCCTCAGTTCAGTGATGGCATTGTAACTAAATGGGTAGGGTGTCTTTAGCTTCTTGGTGTGCTTGGAATTTAGAAAATTTGTTTGAGCTCGAAGAGGAAGATATCTGAGGATGAGGGGTTGCTATTGTGTATTTTGGTTAAAGGCTATTGCATGAATAAACTATAGGATACAAATACATGACTGACCATGAGAGTAGATTTATGTTCATGCTGTCTAAGGGTCCTGTTCCTGAACTTCAAGTCTACAAGTGCCTGAATATTATGTGATGCCCAGTTTTGCATCTGTGTATGCTAACTGAAGTAGTAAGTTATGTGAACGTACACACACAAAATCTTTCCTGTGTTCTGTGCTGCTGATTTTTGTCTTTAAGCAGGATACATGGGTGCCTCACTGTGCCTAGCTACATGTTTTCAGTGCAATATTTGGAAGAACTTACCTCTAAGAACGTATTTTTTAGAGGGCTTAGCTTCTGTGAAGACAAATGCAAGAAAAGCAAAATGCTTAACTTCAGAGATTACGAAAAAATAAAAGCCTTTGCTCTAGTCAGTGAGATAGCTGAAGAGTGGTAGAGTGATCCCCCATAAATTTAATCCTGAAACCCAGAGAGGTGTGTTTCAACTGTGTAGGGTGTGAATGTCTTCTGAGGAGCATCTCACAAATTTTATTCTTTATGGAGAGACTTCTTCATCATTGATACTCTGATGCTCTTAATACTCCTTTCCCAATAATTTGGAAGCAGCATTTTTTTTCATTTTCTTTGTGGTTGTACATCTAGGGAGATAAGGACCTTACTCAGGACCTTACTGCACTTAGAGAAGGAGGGGTGATAGTCTCATAGGAAACATACTATTGAGTAGATTTATTTCATGAAGGTATCTGTGCCTCTCTTGAGGCTGTATTCTTAATAGCCTTTACATCTTGATTATCGTTTAGTTCTTTAGCTCTGTGTTCTTTATTCATAGAAATCACCTGGAAAACCTGCCTGAGTGGGTATGTGACAGCAGGAAACTGGAAGTGTTGGATGTTGGCCACAATCAGATACGTGAGCTGCCTGCCCGGTGAGTCTTGCAGACCAGTTGCACAATGTGGAACAGGATAAGCAATTCAGAAATAATTGCTGATTCAGTGTTTAGCTTGTTTCAGTGACTGTCAAGCTCGTTTTATCTTTTGTTTGATTTTATTTTTACCTTGTGGGGTGTCGTCATGCCTGAAGCTTCCACCCAGCCTTTCTTCTTTTACTTTCATGCAGAGAAAACAGTGCCTTTGAACTCCAGGTGGAAGTTTTGAAGCTGTTCATGTGGCTGTTCAGGCAGGAAAGCCCTTCATTTTTAATACTGAATATTAAATATTTACAGCTATAACTTTGCATGACACTTTAGAGATACAGATCTTGTAACTTAGTTTCAGTGGTGCCTAGAGACATCAGTTCACAACCCCTTTTCAGTGAAAATGTGCTGGGAGGAGAAGGTAAAGCCTCATCAAGCTAGCAAACTCCTGCAAGTAGAGCGATTGCCTTCACTACAAGGCTCTCTTTTCCAGGAGTCTAAACTTAAAATTGATAAGTACAAATGATAGGAAAACAGGTGAACAGGAAGGAAAACCGGAGTTGAGTTTAAATAATGACTAGCTCTTACTAGTTTGTTTTTTTTTTTTTCCTAGAGACACCTGTACCAGGTGAATATACTGGTCAAATGCTGGTATGGATAATTTTTAAGTCCCTGACTTCACTGGAAGAGAGCTGTCACTCTTGGCTGCTCTGTATGCTTCAAAAGAGATGTTGAGAAAGAGGGAGAACATACTAGGCACAAAGGGTGAAATTGCGTGGGGATGTGCAGAGCAATTGAAGATTGTAGACAGCTAGTATATGCTGAGCTATTAAATATTTTCCTTACAGAGCTGTACAACATGAAAGAGCATCAGAAACCAAAAAGGATAGTTTTGTCTGGGTTAGATGAATGTGCCGTATGGTCTAAACTGGCAGTTCTAGTGTCAGAAGCGGGAAGAGAATAGATTTCAGAAATGTGGGCAGAAAAGGATATGAGGAGATTTACCAAGCAAACTAATGGGCTAGTGTGCAGACTATTAATCCCTCTGTTTTTTCACTGAAAATGAAACTGCCCACTCAGAAGGTGGGGGCAACAAAAGTTCATTTGCACTTCATAACTGCAAGGCATACCGGATATCTTTGGGAGATTAATGATTAGCTGAAATTAGGTACAGTAAACATCCCACTTGTCTCTCCTGACTTCTTATCATTAACTCCAGGAAATAGTTTATCCTTGAAAACTCTTCTTTGTAGTATGTGTCTAGATAGCTTAGCTCCTAATATGTCAGCTCAGTTTTAAGGCCCAGTTCAAAACATAGGCTTTGAATGTCTGTTAAATTTAGGGAAATTTGGGTCTGTATTCAAATGCAAGTAACTTGGGCACATAGACCTCTGCTGTTAAGTTTGAGGTAAATACTGGTGCCCAGCGTGTTCACGTGCACCACTGTGTGCTTTTCCTTCTACATGGAATAGCACTCTGAAAACCTGTGGAGTGAGCAGGACTCTCCTATGAGGGTGCTTGCATCTCTAACCACAAACGTTCAAGCGTTGACTGACCAGCAGTTTCCTGGAAGGCTGAAGGTTGCGTCTAATCTAAACAAACTACAGTTGGTGCTATGTGTGTTTACCTCTTGAAACAGAAAAACAATCCTTGAAGACAGGAGTTGAAGCAGTTGAGATAGAAGACTGTTTACTAATGTTTGCCTCAAAGAAAATGGGAACTATGTAGGTTTGGCTGTAATGCAGCCATTTCTGCTTTGAAAAATAACAAAAAGGGTACTTAGTCTTAGCTATGCAGAGCAGTTCATTGTCATAAAACTGATGTTGCCAAAGATTCCCCAAAGAAAAGGAAAATGCTTCAATTAAGAGTTGCCAAAATGACCTTGCTGCTACCAGTGAACAGATGTCTGTATTTATTTTTGTTCCATTTTTGTCTTATTTTTTAGAAAGATCTATTTGTATTCAACATTGTGTTCTCCTGAACAGTTGCTTACTGAAGGAATTGGTTGAATGCTTTCACCAAACCATGTTTTCTTAGAAGATGCTGATGCTGAGCAATGTGATTGTCCTTAGAATTTTTTGATCCCATCAATGCTTCCAGTGGGAGTTTGGCAAATGAGGAAGCTGCCCATGGGGAAGAGCAGTCCCAGAGTCATGTTTCCCCACCCAGCTTGGGAACTAGGTGTCTCGGGCTCATCAAGAGCTTGCTTAGTTAAATGTTGGTGATTCAGTCCCCCTTCAGACAGCCCAGTTCCTTGGTGCTTCTGTAACTTGGAAAGTAAGACGAAACAATAAAAAAACCCAAACCAAAACAGAAAAAACCCCACACTTACACAGTTCTTCTGAATTATTTCATAAAATCTGTTTTCATGAAAAGGCTAATTGCTAAAGTTTTTGCCCTGACTTGAACTTTTGTTATTTTAAAATGGCACTGCCCCCACCCGTCCAAAAAAACCCCAAAGTGATACAGTTTTTTGGAGACATTGTCAGTCAGTTCTGCTTTTTCATGGGTTTGGTGTTGATACTAGCCAGTCTTGATTAGGAAAGGAAATAGAATAGAAAGGCAAATCCATAACTGAGAGATATTTTCAAGTAAAAGAGGAGTGAAACAAAAATGGTTAAATAATGAAAACATAATAGATAAGTTTATCGCTGTATGGTAAGTCTTTTCACCCTGTGTTGAGCCTTCTGGAATGATATGTCTGGCTGTTGACCTGTATCCATGGTCATAACACAGACGATGCAGCTGACTGAGATAACTGTTAACACTGGCACACAGATACGGAATATGACTGTATCTGTCAAGGGGAAAATACTCCGCATACTTCATTGATTATTTTGGCACAATAATCTGATGACCTGATGTGCTGTAGGGAAGGGGCAGGGAGGCTCTTTATGTATATTTGGGTCATTGTAACAGAGGGAAGAAGATTTTTGCTTTAATGCTGAGTAATGTGAGAGTCTTTGATTGAAACAGGTCAGCATGAT
Source organism: Athene noctua (assembly GCF_965140245.1). NCBI lineage: Eukaryota > Metazoa > Chordata > Aves > Strigiformes > Strigidae > Athene > Athene noctua. The sequence goes on from NC_134038.1 coordinate 91,491,449, forward strand.
GCCCAGGCTCGCCAGGTTAAACAGTATGGCAGCAGGAATGTAAGACAGGTGGCAGATGAAGAATAATCTTTTTTTCTTAATTTGCTGGAAGTGATCCTGTTCAAAATCGAGAGTTGCTCCATTTTTGAGGTCTTTAGGTGCAGATTTTAAACTCCTTATTTTGTGTTTTACTGCAAATTTTAGCTTTACTGTTTGGTCAGAACAGCTGTTTGTTTTTGTCTCTTTACATTGCTTTCTTCTCCCTTTCCCTTCTTCCTCACCCCCCCCCCCCCCCCCCCAAAAAAAAAAAAAAAAAAAAAGGAGCAGGGGGATGAGACTCCAGGTCATCTATTGCTTGTAAAAGCTCAAGAAAGTAAAGCCGATTAGATAAATTTCATTTGCTGTAGAACTGGAAAGGAGGCTTTATGTTAGTCTGGTATTAACAGAAAAGGAAAATAGGAGGGTGGGGAATTGCATTGGATTATGAGTCAGCACATGATGAATAGAGGACTATGAAGCTTGTGGGGTGGCTGGTGATTTCACCCACACTTCTGAAGTTCTTCCATTAGCTAAGGGGATCCCACATGTGCAGTTTTCTGTAGCCATTGTTAGCAATTACCTCCTTCACTGTCAGGCTTCTGTGTTCATGTTTTTTATACAGTGCAATAAGATAACCCTCTCTCACTAGTTTCACTCCTGAATCATCCTTAAACCTCCTTCCCTGTCTCTGAACAACCTTTTCAAGAAGTTGGTGGAGAGTGGGAAGACATTCTTGGATCTGTGCGTAATTAATACCATGTCTGCTAATCAGTTGACTGAATCACTTTCTTGTAATAAACTGTGATAGTGCACCTAAATTCTCAAAGCAACTCTTTGGTTTAGATTTTTCTCATTTTTGGTGTTTTTTATTTCTCTCAAGGTTGTTTTACAATAGTAGCTTGCGTAAGCTGCTGGCAGGACATAACATGTTAGGAAGGCTACCAGATCGGCTCGAGCGAACACAAGTGGAAGTCCTGGACGTGCAACACAACCAACTTCTTGAACTGCCATCTAACTTGCTTTTGAAGGCAGACAGGTAAATACAAAGAAATCTGATCTTGACTTACGTGTGAGAACCTTGCTTTGTGTGTTAACTGCCTAGCTGAAAGGGTAATCTGAGGTTCCCCTAATTTGAAAGTTGCCAAGCCTTGTGTGGTAAGAACAGATGTCTGCCCAACTCACCAAAACACATTCTTTTTTATTCTGGTTTTGTTGCCTTATATGGTTGCTTCTTTTTCCCCACCAAGCTACTGCTGAACACCTACTTCTTGAAATCTAGCTGTAAAATGAAGCACATGCTATTTTCTACTACATACACTGAGATGGGTTAGTTGGCAGTTTCTTTAAATAGATATTTCTTAGGCTTGTTTGATGGAGTGTGAAAGCTTTTTTTCCCTTTCAGTCAGAGGCTAGAGCTTATTTATACCTGTCAAACAAAACAAAATCTGTGCATAAGGCTGTCAGAATAACTCAGTTATTCCTCTGTCCTTGCTTTGTGAATTTCTTTTATGATTTTAAAATGTTTGTCACTGATTTAGCTGGTGTCACCACTTGATCTGCTTTCTGGATTTTTTTATTTTTATGCTTTAGTCTCAGAGTCTTCATAATCTTTCTTCCTGGGTATGAACATATCCTGTAAAGTGGCTGTGATTGGTAGCATAGTCTGGGGATGGTGGATGGGCTTGCCCTGCTTGGTGTCAACATTCCTTGCACCTCTGTGCTTCCACATACAGTAATGGGATTTCTGAGGGCTTGACCCATGCATAATTTAACAGACAGTGCAATTGTGTGCTGTGGGGTTTTATTTCTGATCCTTGCTGTGGCAAAAGGAACACATAGCTCCTGGGTTTCTTGAGAGGTGAAGAAGCAAAAGTAGTGGTGATCCCAAGGTTGCAGCTCCTCACCCAATTAAGAGTACTGCAGGCCACCTAGTTTTATACTATTGTTCATTCTACCATGAACCTCTCGTTAAATTTCCTGGGATTCACAGCACTGGGAGAATTAGGTTGGTGGATGAGATAGTTTCTAAATAATCTCTTGAGTTACTCTTGAACAGTAATGTTCTGAGGAATTTATCATTCAGGTTAAAACTTGTCTTTCAAAAGGTAAACTTTAGTAGGACAGGCTTTTGGTTCTGGGAGCCAGTATGACATTTCAACCTTGATTTGATTTAAAGAACCTTTAAAGTAATTAAATAATTCTTTTACTTAGATTTTTTTTTTTAACACTATTACATACCTGTCCACATTCAAGTCTGTGTAGGGCTACAATCTTTGGAATAGGAATAAATTACCAGCAAAGTTATTCTGATGTTCAATACTGCTTCATCTGAGACTTTACATAAAAGTGCAGTCAAACTATTGAAATTTAACAATGCTGCTACTGTAATAATGGAGATTATCCGGCACATTTCTGTTTAAAAGTGGTAAGATTCATAGCCTGTTTATGTGGCAAGGATGTTTCACATCAACAGCTATAATTGTCTTGTGGATAACTTTTCAAAACATTGTACATTAGAGATTATATGAACTTCAGAAATGAAACCTTGTAAAAAGTTTTTTTTTTTTTACAGGAAGCTGCAAAATTAGGTTAAAAAAAAGGCACTATTTACAGGTCCCAAGCTGCAATTTCTATCTGTTAACCTGGAAGGGAAAGAAACCTTTAAGTAAGTTTCAGAAAGCTACTGGCATCTTTGAAAGCAAAGAGAAATAATCTTGTAAAATTTCTATGAAAAACAGGTTGTAGATCTAAGATGTAGATCAGTGTGATTTTGGCAGTGAGAGAGAACCTGAATTTTTTTGTATTGCAGCTTGTCTTTTTAAACTGAGCTGTAAAAGTGTAGACAGCTCTTCATTATTTCTTTGGGGGGATGACAAAATGAACAAGTACAGGCTAATACCAGAATTAGGGGTAGATTCCCAGAAGTTTGCTAAAAGTGTGCTGAGAAGAGGCAGAATTAAAAAAAATATATTGAATAACAGTATTAAATGGCTGATTCAGGCTTGAGGATTTTTTACCCTGCTGCAGCTTTGATGTTCTGCAGCTTTCGAGCCATACAGGACACACGTTTTCAAAATCTTCTACTAGTATTAGCAAGGTCAGGAACTATTGCAGGAGTTGAACAGTTCACCCATTCTGGCATCTCATCACTACTGCAGCCTCCCTCGCTTGTGATGTTAATAGAAATATTTGGCTTGGCTGGGGTTTTCTCCCATATTCCCTACCCCTTTAGTGGTTTGGGTGACTTGGGTTGCAAATGGCTTGTCCATGCTGGTACTCTTGCAACTGCTGAAAAAGTGATAACTGTGAAGGAAAACATCAGTGCAGATTAGTGCACAAGGTCTGAGTTTTAAGTTTGGAATTTCCTACAGGAAACATCTTTTATTTTGTTTTCAAATGTTTGCATCTGTCAGCAGCTAAGTGTCAACAGAAATGGATCTGGACCAGGGAAAGGTGTTAGGGGGTTTGTTTTGTTTAAAAAAGGTAAATGCTGCTCTTCTCCAAGCACTCCCTGGGAAGCACAATCTGTACTGCCAGACGTGCCAAGAGAACTGGGTTTCCTGAGTGGTCTGCCATGGTCTGTACCCAGCGTGTAATGTTGGACAAATCACTTTACCTTACAGCACCTTTATCTCTCCATAAAATGACTTACCTTTTGCAGCCTTGAAAGATTAGTTTATTTTTTTGGAAAGGTACTCAGGTCTTTGCAACTGACAGATGTTATCTTGTCTGACTATGAAGCCTCATGCTGTGAATTATAAACACTTTTTAGAAGAAGTGGGTGTGAAGTGCCTTGAGCGAACTGTAGAACAAGCACTGGTGGGGTTTGACATCTAGAACATCTGAGGAAGGGAAGGAAATCAGTGCATTGGTGCACAAAGAAAATATCACTTCCATCAAAAAAAAAGAGGAAAAAATACTGGAAAAACTTCTGTTGTCTTCATAGAAGAATCAACAAACATTGTTTCTCTGCCTTAATCCTTCAAAAACCAATAAAAAGGTGTCTTTCTCTGTTGAAGAGTATAATTTAGGAATATTTTGTTGTGCTGGTTTTTAATTAATTTTCTATTTTAAATTGTTACTTGAGGAGAAATTTAAGACTAGCCTATGAAACATTCCTCTGACCAAGACAGAACTTGATTCTGTTTATTGCACTGAAAGTATGCACATCTTGATCCTGTTAGCAAGGATTTCTCCTGTAGGGTGGGGATTTTCTTGGCAAGATGAGTGCCACAGAGGCAGCCAGATAATCTCTTCATTTCTCATTACCAGATGCTGCAAAAACAGAGAATTCATGCAAGTGCTACGGGTGATAGGGAATATACTCCCAGGCTGAGACCTGAACCTTTTCCTGTGCACCTGCATTCCTGCAGCCTTTCCTTTCTATCCAGTGCTTCATCTCCTGCAGTGCCTTTCCCTCTCTGTCCAATTCTCCTACAGATTTTTCACTGCCTTCCTTGACCAGCTTGCAGCAAACTACTGTTTAATGGCATGAAGACTGTTGTACAAAATGCTCTTTAGATAAGATGAGCAAGCATTCAGGAGCTTTAGCTGGGTGTGATGGAAAAGCAGTGGCAGTGGTTGGGGGGGGTTAAAAATGGGGACATGGTGGTGAGGGGTGAGGGTTTGCATCTTGCCTAAGCTTTTTTTTTTTTCCTGTTAGGGTGAATGTTTTCAGTATAAACCCTTAAAACAGTCATCAAAGCAGCTGTATGGTGAAGAAGTGTAGCTATGATTTGCACACCTTAAACCTTGAGTTTTGTTTTCTAGTATCTGGTAGCAGCCAGCTGTGGTGGCTAAGCCAGTGTCAGATATTCAGAGCCCATCTAGGCTCTAGTCCGCATGATTCTTGTTTTCAGCTTAGTTCAGCTGTTCTTATTTGTTCTGAATTTTCTGTTTGTTTGTTTCGATTTTTCATTTTGGGTTTTTTCTTTTTATTTTTGCTTGAGTTCTGGAAGGTGACCCAGTTAAACTTGTTCTTGTTTGATATTTGCTATTTCCACCCACTGTGGCTACTTCTTTTTGATGCAAATATTCAGTCCTGTCCTGGATGCAGGGGAAGTGAGGGAGGAAACAAAGTCAAATGAATGCAAAGAGCTATTTGAGTGTTTGATGCACATACTTTTGCTGCAGAAATGCTTAGCTGTATTTGCTTCTTTGCTGGTAGGTTAGGGTTTCCAACTAGATATATTAGAAACTGGGGAAATCCCACTTAATGAAACAGCTAAAGATAGGTTAGAAAGTAAGAGCTGAGGACACAGCAGCAGTTAAGTGTTTTTTTTGGCAGTCCATCAACAGGAAGGGGATTCACTTGAATGTTTCCGCCCTTTCATTTTTTATGTGTGGTTGTTTTGGTTTTTTTTTTTTTAATTTTAAAGGAGAAGAAAGACCTTCTTCTGCATGGGCTGGCAAAACTGCCTTGATTATTGTTTTTATCCTTTCTTTTTCCCCCCAGTCACACTTAGCTTACAGAATTCTTCCTCACACACCTGCTACCACAACCATAAATTATTTTAGGATTAGGCAATCAGAGATTGAGGGCATGTATCTGCAGAAGGGACTGGGGAACAAATTTTGTATTTTGATTGCTCTGTGCTGATGGAGATCTTGGGGCACAGGCCAAACTGGAGATCTTGATTTCTTTGCATATGCTCTTTTTGCAGCTGCAGTATTCTTTCCAACTCTTATCAGTACTTCCAAGCTAAGCACAGTCGTTTCGATTTTCTGCTGCTTCACCATTGGATGCAGTTGTCTGTGTCGCTTCTTTTAATGCTGAACATTCCTAAGCTTTTTGAATAACTTACATTTTTCAGTGGTGGCTGTGTCTTACCAGCAAGCCACGTTTGCCAAACTATCTCAGAAGACAATGAGGAATTGGGGGATCCTGTATTCTTACAATTGTCTGTATTCAGCTTTTGTGTGTGCTAGAGGGAGGCATTGTTGTTAAAAAAATTCCAAACCTGTTGCAATTTTCAGTAGAAGATTTTCTTCCTCTGCAATTGGAAGTTCAAATCGAGACCAGAATCCTCTGGGTTTAAATAGGGAATGCATGTGACTGTATATTAGGTCTGTTTTGTTGGTTAGATCCATGTCCTTGATTCTAGCCTATTCTTTGGGGCAGTCTTTTTTTCTGTTTTGTCTCTTGGAGAAGTTAAATCCAGCAAGGGATTTTACTTTAAAACCCCATAAAACCAAAGGTGACCTATTCCGGCTGGAGATTAATGTTTATATTATTACCCCAGAGGAGAATTTGCACCTTGTCAAGCTGTAGAATTCTGGCATCTTCCTGCCAGCGCCTTCGTTTCTTTCTTAATCTCCAACACTCTTTTAGTACTTGTTAATTCATGCTCTCCTTGCTATATTATGCTCTGGTATGTGCGCAGGCTGCTGAATTCAGGTTTTTGTAGTGATGCTGTACTTTTTTCATGAGCTTGTGGTATAGTGTGTGGGTGAAATTGGAAAGGGAAACAATTAATTTTGGACTGAGCTTTAATACTTGACATTCTGCTTCCATCTGATAAGCAATATGAGTGGGATATCTTCAAGGAACATGAATCAATTAAAGTCCATGCACAACAGAGATGGTAACAGTTGTGCCCAAGTAAATTTCCACTCCTCTGGAGGGCATTTGTAAGATTTGCCTTCTAAGGCAGTAGCTGGTGCATTTCATAAGGATAAAGAAAGAGGAGAGTGGAAGTAACCTGGAGGAGGACTTCTGTGTTAAATCAGTGTGAGGAAAAACCTGATGGCCAAGTACACATTTGGGTTTTGTTGTGGGGTTGTTTTTGACATAAAATTATAGCACAAAATTGACAAAGCTTTGGCAGTAGCAATCTGCTGGTTTGCTGGTTCATTCTGTTCTACGCCCAAGGAATGGTATCCTTTTTCTTTTTTTTTCAATCCAGAGAATATCTTGAAAGAATGGTTGTTTTGGAATGTTTTTATCGTTTTAATGTTACAGCTCGTCAAAAAGAACATGTAAAGAAGCAGCGTACTCTTTTCTTAAAATTTAACTTAATTCTAATGATGCCAGCTACAGGCAGAGATTAGTATGAGACTATCCTGAACCTGACTGTTGAGTGAAACCCAGCTATGAGTTGTTATGTATGGGGTAGGTGAGATACCCTGCTACCACAGGGTTCCCATTTGAGACTGTTGGCATGATTTTGCTTAGCCACCTAAACTTTGCTCACATCAAGGCACTAAACTGTAGGTCAGTGTGATGGGGATTTATTTCCAACACTGTTATATCACTCTTTGGAAGATTTGGCAGAAGGGTGAGAGGGTACAGAGCAACAGCTCTTTTTTCCCCTTTTCCCATTGGAAAATGCATTAAAACCTATTTTTGGCAGGAATATGCAGATTCCAGCCACTTTTAATACCAGTAAGGGAACAGCTTGAAATTTCTTTTCTGTTTCACCAATGTTGAAAGTTTATTAAAAACATGCAAGAGCTTTTGTTTGATTCATTTTTTTCTTTTGAATTTAAAATTGATTCAGTATAGTAAACTCTACTAAATTTATCAGAGCAACATACCTTTACTTACTCAAAGCTTTCAGCAGTGTTTTGGGCTAGCTGTACTGGAGCGAATATACGTTCTTCTGAACTTCATAGCCATAGGATGCCCTCTAGGATGATGTTTGGCTCCCTTTGGTTATTAAAAGAAAGTACTTGTGAAACACTCCGGGTTATTCTGCTGCAGTTTGGAAGAACATAAGTAAAATACATGTTGTTCCTCAGAGTAGTGGAACATGCACTTTCTTGGGGGATGCTTTGCTGCCACACCTCCTCATGCCCATTCCCATGAAAACTCACTTTTCCCAGCTGCCTTAAACTTTTTTATTAGTTAAGCCTTTCTAGACTGAGCTGAAGACAACCATTTTGTATTAGGAGTGTTAGAAAAGACATTGTGGCTTTAATGTTAATCCAAGTGCTCTTTTTGTGGACAGAGAAGACTACCATGTGTGTTAGATTGAAGCTGCCAAGCTAATAGTTGCCTGTACTTCAGCAATAGGTGTGCTTGCTGGTGTTTGTTTAAATACAGGAACTGTTGATATGGTACGCTTCAATTTAATAATCCAACTTTGAATAAGCTTAATATATTTTTAGTTTATAACTAAAGGGTGAAATTGAGCAGGATCTTTTTAGAATAAATAAATAAAACCCTTTCTGCTGCTTATTCCCTTCTCTGTATTAATCCTCCCTCTCCTCCCTTCCTCCTCTGGAGTTTTACCACCCTCGTGAATAATGAATGAGCCTGAGGATTAAACTGTGTTTCTCCAAAGTGGACTCCTCTGTCTGTGTAAAACAGCTAACCTAGTTTCAGTTCTGTGCAGTGCTGAGAGATTTTTGCTTATAATGAAAATAGTAGGTTTTTTAATCCTTTGGCATTCCACGTGACTCCTCTGTAGCATGTCTGACTCTTATTTGCTGCTGAGCAAGTTTCAACCAGCTACAACTCTTGCAAATCCATTTCATTCATTAATAGACCTTAAAGGTCAGTGTGGATTCCTGCGTGCATGGGAGAAGCTATTAATATTTTATCATTTAAGATCAATGACAGGAGAACACCTACCTTTTGTGTCCTAATGGGTGGCTTTGTAGGCTTCAGCCAGCTCATTTGAGTCTTGTTTCTTGAATGCAGCTTGCCCATTGCAGCTGCCCATTCCCATTAGTTGGTAGGAGCAGTACAGCCTGGTTTGAACACAGTCACTGCAGACTGGCAGGCACACACTAACTTCTGTACCACAAGTTCCCTTAAGACAGCCTTTTCTGAGAAGGGGAGGAAGGGAGAAAGAGGTCTTATTTCTCTTGAAAAGACATGGTCATGCCAGAGGTGGTTACCAAAGGATAAATAGCCTTATTTTTCCACTTCTTTGGAAGGTGAATTCTAGCCTTCAAGATGTCTACAGTGAGTATTCCTCCAGTGTTGCTGTGATCACCAAACTCCCCTAACAAAACAGCAGTCCTCTGCCCGCAGAACTTGACTGGCAGGAGTGGGCAGTGACTACCTCAGCAGGTCTTTTTCCCATCCTGGAAAAAGTCCTTTGAGGGAGAAATAGTAACTTCATTTCTGTGCTCCTTCAGTGCTTGCTGCTTGTGGTGGGACTGAAATAAATATTGAAAGGGCTTCTGCTACTTCAAGGATTAAGGGAAGTGCACTCGGGACCTATGTAGAGATCTGGCTGTCTTGCTGCATACATCAGCAAGCAAGTATGTAACTTTTAAAATTTAATTTACTATTTGCACTTTCTCTCTTTAAAATCTAAAAGGCAAATTATTGCTTGGTCTCAGTTTGGGTTGTTTGTTTGGTTGGTTTTTTTTTTAATTGGTGCATCTTTAGTTATACAGATATTCAAAGGGTACTTTTTCATATTTCGTAGTTACTTTTAGGCCTGCAGGTTTAAACAAAATACTGTCTGCACCCTTGTCGGTATTTAAAATAATGAAAAATTGTCTGGCTTTTTTACCAGCGATACTTTTAGTCACTTGAAGGGCAGCTTTACTCTTACGGTTCATTGATGATGAATTCTGAATTCATTTTTATGTGGAATGAATATGGAAATGATGTGGTTTGTTATTGCTCTTACCTGTAGGTACATCTGTGGTAATATTGGAAGTACCTGAGGTCTTGATAAGGGGGTAGAGGCATTTTGACATACTGATTTTGCTGATGTTTTGTTTGTACAAATGTGTTCATGTAAAAACATGATCAGACATTTTGTTCATATAATGCTAGACTTTCAGTCTTCCTGTCTGTTGTTGTGAACTTGTTGCTTTTGACCTTTGCTTTATAACTATCTTAAGTCTTTAAAACAGAGATTTTGTGTATGCTTCTAGACAAAACCTTCAGAATGTTTCACTGAACTCCATTATGCGACTTCTCTTTGCAGCCTGAGATTTCTTAATGCCTCTGCCAACAAACTGGAAACGCTTCCTCCAGCCACTCTTTCTGAAGAAACCCATAGCATCTTGCAGGAGTTGTATTTGACCAATAACAACCTCACAGATAAATGCGTACCCTTGTTAACAGGCCATCCACACTTGAAAATCTTGCACATGGCTTACAATCGCCTACAGAGCTTCCCTGCAAGGTAGGTAACTGGTTTTACTGCCTCTGGCCCCACTGGTGAGTGGGCATCATGAAACATTTTCACAGAGAGAATTAAATTGCACAGAAATGTGGTGGCACAGGCTGTATTTGGAATGTAGTGATACTTAAGTGCACGGATTCACCTGCTATGCCGTCTTGCACGTTGCTACCCTCTCTTGCATTACACAGACAAGTGAGTGCTACATGTCAGTCAGTGTGTTTTGATTGTGCTTGAAACTCTGCAACTGGACTAATGCAGCATGACCACAATATGCTTCTGAGGCCAAGCAAGGAAGTCTTCTGTTTTCCCTGGCTTGGTCACTTTGCTTACACCTGGCGGGCTTCTCCTTACAGAAGATTTGTGAACGTAACAGTCTGGTAATGTCCTTTGGAAGTGGACTAGGCTCCACTAGGGAAAAAACCTCTCACACCAGAAGGAGATTCTGCCTTGGCAGCAATTTCTGTGCTTTCAATTCACTCTACTTTAATCAGAAGTCTTTCAAGTGTAAGATATGCTCTAAAGCTGATGGGGTACAACCTTGGAAAAGAGATGCCCATAAATAAAGGAAGAGACATCTCTGTCCTTGTGTGATGTTCTGAGAAGCTGGGCTTCAACAGCAAAGGGGGATGGAGGGAAATAAATTAGGGGGAAGGGCTGAATGGGATGTCAGAAGGTGGAGAGGAAAATCTGGGAATAAGTGAAAAACTAGGGTTGAAAGAAAGGAGAAGGAAGGAGGTAAAAGAGTGAAAGTGAGCTGGTGAGAAGGGGGACTGTAGGCAAAATAAGTCATTTGAAAGGTGGCATTAACAAAACATTGACAGAAGCAACACATGTTTTGTTCCACAACTGGGTTAGTGACTGATGTGAGGTGACAGGCACTGCTGTGAACAGGGATCAAAGTCTGCAATTTTATTTCCTTAAAATAATGAAAAGCACTGCTCTTATCACCACTTCAAAATAAAATATGCATCTCTATTAAAAGAAAAATTCTCATACTCTTGTTTTCATAGCAAAATGGCCAAGCTGGAAGAGTTGGAAGAAATTGATATTAGTGGGAACAAACTGAAAGCCATTCCAACAACCATCATGAACTGCAGACGTATGCATACTGTAATTGCTCACTCCAACTGCATCGAAGTCTTCCCAGAAGTCATGCAGCTTTCTGAAATAAAGGTAAGGAATTAATGTGTTTTGGAAGAAGCAAGTATAATGCGACTTCTCCAATTCTGTTCTCTCCTCGTGTCTCTCATTGCTATGGGATAGTTTATTCTCAGAAATTATGGAGGTGCTTTCTCCTCTGAGGTCATATGCAAAATATTTGCCACTCTGCTGCCTTAGAGTACAATGGAAGAACCACCTCAAAATCTGATTTTACACTCACCTTCACCAGATCCTATCTCCTCTGCCATAGAAGTGTTAGTTGTCTTCCTCTGACAGTCTGTTATGATAAAACTTCAACATTTGGCAAGAGCTATGCGTAATTAACTCTTGCTGCCTTGGCAATTGGTTGATTGTGTAGGAATGAACTTTGTTTAGAGTGCGTGTTAAAAACTGCTGAACCTGCAAAATAGGATAGGCCTTGGGGACAGAGATAAATTCCAGGAGCACAGGATTTGAGTACTTAGGCAAGCTACTTTAATTTTCCTAATTGCAGTCATATTTTGTACAACTGGAGGAATGCTTAATATATCTCTTGTATGTGTTTCCAGAAGTAAATCTGTACTTTCCCTGACACTTCTTTTTGTGGGACACATTCTCTGCTTGACTATGCTGAAGAACACTGCTGCTTACCTTTTGTGAATTGAGTTCCTGCTTCTTGTCTGGCTATAGTGTAGGATATTTGCACTGTGTGCTGTTTCCGCTGGCCAGAACTGGGACACTGTTAACTCACAGCATACAAATCTTGTGATACAGCAGAAAATCTGTCGTTCTCTGAGGCTGAGAACTGATTACCTATTTGCCAAACTTGTCAAACCAACTTGTGTCCTTCAGGCACTCTGTAAAGTCAAAGGGCTAAGTTCCCAGCCTGCCATGTGTGCCTCAGTGTCTGGGGTCAGGCAAAGCAGCAGGAGCAATAATTCTCTTGGACAGTGAGTACATGTAAAGATGAGTTTTGTGGTTTTGCCAGGAAATCTCAAACAAACTTGTGGGTTTTTGAATACTCCTCCCTCTTTGGAACAATGGCCAGAGGAAGTGGAAAGCCATTTAGAATCAATCAGAAGCAAAGCCTTTTTTCTTAGAGGAAGAATTGGGGTGGAGGAGCAGGACTCTGTGCAGTAAACATTTCTTTAAAAATATGAGGGTGGTGGTAATGGAAAAAAAAAAGTAAACAGGCCAATAAGGAACAATCCACTTTTTCCTTTTGTTTGTGCATTTTGGGGAAAGCTGAATATTTTATTAAAGCGTCAGTATTTAAAGTGCTACTCTGCCACAACACTTAGCAGAAAAATGCTATTGGAAGACCTAGTAGTTTCTTCCTGCTGGCTCCCTACAGTTATTTAATTCTTTTTAGCAGAAGAAAGAGGCATGGATGTCAGTAATTGGTTTGGGACTGCAGGGTTAGTGTGTGTGACTTCACCTAAGAGGGCACCATGCTCTAGGACTCCATCTTTGTAGGAAGAAAATGCCTGGTCAGTACTCAAGCTTGGGTTTGACTTACATGAGATAAGTGCATATAGTTGCCAGATGGGAAGGTGCCTTGTCGGGCATAGCGGTTCTGGACTCCTAGTGATATTTCTAGTTCAGGGTTGGTGTTTGTCAGTTTGGAGGTCAAGCTTGTGCTGCCTGCCCTGTATCTGTTCAAGTTCAGAATTAATTGCTTAAGTATGGATTTGGTCATTTAATGAAATAAACTTGCTTGTAGTAAAGCACAAAGTTGTATATTCTCATGTCACCTTTGTAATTATATCATATTTGATGGTTAATTTTAACTGAGGTGGCATTCAAACATGCTAAACTTCTTGGGAAACTCGAGGTGATCACTGATTTGCTTTTGTATTTAGCCTGACATTTTATGTTTTTGGAGTCAGTGGTACTGGAACAGTTAGTAGCAGCATTTACTATACTGCTTGAAATAATTTCAGAAAAAAAAGCTAGGATAAATGATGATGCTTTTACACTTGCAGTAATTCCAGGATTTCCAAACACAAGGTCATTTTAGTGATAACAGTTGTCTCAGCCTTTTGTACACACTGTAGTCAAGGCTGCAGAATTTATGTGTTTCCTCTGTGTTAGAGCCTGGTGGATGTCTCTGAGATCTTATACAATACATTTTTTTAGCGTTTTTATTGTATTTTATGACAGTTATTTATACTGACAGGTTTATCTGTGCACACTGAAATGTCTTCTGCAAATTGTCGAGCAGCTGAAAGCACACACACCTGAGTCAATGCCCCAGCAGACTCTTCCTTACAGCTGTTGTTTGACTTCAGTTTCCTTGCCTTACAGAATTAAAAAAGGCACTTTTAAAATGGTTATCCAGCATCCTGGTGTTCTTTCACAGTCACCCAGTTGAGTAGCCCTTATTGCTTGAGCAGAGCTCAGCGACCCAGGCTTGCTTTTTCCCACCTGCGACCTGGCTTTACTTTTATCATCCAGTTTTTGTGGACTGATCAGTTGCTTCTCTTCCATGGTTGTCTTGCTGGGCTGCTGCAGTGAGGGTGATACAGAGGTTTCTTGTCGCAGTTTTTAGTTAAACTTGGCTTTCGTAGGAGCATTACCTTGAAATCCAAAATAAGTGAAGATCTAGTAGCAGTAGCATCTTAAAGAAAAAACTCAATCTCTGGTAGTTAGTTTTTCTCCTAGTTAAATAAGTTAGTATCAGTATGCTCACCTTCAGTCACAACTGGAGATAACTCAAGTCATTTCCGGCCGTGAGCAAAACTGTTACAAAGCTGTAAATGCAGCGTAAGAAAATGCGGAATACTTAAACCCCGTCTTCCAACTGACCTGTCCAGTGCAAAATCCTATGTGCAATTGCAGGAGTTACTCCTCTGGTGCTACATGGGTGTGGCTAAATGAGTTGCGTTTAAAATAATGCATGAGGAAATGTGGATTGGTTAGGAAATAATGGTTTCCTGCTTTCCTGGGGAATAGAATAAGGAGTAAATTTAACAGAGACATGCAGAAAGGCCCTCTTAGGATTTTCTGGGCTTTATTTGTCCTGTTAGAAGAATAGGCTAACCTGATAAATAAGCTATCTTCACTAGTGCCTAGGGACCAAGGGATCTGCTGTAGAGGGTTGCTGCCTTTGACGTATTGGGCATCTAATGAGAATCATGAAATTACTTTACTGATCTTTATACTTGTTACTCCAGCATGCTCTTCCATCAAATTTGTAATGGCATTGAGGTGTTGAACACAGCAAGGCCTGCTGGCAGCTTCTTTAATCTGCAAAGTAATTACTAGCTCTCTGGAAGCAGCAAGGAGTTGCGCAGAGGAAAAAAGCTCCCTGGAATAACTGTTCTGTTAAGCTGTCTACTATTTTATTTGCGTGACAGATTTAAAGTCTGATTTCCTTATCAGGTTTAGATAACGTCGGCAGTTTATTCTTCATGGATAATGCCTCCATATTAGACAACCTCAGGATTCAAGATTTGGCTTGGAAATCTGTTATTTCCACTGCGTATATTTAATAAAGTGTTAGGTGATTTTTCTCTTCCAGGTTTTACTAGGTTATCTTAGGTCTTCTTCCAGCTCAAGACCCAATTTCTTTGAATACATCTACAAAAATGAAAGTGTTTTGCTTGTATCAATGAAAATTATGTAATGGTCAAAATGTGCAGATAGGAAAAGGTTCCTTCCACCCCTTTCAGCTTTCTGTTTTATTAAAGTTTTTTAAGTCTTTCTCTTTTTGCAGATTGAAAGTAGAAAATGGTCTTTCTGAAAAATATGAGTAGCTCTTCTATCCTTTGTTAAATACCAGCCTGTTCTGTCCTCTTGATGATTTTTCTCTTCAATTTTTGGTGCATGCTACTCTTGTGATCCTGTAATAGTGTTTGAAGAGTTGGTTTTGTTCTAAAATGCCATATTTTTCCCTGTGTGTTGACTTCCATCTTCACAATTCAGATTTAAATTATGTTTGAGGATTTTGTCATTCTATCTAGTTCAGTTGTTCTAGCTAATTCGTGCTTAGCTGGTGGATAGCCAGCAAGTTTCTCTGCTCTTTTCTATTTTTTTTTCTGAAATATCTAAGCTTTCATCTTTTTGACTCATTTTATTGACTTTATATTTAAATATGAATTAATCTAAGATGACACAAATTCAAATCATGTTTAAAATGGCTCCATTTTTTTTTCCCTTTTCCTTTCTACTCTTCCTTCCCTCTGCTTTATTTATTAAAAGACTGGTTTGATCAGTAACATTTTTTCTGAAATACTTGAAAATACACTGACCGTCTTTGTCTCTGTGAAGAGCAGACAAAATTTACTAGTTTTGTAACAAGATGATGCCTGGCCAGAAATGGAAATGGAGGGAACATATTTCTAGGTGTCCCAGACATCTGGTAAGATGGCTAAATGCCATATGAATTTATTTTGTAAGAACTACTTACTTAAATGAATGGTCTTCAGTCTTAGTTGCAGCCTTTATTGTTCAGGAAACATGCATTATTACATTTAATCAAAATTTGTATGATCTTGATGACAGTGGAATTTTCTTGCTTATTTGGCTGCTTTCCTTTTGCAGTGCGTGGACCTAAGCTGCAATGAACTGAGTGAAGTCACATTGCCTGAAAACCTGCCTCCAAAACTACAAGAGCTGGACCTGACTGGAAATCCCAGATTAGCCTTGGATCACAAAACCCTAGAGCTGCTGAAGTAGGTTACCTTACAGAGTGGGGAGGGGGAAGAACAATTCCTGTCACTGGGATGTGACAAAACCACAATACATGGAAGTGTAAATCTCTTAACGAGTATGACTCCCTCTCGTCAGTGGATCAGAAAGTAACAAATTATGTGGATAGGTCAGAAATTGATGCTTTTTAAAGAGGATGATTTACTGACTTCAGTGCAATTGCTTTCAGCTGTAATTCCTGAAGGGATCTGTTAGTCTGCTATAACCACTATTGGACCAGTATGATCTCCATTTTACTTCTGATATTAATTCAACCAAAATACTTATTTTATTCTACTGTTGAGATGTGAATAGCAGCTTACAGTACTTTTTTTGCTCACATTCATCTGCTTGGGTCTGTCTTTGCCATTGTGTTGCTTTTTACCTCTTCACATACTACTTCTTGTTACCCTTCGTAACTCTCTGCTTTTGTCCTAGAAATTTGTATTAATATTTAAACCTCTCCTGAAGAGTCGCGTCTCCCATTCTGCTTGCAGCAAAGCTAGTTCCCTTGCTTTGGGACCGTCTGTTTCTTTCCTGTCTACCTGTTTGTTTCCTGCCCCAGGACCTAAGTGTCATCCATAACTGAAATTGGCCAAGTGGCTTGTGCCTCCCCCTGCAGTGTGTTGGGAAACTGTCATGCTAAATCAGATCATTTGTGGACAGTGATGCTGCCTTGAGCTTTTCTAATGTCCTGAAGGAAACTGCACCAGCTCTGAGTTTCCTTCTGAGTGTCTTTGATCCTTAAATATTGAGTGATTCCAACAAGGGTTGATTTACTTTTTAAGGCTTGAGCAGTTGCTTCGTGGTGTTTGATTTTAAATGGTTAAGATCAGACACTGGAGTAATAAACATCATCTGTTGTGCAAGCAAGGGAAACTTACAGTGTGAGTTTGCTTTTAGCTTGAATCAGCAGATTTTATCAAATTTAAATGGAAATTTGAATGTTGAGTTTTCACAGATAAAAACAAGAGTCCATGGTATGCAGCAGACAGTGGGGGAGAAAAAAGGGACATTCATCTACCTTAAGAGCTGCTTTATTGTATACAGGAAACCTTCTTGAAGAAGCAGTGTGTAGTGTTGCTCTCATTCACAGGGTAAAAAAAATAAAACTATATAGATTACAAAGCTAATTGAATTGTCAGAACTTGAAGTGAAAATCGGCTTTTCTTGTGTACAGCACAGCAGACAGGATGGGCAAGCCAGTCTTTTGCCACTTTAGTATTCAGGCATCATGCCCTTTAGCCATATTATACAAATTTAAGTGCTAAGTAGTAGAAGAGTAGTGTGTCCCAGTTACATGTTACATTTTCACTAGTGTATGCATTGTCTTTAATTCACAGAAAACTTTTTTCTTCTTATGTGTGCATTTTGTTGATTATTTGGGGTTTTTAAAATAAATTATGCTTAAGACCTCAGGTCTATTATCTTCCCTAATATTCATTAGCCACAGTCAGGTGTTTGAGGCCTTTTGAGGGGCTTCTTAGTGTCTGTACTGATATACTACACTGACTTCTATGGTATACTGCTATAATTGACATAGAGGAGGTACTCCTTTCACTTGTTTTTTGTGGCAGGCACAAAAATACTTGTGCACTTAGAACTTTTTATATCTTCCTTATGCATGTAATAGGCAGCTCTCCATCTGTGCCCTGGCAGGATTCACGCAGGTAGTAGGTTAATATGCATTCTCAGTGCTGGTGAGAAGAGTCTTGTCATGCATGCTTGCTTTTTTTAATATGTATGGAGATTTTAAAGGAGGCTTGCATACTTAGGAGGATGTTGCCAAGTGATTTATTGGATGTAAGAATTTTCAGTAGCAACTAAAAGGAAAAAAAAAAAAAACACAACAAAAAAGGATGCTGCTACTCAGATTTTGAGGAAAGAGCATCTAGTTCAATCGTAACAATCATTTTAAATTAGGGAGAAAATAAACCATGCTGCCTCAAGCTTTGGACCATATTCCCTGAATAGGGTGTGCTGCCTGGATATCATTCCTTTCTGGGTACATGGTCTATTTGTAGTAGTGCCACTGAGGAAGCTGAAATTGAGGTAGCTTTTTTCACCACTGCTGGAAGCCTTGAGACAACTCTGGGTCCTTGACCTGCCCAGGAACCAGGGGTCAGTCAACTCAGTTAAAAAAGAAACAAACAGAAAAACCTTTTTGATCCAAGTTCCTCTGCCCTGGAGGATAAGTGCCTTGTATGAGAAGTCTGTGAAGAAAGTGTGTTTGCTCATGTGTGTAGTGTTCCGCAGGTGCAGATGGAATTAAAATCTCTGCTATTTTAGAAGAGATCCAGGTTTCCAGTTTGATTTGGGGTCAGATAATCTTTTCTAATGCTTGTGGTGAGATGTTTGCCTCCTGTTTGTGACAGAGGGCTGCAAAACCAAGGGCTTAAAACACCAGCGGCTCTAACGTTATTTATATCATTTGTTTGCTTTTAATCTGCCCTCACTGATGTACATCCTGACTATTAGTGTAAAAAGAAATTGAACTGGATATGACAGGACTTCAGGTTATTTGCGGAAGACTGCAATACTGAAAAGACTTTTCTGCATGTTCAGGTCAGGTGGGGGTTTGGATAGAGAAAAATGAATGCTCAGAGTGAACAGTTAGACCTTTCTGCTTGTGTTCTTTTATGATTCATTTGGTTCATGAAAGGTTCGGTTGCCTTTGAAGTGTCTGCAGCGTGTGGGGGAGCTCGCTTTCGCTGCCTTTGGAAGAGAGCGGTAGGGAGCAGGCAGAAGGTCATCTCTCCCCAGCAAAGCAGGGCTATGAAGAGAAGGGTATAAACAGAGAGGGCTGGGCCCTTTTGAAGTCTTTACTATGCTGCATGAGTTAGCCTTTAGCCTGAATTTCAACTATGTTGGTAGTAAATTGGAGAGTAGAGGATCAAGGGCCTTAAGTAAAAATTGGACTGCACAATTGGGGAAGACAGAAGGGCTGTGCTTGCTGTCAGGACCGCTGGCTAGCTCTTGCAGGTTGGTGCAAGACCAGAATGGAGCGAATTTCTGGTTTATGGGCATTTTCATGGAAGGCTGTTACTACATGTTGCTGCTGCTAAAGTCTTTTTTTTTTTTTTTTTTTCTCCTCCATGTAGGGGATGGTGTGGGTCGTACAGGTGGTTTCGTTTCAGTACAATGAAAAGAGCTCAGAGACCTGTTAAAATGGGTGGGAGAGACGCTTAAGTTAAAAAATCACTCCCCTGTACTGGATTTCATCAAGCTAGTGATAAATGTGCCTTGTATTCCTACTGGGCCAGGTTTGAAACAAATAGCTCAGGGGTGAGGGCAGGGAAAGCAAAGCCAGCTAAGCAAAACAGTGGAGCTGACACCCTCATAGAGGCTCAGTTATTTACTGCTTTTTTGTTCTCTTGACATTTCAAGCTGGATCATGTCGGCACTTCAATCCATTGCATCTTTCCCCTTTCCTTTCTCCTTGCAGCAATATCCGTTGCTTCAGGATCGACCAGCCCTCAGCCGGTGATGCTTCAGGAGCGCCGGCAGTGTGGAGTCACGGTTACACAGAAGCATCGGGCGTTAAAAACAAGTATGACCTGGAGTGTTTTTTGATACAAGCATCCTAGCAGCAGAGTGCCTCTGTGCCAATACAAAGAAACCCCTTTTTCAGTAAAAGTTTTGGGGACATTCTGGGCCTCACAAAGGCAGAGGCTGTGCTGTGACTATATTTGTATACTGGGCCCCTGCCTGGCTCCCCACTTTGGTCTTTGTTAGGGAAGTTGCTAAGATACAAGTGTAGCAGACACATTTTGTCTATGCAGGACTTGGGTACTTGCAAAAGATCTAAGTGTTTAAAAGCATTTTCCTCTTTGCAAGGCTGCTTTATCTTCAACCAAAGGATGTTTACCAAGCAAATCAGAGATACTAAAGGAAGAGACAGAATGGCCAAAACTCTGAATATTCATAGTGTGCAGAGCTCCTGTGACTAAGGCAGCACTTGACAAATAATGTACTAAGAGTCTGCTAGTTTCTGTGTTGCTGGCAATGTGATGAATCTTTCTTTGTTCCTTAAATACCTTTTTAGAGATCTTCTGCTACCTAGGTTTCTGTAGCAAGTGCCAGCAAGCCTTTACTTATTGTTAACTGATGTAACACACAGCTTGGTCATCAGCATGTTAAATTACAAGGATGGCTTTCAGAGGAGCAAGTGCAGTTTAAACTGGTGTTGTTCCAGAGATACTTTTCCTCCTATTTCTACAAATAAGGGACTTGTTCACATGTTGAAAAGGAGGAAGAATCCTTAGGGCTTGTCTTGAACTTCCAATATAGTTCTTTCCACATCTTAGCACTGTTGATGGGCCTGACTCTTCTTCACAGCTCAGAAAGCACTTCGGAAATGCTTGTGAGCAAAGGTGGTCAAAACTACCTCTCAGATTAGGCCGCATCTCTCTGATCTGTCTTGACAAGATGAGAAACTAGTAGCAGGTAACAACTTCGATGTTTTCCTGCTTTTTTTTTCACTAGGCTGTGCGTGGCAGCACTTTCCGCCAATAACTTCTGCGACAACCGGGAGGCACTTTATGGTGTGTTTGATGGTGACCGCAATGTGGAAGTGCCGTATCTGCTGCAGTGCACAATGAGTGACATCTTAGCAGAAGAGCTTCAGAAAACAAAAAATGAGGAGGAATACATGATCAACACTTTCATTGTTATGCAGAGGTGAGTCTTGGATCTGAAGCTTTTTTTACTTTGTGTATGTTTACTGGGCAGTTTTTTCACTTTCAGGTCAGACGCCTAAGACACCTGGGGTTTTTTTCCAAAAAAAAAGAAGAGAAAAAAGACTTGGTATCTGGCTATGGCTTTTTCTTTTATTGCTTGCTTTGTGAACGTTGCCCCCTGTTCCTTTCAGGTGTGGGGAGAAAAACCCCAATGCCTCTCCACCCAAACAAACAAAAACCCCAACAAAAACAACAACCAAAACACACACCCCCAAAAAACCCCACCTGCAAAGTTACTAAATGCTCATGAATAATGGTGGCTGGAGGTTTGCTCTTTTCTGTTATCTTCTTTAAAGTCTTACTCACAGTTGGCCATAACTAAGTCAATGGTATGAATCTCTGGATCATCTTCTTCTAAACTTCCTTACTGCTACTGGCTGCAAAGCCTGGGCTGATCATTTCTGATTCTCTGTACCAATTTAGGTTATTTAAGGCTATGCAAATATTAAAAACATGTAGTCTGACTCCTTAGAAAGTTCTGTCTCCTGTCGTCCGTTTGGCCTTAGAATATTATTTGAGCAGGACCCATCCAAAGAGATTATGATATGATAGCTGCGAGTCTAATAGTAGCTCTGTGTAGTGGTTTGGAAACCTCTGTGCATGCTGTTCTTGACAGAAGAAATCGTGCCTGGGGAGACACCAAGTGAAGGAGGAGTACGAAGGGAATTGAACAAAGAGGTCAGGGAAACAAAGAAGAAAGCAAATAAGCAGCTTAGAGACTGAGGAAATGGATCAAGTTAAAAGGAGCATTATTTATCCTTCCATTGTTGCACCTTTGGAAAGGAAGAATACTGAAGTTCTGGTATTGGAAGCAGTAGGGTGGTATTGAACCTTAAAAGAGAGAAAATGCTTCCTTCCCATAATTGCTAGTAACAGTGCCTCAGACTGGTAGCTGAGAAGATGGTTGCTGTATACTTAAAATATTAAAAAATAATAATACATGTGAGTATCAAAATACTTAGTAAGTGGTTTTCTTTACTACTAATGCAATTTCACAGGAATGGGGCATTCTTATGAAAAGCTGCCTTTTTTTTTCCCTGGGTCTCAAGTCAAAATAAGCTAACCCTTTCTTTGGAGAAACAGAAACTATTCATTCCAGTGGCATTTAACCATTTATTGACGATTATTACAGATGATACAACACCCCTGAAGTGTGTTTTTAAAAAAGAAAATAAAAGAGCACATTGAAGCTTGGTTACAAATTTAGTTGTGCATTCTCTCCCCAGGATTTTGAATCAGAAGTTCTTGCCAGCTATACCTAGACTTAATACAAATTTTAGTAACCTCCATAATTAGCTCTCTAATTACTGTAATTCCTAATTACTGTAGGAGAAGACCCTAATAAACAAGATGCTGAGAAGGATGGATGGTTTTTCAGTCTAGTGTTGAAATGAATTTACATTCTAATGATAGGATTCTGAAAACTTCTGTTTCATCCGTTTTGTTGTTGTTGTTGTTCACTGTGACTCCTGCTAAAACAACTGGCTTAAATATTTCTAAGAACCTATTTAACAGGTTAGTAACTGACAGGATAAAAATGAAAAGTGTGCCTTCTTATAGTGGAGTTAACAGCCACAGTGCTTTCTTCATCGTTATTTGATACTTTAAGAGCATTATTCTGAAGACATCACAAGCCAGTGAACCTCTGCCTTCTGTTTTTGCTCAAAATTTGAGTTTTTACAGTTAGGAATATTTTCATAATAAAATCTGTTGCTTCAGAAGCCAAAGAACCATCTGGATAATATGAACCCCCTTTTTAAGCTCCTCATGGACTTATTTAATAGCCCTCGGTACTTTTCTAACCCTCTCTGTTTCTTTCCATCTGCCCTTTAAAACAAATTTCTTTAAGATGTAGGGGAAGAGACACAACTTTGCAGCTTGTAGAAGTTCAGAGATTTTTTTCATTGTTTTTGTTCTAAATTTGAGTATCTGCATATGTGTAAATGACACACTGCCTGCAAGCTGCACGTGATTTCTCTGCAGTGCTGCTGTAGTGTCACAGTTTTCAGCAGAGACTTTTGTTTCTGTCCCAGTGATCCAATAGAGTCAGTGTTCTGAGTGCTTGTCGCAGAACAGCGGCTGTTTCTCTGTAGTACCCGTAATGCTTGTTTTTCAATTAAAGAACAATCATTGTTTTGTTTAAATTCCAGGAAACTTGGAACAGCTGGACAAAAACTTGGAGGCTCTGCTGTCCTCTGCCATATAAAACATGATCCCATGGACCCTGGTGGATGCTTCACACTAACCTCAGCAAACGTGGGGAAGTGCCAAACTGTTCTCTGCCGGAATGGAAAACCTCTGCCTTTGTCCAGGTGTTACGTGATGAGTTGTGAAGAAGAGCTGAAGAGGATTAAGCAGCATAAGGCCATTATCACTGAGGTTAGAGAACAGTTAGGGACGGTTGCAACTTGCAGCTTCCTTGGAGAGCATTTGCACAGCAATGCATGAAATTCTGTGTTGATATTAGTAACCTCTAAGAGGTAGTGTTAATGATATGAGTTCCAGAGTTGCACTTTTCCTTTCAAGGTGATTCATATCATGCATCAAGTTGTTTTCCTTCCTATTGCTGTGCTGGATTTTGGTTAGCTTCAGAGAGTGACCAACTGTGATCATGTTGCATTGAAACAGGAAAGCAGACACCCTCCTCCTAACGGGAAGAGGAATTGCTGTGTTGGAGCTGTCATAAAGAGCCTCTCTGAGCACTTGGAGCAATGCTGTCCTTCCCTTAGGAGACTCCTTGCTCCTGGCAGGATGACTTTGCTGTCTGAGCTCCTGTGTTCCCAGAGCTGCCTTTTGACAGGCGGCTCCTGAAGAGAGCACTTGCCCAAAAGGAAAACCCATCCTGTGCTCAGCTGAACTGTGAGAGGGGAGAAAACTATTTGGTCCCTTCTTGTAAGCTTCACGCCACAGCTGTCAGTGTTGCTTTGCCTTGTGTGACACATGCATAGGAGTAGGTAAACACTGAGTCCTCTAATGGTGGAGGAAAAGGCAGAAAACCCACTGCTGTATGTCTGTGAGCAGGGTGTGCATGTGGGGTGGGGGGCAGTGTGAAATAAGTCATGTGCCTATTGATCTTGTCAGGGAAAGGTTCTAAAACGTGACAAGCTGGAAGGGAGTCACTCCAACAGTGTGCATCACTAAGGCACGCTCGTTGTGTTGTTCCTTAGAGAAAAAGGGAAATTTCTGTTCTGAATCTCAGGATGACTCACTGATTTCACACATGTTGATGGTTTATCAGGGCTGTCAGCCTTCTAATGGGGAACTTAACAAGCCGACAAGGTTGGGGTTTTTTTTTCCTTCTGAGTGGTTTTAAAGGGGAAGAATTTTTTAGTCTTGGTTCACTTTTCTGTGGTTCTCTGCCTTATAATAACCACTGCAGTCATCAGCTGGACCAAATGAGTTGTAAATCCTCACCTTGCTTGTTCTTCTTGAGCACGCAATTAGCAGGGTGCAGCTGTTCCCAGCAGGCTGACAGATAGCCAGGCTTGCTCTTTCAGACACTTGCTCTACTTACTCTGGCAGTTTGGATTCTAAGCAGGACACGATCCTGGGATTTGGACATGCATGGGTTTTAATTCTCAAATATGTCCATTTTTACTGATGTTTTCCCTTCAGATATTACTACTCCTCCCCTTGGAAATGTCATATCTAAGTGGAAATGTAGTAAGTAATTGGGGCATGTAAAACATTTCACTACAACTCAGCTGACTGAGAAATGCAGACTTGCTCTCTGCTGCGTTTGACTTGCATGCTTCATTTAAAGTCTTTTTTTTTTTTTAAATGAACTTTTGTTTCTGAAGTGATGAGCGAAGATGAAACCTATGATTTACAGCTGCAAGAGAAGTCATAACTGAATGACCTGGCCCTATATCAAATGGAGCTGTGTGTGGCTTTGCCCTGTATAAAGCCAGATATCGTGGGTGGAGGAGGGATAGGTCTGACTCACTAGTAAAACATTAGTCCAGTTGCCACTCTCAGCTGCAGGACCAGAATAGATGACTCTTTGTTGCAGACTTCTGCTTTGTTGGTCTGAGCATAGGTGATGCTGATGACAAATCAGTAGGGTGTAGGAGGCGTAGCACAGGATTGCAAACCAGCCATTGCTGCGCTCTAATCCCAGCTCTGTCACCTCCTTGCAAGTCACTTTCTTTTCCATCTTCTTGCCTGTAAATGGCAGTGTTGGGGGTACTGCAAAACCAGCCATCAGTAAAATGCAAGGAGATGCAGGTGCTGTGTACCTGAGTCTGCTTTGTTTCCAATTTCCTGTCCTTTCTAATTTCAGGACGGCAAAGTGAATGGTGTGACAGATTCAACAAGAATCTTGGGGTACACCTTCCTTCACCCAAGTGTTGTGCCGCGTCCTCACGTCCAGTCCATCACCTTAACTCCGCAAGATGAGTTCTTCATTCTGGGGAGCAAGGGGCTGTGGGACAGCCTCTCGATGGACGAAGCAGTGGAGGCAGTCAGAAACGTGCCTGATGCGCTGGCAGCGGCAAAGAAGCTTTGCACTTTGGCCCAGAGTTATGGCTGCAATGACAGTATCAGCGCTGTCGTGGTTCAGCTCAATGTGACGGAGGACAGCTTCTGCTGCTGTGAACTTAATGGGGTCCCACCCCCCAGCCCGGGCATTTTTCCCCAGTCTGTCAACGTGGTCATCAAAGACAGGCCAACAGACGCACTTGGGATGCCATCTTCCAGCAGCGGCATGGCTTCGGAGATCAGCAGCGAGATCTCCACCTCCGAAATGAGCAGTGAGGTGGGGTCCACGGCCTCCGACGAGCCTCCCCAGGTAGCCATGAACGAGAACAGCCCGGCCTACCCGGGGGAGCAGCGCTGCATGTTGCACCCTGTCTGCCTGTCCAATTCTTTCCAGCGGCAGCTCTCCAGCGCCACCTTCTCCAGCGCCTTCTCCGACAACGGCCTTGACAGCGACGATGAGGAGCCGATCGAGGGGGTGTTCACCAACGGCAGCCGCGTGGAAGTGGAGGTGGACATCCACTGCAGCCGAGCGAAGGAGAAGCAGCTTCTCCAAGTGCCGGTGGAAGCCAGCGACGAAGGTATTGTCATCAGTGCCAACGAAGATGAGCCCGGCCTTCCCAGGAAAGCTGAACATTCTGCCACAGGCACAATAGGGCGCCGGCGGGGCAACGGTTCTGTGGCACCACAAGAGAGGAGCCATAACTTAATTGAAGTCGCAACAGATGCGCCACTCAGAAAAACAGGGGGCTACTTCGCTGCTCCAGCACAGCCCGATCCTGATGACCAGTTCATCATCCCACCAGAGCTTGAAGAAGAAGTCAAGGAGATTATGAAGCAGCACCAGGAACAACAGCAGCAGCAACAGCAGCAGCAGCAGCGGCAGTATCCAATGGACCACCTGGCAGACTATTATGATACACCACTATGACCCACTCTATTTACTGCTCAGAAATAAACTAACAAGGAGACTTGAGTGTGGGACCCGGTGGGCTCGCATTACAGCAGGGTTTTTCCTTATCCTTTTCCTTTATATACTTCCTTTTCCTTATCCTGCCACTACAAATAACTGCAGCTTTTCAGTTTGCTAGGTTTAATATTCATTGACTTTCTTCTAGAGACGCTTGACCAGTAAAGTTTAAAATAGTTAACCTTCCCTTAACATATCAAGTGTAAAAACAAAAAAACAAAACAAAAAAATAATAAAAAGGTTTAATATATTGCTGAGAAACAGATGATGATGTAATATTTTTTAAAACGGCTCGTTTGTTTTGTTTGAAAAGCAGGGCAGTAGCCAGTGCTAAATGATTTAAGTAATATTGTAATACTGTATTTCTTTGAGAGAAAAGGCTTTTTTTGGTCTTGAAAATGATAGACATTTGTAGAATATGGAGACTAACTCCTAGGAGTTGCTTTACTCTTTCAGGTGACTTAAGTCACTGAGATTCACTAATTTTCTCTGAGAGAACAGTTGATTGGGAAATTCCTGTAAATAGCTCAGTGTTGTATAGTGATGCTTACACGTTTTGTAGCCTTGGCATTAAGGACACAACCTGAAAAATTGACCTTTTTTTCTTAAGTGACTCTTCGGGCCATGGTCATTGAGCGTAACAGACTGAGTGGCTGTGTACAAGTTAGCTAGAGCTGAGATGGTGTAGACCATTTAAAGAAACCCACTTTTTCCTCTGGTCTCTTTCTTTCCTGACTTTTACAGACATGTTTTGTTTGTGTTCCTTACTGCTGCCACAACCAGCATGATTGTATAGAGCTCATTTGCTGTAGAACATTTACATACCAAGAGTTATATTAAAGCCGAATGCACAAATGAACATGTCATAATTTTTGTTATAATAAATATGAAATTTACACCTGATGTCTGCTTTTATGTCTGAATAGCTGCGCAGCAGCTTTCAAACAGTAGTTTGCTGTGGTTGATCAGTGTGCTGCTCAGTTTAAACCAAGAAGTATTGAAACTTTTTTGGCTCAATCACATTTTTACATGAACTGTAGAAGCTCATGTGTACTTTTAGAATTTAAAGGCCATGCAAAATGGCCTTTAAAAGATACGAAACAACTCTGAGGAATTGACCTGCTTCTTTTTTTCTTTCTCAGTACTAATTCAGCACTATTGATTTGCCCTTTGCCACAGTATTGACAATGTCAGAAGACTGAAGAGGAGCGGCACTCTGGCTCTGTCCCACTGGGACTGAGTAACTGAAGATAGAAATGATGAAGGGATAATGCAGGCTCAGAAATGGGAGAAAGAAAACATTGGATGCAGAGAGAAGAGGGAAAATATAAGAAGGTGACAAAGTGAACTCAAAGCTACCTATGTAAACTCGGACTTGCTCAAATGTGTTGAATTAAGATGAGTTCGATGGTAGCTTGACTTTGGTAGCAAAAGGGCATTTTTTTCTGATTCCATTGGGAAAGGAGCAATGCCCTTTTTCAATATTCCCTCCAACCATCTGCTCCATTTTACTTGTCACTCTTTAAAAAGCTGAATTAGTGTGTGATCATGACAGTGTCTTGCTCCTGCTTGACATTTGGTCTGTATTTTGGGAGAGGACTCTGGTATCAGGCTGTTGTCCTTATTGTATTCTAGGGTGAAATAGCCAAGTTAGGACAGGATTGCTGTTAACAAGAGATTTTGAATTTCTTTTCCTTAAATAATAACAGCAGAGAAGCAAACATGAAAATACCTGGTTTGGTAAATGTTTATAGCACTGTCTACTGTAGATCTAGAAGATTGTACTTTATTGTAATTTGAGCTTCAAAATATCTTTCTTAAAACTCATTAAATAATGTATTTAAGCAAAAAAAAAAAGTTTATGGTTTATTGGCTAGTGACTCTTAGGTGTTCCTTGGTAAAAAAGTTTGTATATTTCAAATTTTGTTGAACGGTTCAATTTCCTTGGTGACCTTGAAAAGTATTATCTTTTTTTCCTCGTGTTCAAGTATTGCTTGAGGTTGAAGATGATAACTCTCAAGAGCACTACCATGGCCTAGGCAAGTCATTACCAGTTTAGGGTTTCCTGAGCAAGCTGGAAGATTCTCTGTACCTTAAAAAAAAAAGTCAGTTCTCTTCCCCGTAGCACCCACTGCTAGTGGTGGATTAATTTTGCTGCCACTGTCTGTGGTCTCTGTTCATGCTAAGGTGCCTCTGGTATGCTGTACGTGTGGTACTCCAGAGAGATGAGCAGTAGTCAGAGTAGGGGTGGAAGGGGATCCATTTCATGTGAGCTGAACTTTGGCCCAGTGCTGAGAAGTGACATTCGCTGCTGTAGCCTTTTTTGTGTGTGACTACGAGTATGTGCAGGCAGACTTCATAAAGACTTGCCCTTCCCCGCATTTGAAGGACAAACTCCAAGAACTTGCCAGCCCCTGTGGCATTAGCAGCTTACAGGCAACAATGTGGTTTCTCTCCTGATGCCTTACCTTGAAGCTCAGATGGTTAAAACCCACCAAACCCTGCCACTTTCAGCATGGTACCCTCTGTAAATTTAATGATGGCATTCTGGTGTCATGGCTTCTGTAGCATCAAAGTGACAGTATTTTGACAGAGGAGCTGTACCTTTGGATTTCTGGTCTGCCTGAAGAAGACATTTGTGGTAGTGGCTTGTCTTAATAAGTCATAATGAGAAGGACTGATGCATTCATAGAGAGAACTTTATCCCTCTACTGGGCTTTCCATAACTTAGTGAACTAGATCAGTAGGTTGGATGGCTAGGGCCATCTTTGAGAAGTTCAGCATTTATTTTTAAACAAGGGCAAAGGGTATTTTGTTCTGGCTTTAAACTGGAACTTGGAAAACAAGGTACAGTTTTTGCAACTACCAACATTTCTGGACATCACTGTCTGCTTTTGCAAAAAGCAGTTAGTATGTTCTTATCTCATGAGGACTGAAGGTGAAGTCCTTGATTTCATCTAGGTATAATTACTATCGTACATGATTTTATGATTATGTGCACAGTATATTTTACACAATTTTGACCGACCAGGAACTACCTGACTCGAACAGAGAAGTTCATTTGTTTGCAGAACTTGACAGCTGCAGCATGGGCAAAGGTTGGGGGCTAAAAAGAAAGGAAGGCTTTCAACTGGGGAAAATGTAGAGCTGTATTACCTTTATAATCAAACCTCTTGTGTCTTTGGAACTTGCTGATAGCCCTATCAGAAACAAGCAGAAATGCATGAACAGGAGGAGGTAGACGGCTGGTGGCAGAAAAGTTAACATATTTACATTATTTGCTGGAAGACAACTTTAAATAGGAAGCTATGATGGTATTGAGAAGAAACTGAGTTGCTTGTGTGCTTGTATATGTGAGCCTTTCTTCATGCATAAAAACTTTTTTCTTGCTTTCTGTCACAGTGCTCTTAACATAATGCGTTTTGTTGTGCATGATTAACCTGTTGGCATTCTGCTTGTGTGTTCAGGGCGTGGCACCACCATCATCTTGTGGGTAACCAGTGCCATGGTGGCATTGCCCACCTCTGCATTAATGCTCTCAGAGTGCGCCAACTACGTCCATAGAGGTTGTCTCCCTCCCTACTAGAAAACATAGATGTGTCGCAGCTGCCACACCCTATATGCTACCCTTTAAGGAGTCTCTTCATAGCGTGATTGCAGCTCTATCACTAGCCATCATGCTTACAACTCATAATTTTATAGCAAATTGTACAGATTTATATTATGTATAATGTTGCTACTTTGCGAGCACATCTACGTAGGGGTGGGTGTTAATGAAGTGTCATACGCACCTTTGGAGGTAATTTCTACATCTCTGCACTAGTCATGGACGATGTCCTTTGGATTCAGCCTTGCAGGTCTGGGCTTTCAAATGTTCACTTGAGTAGGTTGGCTGGGATAACATAGTGAACAGTTAACCAATCTGGGATGTAGAAGGACTTGAATTGATTCAAGAAGAGCAATAGGATTCAAAGGAGTCAACAGAACAGTAACTTTAGCCTGGTCAGTCTGATTTCTGTGGGCACTGCCTGCCATCAATGAAGAGATGAGCTTTCCTAAGAGAAGGCGGCACTTAAGCCTTAAACTGAGCAGTTCTTAGCGCTGCTTGTAGGGTCAGGTCCCCCAGAGCTTTGGCTGCAGGGGGAGCTGCGTGGCCAGAAGTTGGTAAAGGTATCTTTCCGGCTCAGCTGGAACCAGGATGTCTTGGTGTCTGTTAATGACTCTGCGTTTACTTTTTTCTGTTAACCTGCTTTGTTAATTCAATTTACTTGCTCCAGGGCCAACTTACTGCACTATTGTTGGATTAATTGATTTGTTTCTTACTGATTTAATTGTTACCTGTGTGCTTGAACTGCTTGCAGTGAGGATTTCGTGGAGTGCTGCATGAACCAATCTATTCTTCTTGATTGCTTGTATTTTGGTGAGGGGTATGCTGCGTCCTACACTGGTGGTGTAAGCGTTCAAATGCCCTGTTTAGCAAGACTGCTGCTTCTTTGGAAAGTTTAAAGTTAAAATTCATCTGCTGCCTGAGAAAAAGTAAAACCCTTTGCAGCCATTTCAAACAAAAGGTGGGGGTGGAAAACCCCTAAGTATTTCATACACTAACAGCAGCCCCAGGGAAGAATCAGTGTACCAGTTATCTAGGACATTGGTGGGGGAAGAAGTTCCTTGTTTGTTCCCGGTTGCTGGTTTAAATGATTGGTCCCTACTTTCCCTAGACTTTTTAATATATATTTCCATTCCTGTTCAGTTCAATAGTTCATCCCTTTAGATCACCCTTTCTCAGGCTGACAAGTTGGGATTCACCTTGACTTGGGATACCTCATCCTACCTTTTCTCTCCTGCAATGAGCTAAGCCTGCCCTCTAGGTTATGACTGAGGCAGGATCTGAGTGGGGCAGACGCTATCTCATCTTTTTCCATATTTTTTTAATATTGAAAGCTGAAGGGAGATGCTTAATCTGCAAGAGCTTGTCAGGAGCATGACGGCACTGCAGTGGTGAGGAAGCTGTCATATAATAACTGCAGTGTGGCACAGATCTGGGATGGGCAGGGCTGGTCTGCTCCCCAGCAGGGAGACCCAGGAGTAGACGAGTCCCTGAGGTTTTCTGCTATGGGAGAACTAGAGAGCTTGGTTTCTAACCAAAGATCGTGGGTTCCTGCACCTCCCGCTGGGTGGGGAGGGTAAAGTTGACAGTACTGAGGTTGGGAGATAGCACCTGCTGGTGGATGAGGTTTAGCTGGCTCTTACTGCCCCATCCCCCATTAGGGTCTCAATTCCAGTGTCCTGTTGTTGTCCACAGCCCTTGATGCCTGTTTCATCTTGTCACCTGAGCTTGTTCTTCTGTGTCACTTTTCAAAACCTAAGCAAAAAAAAAAAAAAAGGATCTTTTACCAGTGGTTCTGTGGAATTGCCTTTGGAGGCCTGTGTTTAGGGTATGTAAGTGACTTAGGGGTCCCAGGGGCCAGCAGTGGCCAGGGATGGGGCTGTGGAGGCTTTTGGGAACCCCCAGTGTCAGCTGGGCTGCAGCCCTGCAGTGGAAACCTGGGCAGTAGACATGATGCTCTGAGCACAGCAGGCCCTTCTCCCCCCTGTCAGATTAAGCACAGCTGCACCAAGAGAAATACGTGTATTTTAACAGTAAAGTTGTCAGTATTGACTCACAGAACAGATGGAATTGTTTTGCTAATTAAATGTATGCTGTGGAATGCTTTAAAGAAAATTGGGATGCAGAACTACGAAGGAAGTCTGGTGTAGCAGAAGTATGTGACTTGGTGACTTGTGAATATGATGCTTTTTCATTGTATTCCCTCCAAAGGAGAGAGAGATGCCAGCATTTGGGGGGGGGGGGAATAAATTTGCAGTAGGTGCACTTACAGTTAGTGATCTTGATCCTGAAAATCAGCATATATAAGTAGAATTACAGAATATATAGTGGCATACTGTGCCCAGAATAGTGCATAGAGTATATAGTGATGTACTCTGCTCAAATGTATTTAAAATTGCGTGGCAAGGGAGAGCAAAAACCTGCTGTGTCTTTTTGAAGTGGCCAAAGCCGCCCTCCTGAAAGGACACTTTGTGAGCCCTGTTGACAAGTCACCTGTGGTAGTGTCATTTAACAAGGGGTAAAGAGATTATCCCATTCTCTCATTTCTCTTGGGCAACATTTGACAGGGCTATTCAGAGTTAACTTGGACACAAGCAAAGTCTTTTCTCGGCATTGTTGGAGTGCCTTGAAATGACAAATTAGATGGAGAGCATGGGAGAACGTGTCCAGAGTCTGTTCCGTCCCGGCCTCTCTTCAGAAATGGGGACATGGGAGGGGATCCATAGCAGGTGACCTTCCCCTCTCCTAGTGATCTGTGGCTTGCACTTGTTTGAACCAGAAGCAATCTCCTTGTGAAGAAGATAAGAAATGGCTTTCAGGCCTTCTGTTTTTTTCTCATTAGGAGCTGAGCCTTTGTATTTGGGGTAGAAAAAGGTGTATTGCTGCTGCTTCTGTTAATTCAAAACTGCAAGAGCTCCCCCTCGTGTTACCGCAGGACAGGACCAGAATTGTTGCATCTTCATCCTTGGCGGGTGCCAGTAAAACGAGGGCATCTTACACTCTTGGCTACACCATCGTGTGGAATCATGCAGGAACACCAGCGGTCCGGAGAAGCCTTCCTTCAGCCGAGCAAAGGGCATCGAGGCAGCAACACTGCCATGTCAGGTACCGGCTTCGTACAGGCCAAGGGCTCGCATGCACCCTGAAGCCCCCTAAGCCTTAGAAGCGATTGCTGCAAGTCTAAATAAGGGTGCGAGGGCTGAGGGAGCCAGGGAAGCCAGACCTGCTGCTGCTCAGTAGAGCTTTTGCAATGCTGCCAGGTAAGAAAATGGTCTTGGCGAGCTCTCGAGTAGTCTTAGTGAACGGGCAATGACCTTGATCAGAGTGCGACTTACTCATTTGGACCAATAAATTGCCTAATGTTCACTATCGGACCTGATCCACAACAGAGTGAAAATCTGAATCTCCAGTTGCTCAGGGACATAGGGTCATCTTGTTGGGGGCTTATTTTTGCAATATGCAGGAAGGAAAATATCCTTTTTACTGTTTGTGCCCCTGCTGTGGTGACTAGGAATGCTAGCTAACCTCTACTTACAAAGCCTTAAAATGACTCATTTTCTGTTACTAGCTCTTTCAGTGTCACGTGGCTTCCATCGTTTGGGGCTGAGAATCCTGTCCTAAAATACGGAGTATTTGGAAGTTGCTGTGGTGGGTCCTTCAGGCTTGCAGATATGGGCTGCTGTGGTGTGGGCGAGAAGTGATGTGGGTGTGCAGATGATAGTACAGAGCTATGCTTACATCTATAAATCTGGGTATGGTGGGAAGCTCATGAGTAATGTATATGCAATGCACATAGTGCCTTCACAGCTGATGAAATTCCGATTTTCACTAAACAGCTGGGCAAATTCAAGCCTCTTTTGTGTGTTTTTTTTTTTTTCCTCCTGCATTTCCATTATCCATATTTATCTTGGAAGTCAGTATGGGATAGCAAAAATTCAAGGTTTTCGTATACCTAAAATGCCTAAACACTTCCATTATACAGTTTCTCTTAGAGTTTTGAAAATAATATATCCAAACCACAATGGAGTTTTCTAAAGCTTGTTTAAAACATATGGTTCTTACCTGTGTGCGTCTGTCTCATGAGCCTTTCTAGATCCTTCTGAAAAACTAATTACCTGTAAAACTCACGTGTGCGTTTCCCTCACTTGAGCTCTTCAGCATAGCCTGAGAGTTTGGGGAAGTCCAGTAGCAGGTACAGGTCTGTGTGCAAATAGCATTGCTGGAAATCAAGGGACCATTTGTAGTAATGAAGGGCATCCTCTGACTTGCCCGTTTTGCACTGTCACATGCCAAAACCAGTTACATCAAACGCTCTGACAGCCTGTGGACCTTGCAAGGAGTCTCATGTTTTATTTATGGTGGGTGATGGTGAACATCTGCGACACTTTTTAGGCTGTGCTGGCATCAAGCCGCTGCGTGCAATACACCGAGTGCCACCTTTCCTTGGAGATGGATGTTGTGAAAAAGATGAGTAATGACGAATGTCACAGCTGTCATAAACAACACAGTCATAGTGCCCTTCAGTAACTTACCTGAGTCTTGAACAAGAAAAGGAGACGCTCAAGTTCTGCAAATGTAACTGAGAGATCTGAGTTACCGAAGGTCTGTTATCTACAGCTTTACTTAACTTACGGTAAATGTAAACTGTGGTGGAAAATTACCAGAAAAATAACTTTAATGAAGATAAATCTGCACTGGGAGTAAAATACATGGATTATGAAAGAACAATTTCCATTCAGACTGTTCTTTGGTACTCTAATCCATGTATGTATTCTCATCACTTTAAAGCAGTTTCTCATGTAAACTGAGATCCCAGCTTTTCTTAACGCTAAGCCTTGAATTCAGTTTCTGCTGTTGCACAACCGGTTTGTGTCCCTGCTTTTTCTTCATATCAGATACACTCAAACTCTTCTGAAGAACTAATGGAAAAAGCTTAAATTTTGATAAAATTTAATATATTCTAGGAATGTTTTCTTAAACTCCTTAAGAAAATAGGAAAACTAGTTGTGCTTACCTGAAAATTTCCTTTCTGTGAATGGGTACAATCTTCCTCCTTAGAGCTGATCAGCAGCAGGAGGACAATGCCCGAACACATGCAGATCTTCCAAAGCAACAGTTTCAAATACCTGAATTATTCGGTGAAGATTATGTTACGCCTGTTTGGAGGAGTAAATATCTTCTCCTCTCCAGCTTCACTCCCCTCCAGTTTTGCCTTTTGCATTGTCAAACAAGGTACCTTGTCTTTGGATGCTGATTTGCTCTGTTCTGGACAAGATTTCCCCCAGACTTGAACTATTATTTGAATAAAGGAGCATTCAGAAAAAAGGGTGCTCAAAGATACACAATCCAGCCTGACAAAATTTTCATGGCAGTCTGCTCAATGGTGGGTTGCAGAATTGGGGGGGGGTCTTTCCTTTTTTCCTTTTTTTTAATATAGTCATCCTAAATATCTTATGCCCTTTGTTTCCCCTTATGGATTAGGGCATGGAGACACTTTCCCCCCCCCCCAGATTGTTTTTATCCAAGGCTGGGGGGGGGGGGGGGGTGTTGGGAGAATGTCCCTTTGTGGATAGTTAATGGCTGGGGAGCTCAGCTGGAGGTTTTGCTCTCAGACTGACTAAAGCTGTTTGTTCCTGTGTTGGAGGAGACTTGCAGATTGATGGTTTAAATCCAAAGGGGCTGGCTGAGAGTGTCTCAGGTAACTCTGAGATAAATGAGCTACTCAGCTCATGCCAGCACCTTGCACTGGTGACCTATCATCTGCAGCAGGGCTTTTCTCCTGTCAGGCAGCTCCAGTTCACCCTGCAACCTGCATCTGTCTCCCAGCATCTCCAGGGAGAGAGCCATTTTATTTCTCTCTGTAGAGGTTCAGAATAGGCTTGGCATGCTAGAAGGCTTCCTACTGCACCAGTGGTGGGGCCCCCAAGGCTTTTAGGTTGAGAGGCCATACTGTCTACTTACAAGGCAACCTCTTGGGGGAAGCACAGATTTGACCTTTGCTATCACTGTTTCCCTTGCAGCAGGTGACAAACTGACAGTGGTCACGGTGAGCAAGCTGGATCCACCCCGAGGATCCCTCTCACCACAGAGGGGCTGAGGGTGATGACTGTGTACAGCCCTCTGGTTGCAGGTGAAACTGGGCTGTGAGATGCTGCTTCAAAGAAACGGATGAGTTTATTTTCAGTGCTGACCCTGAAGGTTGCACATAGGCAGTGCATGTGTGCACGCATGGGGCGGGGAGCAGGGAAAGGCTAAGAAAAATGGTAGGGCTCACAGGAGCCGTTTACCCTGCTTTTGTTTACCAGGCCAAATAAGGATTATTGTCCCATACCAACTGGCAGTCCCTGCACAGAGGTGACAGTGGGGCACAGCCACCTGCAGCAGAAGCGGGAAAGGCTAATCTGCCCTGGAGGGTAGGACCACCTGCAGCGGCAGCTGGGGACAACAGCCTGTTGCAGCTTTAGTCGTGTGTGTGACATAAAATCTCAGCACGCTCTTCCCATCACCTTCCCATCTTGCACGGTAAAGATTTTCAAGTCTGCTGAAGGATACCAAGCATGGTGGTCTTATGATCAGAAAGCAGGGTTGGATTGCTCTGATGATATATAGCTCACCCTTCGGGGAAGGAAAGCTGCTTTTTCCCTGCCCTAATCCTCTGTGGTGTATTTCTGGGACTTTCTTCTCTCCTCTCCTACACTTCCCTACACTGTGTCATCATGTCAGGTTGACATCGCGCTTAGGGATATGGTGTAGTTGAGAATGGTTAGTGTTATGTTAATGGTTGGACTAGACGATCTTCAAGGTGTTTTCCAGTCTTGATGATTCTGTGATTCCCTCATTCCCTCCATGGAGGTGAGTGGAGGAAACAGCACTAATGTTTATTTTCTAGTGCTCCTTATTCACAGTGGCAGGGAAGGAAATAAATTTGAGGCACAAGCTTTCAAGAAGCTGGCAATCATCAGGCTTTGACTTTCTTTGTGGTTGCCTTGTTTGCAGTCAGGACCTCAGCAAGTGTGTGGATGATGGCAAGATGAGTGGTGCAGTTGGTATGCTGCAGTATTGTCATACAGAGGGACCTGTCAGGCTCTCAGGGCTTGAGGAGATGGCCCATGTGAACTCACAAAGTTCCAACAAGGCCAAGTGCAATGTCCTGCACCTGAGTTGGGGCAATCACTGGTACCAGTACAAACCAGATGATTAATAGATTGAGAGCAGCCCTGTGGAGGACTGGGGAATACTGCTGGATGAAAAACTGGATGAGAGCTGGCGATGTGTACTCACAGCCCAGAAAGCCAACCATATCCTGGGCTGCACAGAAAGAAGTGTGGCCAGCAGGTCGAGGGAGGTGATTTCTCTCCCTTTATGCCACTCTTGTGAGAACCCACCTGGAGTCCTGTGTCCAGCTCTGGAGATCCCAGTACAAGAGAGACATATGGACCTGCTCGAGTGGGTCCAGAGATGAGGGCCACAAAGATGATCAGGGGGCTGGAGCACCTTCCTGATGAGGACAGGCTGAGAGCTGGGGTTGTTCAGCCTGGAGAAGAGAAGGCTCTGGGAAGACCTTATTGTAGCCTTTCAATATATGTGCCTTCTGATAAGAAATATGGAGAGACTTTTTACCAGAGCCTGTAGTGATAGGGCAAGGGATAATGTTTTAAACTAATACAGGGTAGATTTAGATCAGATATAAGGAATAAACTTGAGGCTGCAGAGGTTAGAAACACAAGGGGATGGTGAGTGCAGGGAGGCAGCTGGGTGAGGAGCGGAGAGAATGTGACTGGGACCGACCGGATTCTCAGGGCAGCCAACAGGTCCCAGGAGTCTCCAACCAAGCACCTGTAATGAGCAGCTACTTTTTGAGTCTTCCTTTAAAATGGATAAAATTGCTCTGGTTAACAGGAAAGGGACCTAAAATGGACTGACTGTGAGGAACCCAAGTGCCCAAGGGAGGAATGCTACAGCAACAGTCCACAGGGAAACTCTGCACACCTTTTTCTAAAGACTGAATCACTTTGCAACAAGTGAGGCCTTTACCACCCACACAAGCAAAAAAGAGACAGAATTGAAGCTTACAGAAGACTGTTGCTATTGCAGTGATGGCAGGCAAGCATTCAAAAATGAATGGGGCAGAGTAGGAAGCGCTGAGATTAGAATTCATACTGCACACATATTTAAGGACTGTGTTAAGATTTACACATTCTTATCTGCAGCCTTTTCAAATGTGTCAGTTCAAGGTGCTGCTTTTTGTTGTTTGTCTAAGTTAATAACACTGTGTCATCTTGTAACTAAGCTTGCATTCAAAATGTGCATGATGTAGAGGTAGCGCAGGAACAAGTGTGCAGGCAGAAATGCCTGACAAGTGGTTAGCTGTGGCATTAGCTGCACACCAGACACCCCTGTAACAGACCTTCCAGCTGATTGCCTCATAACAGTGAAGGTCTGGGTTTGGGCAAAGAGCTAGAAATTGAAGTCTCAATTTCATGACTCCATCACTACTGTGAGTCATCACAAGTTTGGAAAAACTCTTCACCCCTGTCTCTTCATAAGCGTAGTAATGCTATGAAGCTTGACAGTGCTATGAATGCTTGTGAAGCATTAGAGATGTTTAAGGTATTATATAAATGATAAATACTCATTATAAAGGCTCATGCAATCACTTTAATCAGAACTGTAACATTTTCTTGTTTGGTTTATATTATCTCAAACATAATCCTTCGAGATCTGCCTCTGTTCTATATGTGTGTATATATATATATGAAGTATATAATAAATAAGCTCTACTGTGGTTCAAAAGAGCCTCATCTGGGCAATGACTCCAAGTCAGGCAAAACTGAAAAGAGTGAACACTGCCAAAATCAAAATTGCCTCTTCCCTCCTCTCAAGCTGACCAATCTTGCGTACTTCAAGAGCAGCCTTTTTTTCCTCACTCTCTCATCTATGAAGACCAGCAATCTATTTCATCTGCCTCAAACAAAGGACTCTTGAAAGATGTTCTCTCAAATATATTTTCTCAACCCTGAGGGCATACAATTACTGCTGTTCATTCATGCTTTGTGTGTTTAGATATTGGAAGGACACACGTACTTTCTGTCATTGTTACAGCATTCCCATGGAAAATTCCAGGGCAGCCAGCATGTTCCTGACTCAGGCTCTGCCCACCACTGGCTGTGCAGTCAATAAGCCAAACCTAGTTTAGGTGGTTATAGAAGCAAGCGGTATCTTTACTGATAGCTGACCAGTATGCTGCCTCTCAGGTTCTGATCTGCGTTTTGTGAGATGGGGAAAACATAGCAGGGAACTGGAGGAGGACCTAAATGCTGCCTTTGAAATTGCAACTAGTTCCTTCCAGCAGCATTCCTCAGGGAGCATGATTCGCATGTGTCGACTCCCATGACTCAAAAGATAAAACGCTTTACTAGTCCAAATGAAACGGGTCTCAAGAGTAGCTTCGGCGGTGGTTCAGAAAAGCATTCAGTATCCTTTGTTTTGTGAGCAGTGTGGCGTAAGGCAATAGGATGCATCAGTAGGCACAGGATCAGTTGAAGGCTGCCCACTATAGCTGTGTACTGAATTTCTTACCTCATGGCAGAGGAAAGGATGTGGTGGTTTGCACAAGTCTGGCAGCACTGCAGCTGCAACCCGTTAAGAGCCCACTGCTGTTTGGATTTCATCTGTGCAGGATGCAGGATGAAACATTACAGTCAAACACATTTTAAATGCAGGAGTCCAGCTTGAGAGACTGATGCAAAAAACCTTGTTAAAACATCTGCTCAACATCAATTTTATTACATCGTGTTACAGCAGTATTGTTACATTTGGTGATTCAATACACACTTCAGCACCTTGTAGGATGATGCATTGTGGAGTGGTCGCCTGTTTAGCATGCAACACCCTGCGTCTTGTCCCTTGCTGAAGCTCCAGCTCTCTGGCACAGTCCCAGAGCTGACTTCACACTAACGTGGCAAGAGCCTGGATGTTGTGGGAGCTTTTAGAGGGCCTGTGGGCAGTGTGGTGGTTTTGGACACTTCTGTCTCTAATGATGCTTTTGGGGCTATGCTGAGCCTTGGTCGTGTGGCTCTGGAAGGCCCGGACAGTTCGGATAGCAAGGACGCAGACCACAAAGCTTGCAAAGTACAAACAGGCAGCAGCAACGCCAAAAAGGCCAACAGCTGCGTCACCGCCCTGGACCACGCAGTTCATGGAGGTGTAACCACGGCGTGCATACAGCCTCTCACGCCTCTTGCAAACTTCCGTGGAGTTCACCTGACTGACAAAATGCAGGTAGAGGCCGACCGCTGCAATGTACGCCACGCCGGCCAGCAGGTTGAAGGCACATTCGCCTGCCAGCAGCCCCGTCCTGAGCTGCTGGATGGGTTTTGCCCCCACGACAAGGAAGACAAGGGTAAGTGCTGCTGCTGTTAAACTGAAGGCTACTCCGCCATACACGCAAGGGGCTCTCATCTGGGTGAACTGCATGTCCAGCTCCCTCACCTCCTGGAGCTCCGTGCCCTCAAAGGGGCTATAGGCAGAATTCAGGCTAAAGGATCCGGTGCCAAAGCCACCAAGGGAGGTGAAGCCTGCAACAGAAGCTTGGGCAGCACCCACACAAACCAGCACCAGGAGGTTAACCGTGATTTCCACAAACTTCAAAATGCCTGTAAGGAGCAGAAAGATGGGAACAGGTGTCAATATCATGTCTTGTGCAAACTGGGGGTGACAGAAGTATGTGAAAACCATACACAAAGACAGCACTGTTACTGAGATGGTCCCCTTGGCTGCAGTTACAGAAGAGTGCTGCTTTAAAAAAAAAAAAGAAGCATGAGCTCTCATGGGTACATTTCAGAGGTTGGGCAAATTACTTTTTTTTAATTTGTCAGTGTGCTTGATAAATGGATCTTCATGCGGGGAAAGAAATCCATAAAAATTTTACCGTGCTTGTGTTATTGCCAAGGCAAGCACACAATGATTGTATTTTGGCCTGTAACTACTTGGCATAAACACACTGAGCAAGAAATATCCAGTATGAACAAAATTCTGAGGTTAAAGCTGACAAAAACCTAGAAGCTTCCAATGGCTTAAAAACTGTGCAAGCTATTTAGGTCCTTTAAAATGTGTTTACTGTTTTAACTTACAACCTTTTTTGTCAAAGTGTTAATTTAAATTTATTATCTAACCAAATGCAACTTCCACTTCATCTCCTTCAGAGATAAAAATCTCTTCATAAATCTGAAGAAACTTCCTGACTGCACAAAAAAAGGAGGAGGGGAAGGAGGCAAAAACCACTTTATATGCGAGAGAAGTTAAGTGAATTTGATACCAGGTCATGTGTTCTACATCCCCACCTTCAGAAGAGAGCCTTATGACTTCTGAGCTGACTCTTCTCCTCTTTTCCTTATGTTATGCTACTGATAAATGTAACCAAGGTTTTTTAAGAAAAAAAAAAAGTGGATAAATTACTTCTTTTTGTGGTAGTTGCCTGTCAGGAAGGCGCAGCATGTTAGATAAATCTGATTATTCTGTGACAGCTCACTAGGGGTCAGACTAAGATTAGTAAACATGACGGATGTTCAATCGTGGCATAGCTAGAGTTGCCTATTTGGGAAATGAAAACCCCTAGTGTATCACGCATGTTGGTCCTCAAGTCCTGAAGTTAATTACAGGATTGTGAATCTTATTATTCCATTGCAGTCCAACAGCCAAGAACGTAAGATGCTTGACACAGTGGTCCTATATTAGCCTTTGAAATAGGGCAGGATCTGCGGTTTGCATACAGACTTTCATTTTATGCTGCTAACATTGATCAGCATGCCATTTGAGCAATGGCTTAGTTGCTATCAAGGCTGTACAGGCTTGAAAAGAAAGGGCTGAAGCAGCACGCAAGGGAATTAGACAAATTCCTCTCTTGTGCTGCCAGATGCTTCAAACCAAAGAAAGCCAGTGACAACTACCATGAAGGATTATTGGATATTCCCGTTCTGCCCATTCTTATTCCCTCCACAGAGGGCTGAGGTAGCAAGCACCTTCCTGCTGCTGGTTGCGCTTCACAGGAAGGTGCTCGCAATGGTTTGGCAGGAGTTCCTGCTTCCCCTTGTACCCAGACTGTCCCCTCACTTCTGTAGGTAGGTACACATTCACATCATGGCCTTGCAAACCATCCCAGAAGCACAAAGGAGAGCAGTGATAATGCTGGTAATACTTTGGAATAGAATATCTGAGGCTCAGCATGTTTCAGTTTGTGCGTGTACATATAGATATATGTATATACATATACCCAAGTGCATACATATAGATTTCATACCCTAAAAAACCCTAGGTAGAGCAGGC
The DNA here is from genome assembly GCF_965140245.1 of Athene noctua. NCBI lineage: Eukaryota > Metazoa > Chordata > Aves > Strigiformes > Strigidae > Athene > Athene noctua. Next base: position 91,533,509 of record NC_134038.1, read on the forward strand.
AGAGAAGACAAAGTGCTCTTGTTGAGGAGGAACTAAGCGTGCAGTTCTATGTATGTGTTCTTCAGAGGTGATGCTGATGGATGGGGCAACCTGATCTGGGGGTGGAACCAGATGATCTTTAAGGCCCCTTCCAACCCTAATCATTCTATGATTCTCTGGTTTCTGCATGACAACATGCCTTTTCCTCGACCCCTCTGCACAATTCCTGTGAAACAGGGCAATAACTATGTTGGTTATCAAATCTGTTCAGGAGGCTTCAACTATTTCAAAGGAAATATCTATAAAGCTAAAGGTAAAGAGAAATTTACATCTTGGTCCTTTAGACAGGATTTGGAACTCCTTGTACCAAATTCAAACACTGCAGCCAAGAGACTCAATGTTTTTAATAGGTACAGAGTCATCACTTTACCAGGACTGTTCAGAATATTTTGAAAGTGTAATAGCTGTACAGGACATTCATTGGAACTGTATCAGATATTTTCTGTCTGCTCGGTCGAGCCTTCCAAATACAGGGAGTCAATTTAGGTCCTCAGGGCCCTTGGACAGTGTTGGACACAGAAGGCCACTTCCCTTTTTAAGGGCTGACTACTGATTTCATAGATGGTCCATCAGGAAGTGGCTCTTACAAGTCTACAGGGAGGAAAGACCAGTTGATTAAGGGAAACATAAATTTTAAATATGTTTGAGAACTTGAAAGTTGGGAATTCATGACCGGTCAGCTTTCTTCTATGCTGCTTTCAGAATTTCCTCTTCATATATGACTGGTGAGGCACTCTGACCTCCTGAGCATCAACTTTTCCTGTACATCACCTTGCTGAGCTTTAGAAAAGGCAATTTTCTGCTGTCAAAGTAGTCAGCATCTGCTGCTAACCTCCCCACATTTATAATTTAGCGCAATCCTCAGTGACATTGCTCCAAAACTTCCTATGTATTCTCACAAATTCTGTATGCAACTCCTTAACTTCACTGAGCTGATTGCTGGCACCACAGTAGGGCTGGCAGAATGTGTCGCTGTGCTCATGAGATGACAAATATGATCAATGCCAGCCTACTGTATTTTGAACTGCAGCAGTAGATGCTTTCATGGCATGCTTGAAAAATTCCCTTAGACAGGGCATTCAGGTTGGACAGGTTTTGTACGTACCTGCACAGTTTTCACACATGCCTGCTGTAGAATTGATTAGAGTAACTAAACAATGGAGACAGGTTCATTAGCAGTTACTCCACCAGTTATTTGCATCATTTTTTTTTTTTTTTAAGTGCAATAAAAAAGCTTCCTGTATTAAAGAAAATCATAAAATGATAAGCAGCATGTAGAATGAAGCTGTGAATTACAGGACTATGACAACAGCCAGTAGGGTTTGTGAAAGCAGACAATTAGTGGAAATCCCTAAGGCCTTTTACAATCATCAGGGCTTTAAGGGAAATATTAAGCCTTACAGTATGTTCAGATCTTGACCCAGGCAGCCCAAAAACCTCATGCAACCTTGATCTGTGACAGTTACAAGCTGATACCAAATCCTACTGTACTAGTATAAACAGGATAGACAGACTTGAGAAATAAGGAATAAAAGGACAGTTAAATTTTGAATCTTAGCTCTGTCAAGGAATGCTAACATACACATACTAGCAGTGACCTACATCAAGCAGTGTACTGCTGACAGAAAGGGCTGAGTTAAAAGCCATGCTTCTGAGTCTGTGCTGCCACTCTTGCTTTCACAGACCAGTTAGCTACATCATCTTAGAGTTATAGCTGCAGAAAACAGACTGCCAAAAGGTCTTCCTACAGGGAAGTTACTTGCCTCTACAACTATTCCCTAATCCCATGCAATGAACGCTCTGCAAGACTTGAGTGTAAAATGACAGGAAGAGGTCTGAAAATTTCAGAACTCCACTGATCTGGTTATTTTTTCCTTTCTCAAGTTCAAAATCTTGGGATATATCTAAAATGTTACTGATTTGTATTAAATTTAGCACAGTGAACAGCTGGCTTTGGGACCTAACCCTCTCTATACTGAGCAAGTAACACGACTCAGGTCTCGGCTCCTGGATTTCGATTTCCTTTCCCATGCATCTTCCCTTTATTGCTTTTTAGCACTGAAGGTGAGGAGAATGGCTACAACCTAAAAGACAGCGAATGCTGTTGGAGCCTTCCAGAGAACTGTTTCATCATTCCATAAAATCTAAATCTGCAATGGTGTCCTGGTTCAGCTAGGATAGGGTTAAGTTTCCCCAGCAGGGAGGGGGAAGGGATCTCCCGGCAGCGTGGGAAGCTTTTTCCTTTGTGGCTTTGGTGGTGGGGAGCACGCGTGCGGCAGGCTAGCTGTATCCTTGCGGTATTTCTCTGTATATCTTTTGTCTTGTTTACTGTTATTACTGTTTGTTGTTGTTATTATCTCTATTGTTGTTGTTCAGATCGTTTATCACATTGTTGTATTAAATTTCTTATCTCAACCCAGGGTTTGTGCCCTACTTATGTCCGAGGGTGGGGGAGGGACAACGACAACGTGGTCTCCGGTCCTGGCAGGGCTTAAAACTATTACAAATGGATAGCAACTTCACTTCAATGTATCATACTTGTTAACTTCCTTTGAATTCAGTCTTCTTTTGCTGTGAGTAGGCTTCCTGCTGTAACAAACAGCAGCCTTTCAATTTATACTATTAATCTACTATTCCCAGAATCTAGGTTGGAAAAGACCTTGAAGTCCAACCATTAACCTAACACTGATAGTTCCCAACTACACCACATCCCTCAGCTCTATGTCAACCCAACTCTTAAACACCTCCAGGGATGGGGACTCCACCACCTCCCTGGGCAGCCCATTCCGACGCCAAACAACCCGTTCTGTAAAGAAATGCTTCCTAATATCCAGTCTAAATCTGGCGCGACTTGAGGCCATTCCCTCTTGTCCTATCGCTTATTACTTGGTTCAAGAGACTCATCCCCAGCTCTCTGCACCCTCCTTTCAGGTAGAGGGTGATGAGGTCTCCCCTCAGCCTCCTCTTCTCCAGACTAAACACCCCCAGTTCCCTCAGCCACTCCTCGTACGACCTGTGCTCCAGACCCTGCACCAGCTCCGTTGCCCTTCTCTGGACACAAGTCATTCAGTGTCCTTTTTGTAGTGAGGAGCCCAACTTTTCACTTTGCCTTTCCCTTCTATACCCGGTGCATGCTGGGCTGTTGCCATGGTATTAACCCACTGGTCAGTGGTTTTGTCTTCTATCAAATGGTGGGCTCAAACCTTCAGCAAAGCAGCCAGGCAGGTTGTTAAGGGCACAGATCCACTGGCAGCTCACCTTACTCTATCGCCTCCTACCCTTGCCTGGGCAGTCACCACTTTTCTCCCCTGCCCAGTAATAACTCCAGCCTAGCATTAGGCCCTTCCAAGAGCTGTTTTAATAAATTAAAATAGCAGGAAACGATTCAACTCTCTTCTTGTGTGCTGCTGTTTTTTCCTGCAACTTTAGCAATTCAAAGTGACTCATGGTGTATCTGATGAGCAATTGTGCTGGCATGAGTTTAGCAGGGAAAATAACACAGTCAGGATGAGAGAAAGACCAGAAACTCTCCTTTTCAGGTGAGGTGAGCTGTTAAATCTGCATGCTCTGCCTCATAAAACTACACTGTGGCTGAGTCTGTGGTACCCAGTAACTCAACTGTGTGCTCAAGTCTCATGTGTTGGAAGCTGTGAAGAGGCTTTTTCACTCAGGCACTGTGACAGGATGGCCCCACTGTTCAGGTGTGTACGTACGTGTGTACGTACGTGTGTACATAAAGTAAAATGGTCAATTCAGGTTTGTTTCTGTTTCTGCAGCTGACAAGAAGCAAACTGTAGGACAGTCAGTTCTAATAGCTGTTGCTGCTGAACTCCTCTGACCCCACAAGGGCCTGACTAGTGGAGGAGGTGTTCAAAGTGTCTCCCTCCACTGTGTCTTGGCTCAGTAACCACTTTTTTCCTCTGTTGAGTGCACATGGACTCTCTCTCCCATATCTTTTGGTATCATTCCCTCCTCTTAAGTTAACATCCTGTACTTCTATGGTATTTTATGTTTGTCATTCTCCATTCTGGCTTGCTTTCTCCCCCTGCTTCCTTTGCAGGCCATGTACTACCAGAGCAGGGGTGCCCAGCTACCCCTCTTGGACACCTCGACCCCAGCGGCAGGGCAGAAGTGCCAGGAGCCACACAGACCAGTAGCCCTGTGCCACATCACATTAGGGATCACTCCAGGAGAAGGGAAGAAAGGAATGAGAGACTACAACACATATATTAAAAACCATTCTCCCAGCCGTTCTCACTAAAAGCTGTCTTTTGGGTTTTTTCACAGTTTGGGTAGCTTTCTGCTTTTCAGAGGTAATTTTTTTTTTTCCCCCAAAGGAGCAGACAAGTATTTTGACCATATATAGTGACTTACAAAAGCAGCAGACAGTCCTGAAAAGGATCTCAAACGCTGAACTTCTCTTGCCGGTGCAGGTTTGGCAAACCCCAGAGAGTAAAGGCACAGATCAACATGCAGCTTTAGTCACCTCTCTGCTGAACTGAGTCAGTGGCGGGAAGAATATATAAGGCAGAAGGAAGAGGAAACACCAGAGGAAAGAGGGGGGTTGTTCTGTTTTTAAAAGGGGACAAAAAATGTCACAGAAGTGGGGAGGAACCAAAAAAGTGGAGGAGAACTGAACAAGGGAAATGAAATGGAGACAAGAGTTGCAACAGATTAAAAATATTAAATCTGGATGCAAAATATTAAAATATCTTGCCAATGGTATTATTCCAGTTATATGTACCAGTACAAAGAAAGATCTTACTGAAACCAGTAACAAGAACTCAACCAACTTCACTGATGCAAGATCAGGGCATTACACAGCTTTGTGTTAAACAAACAAATGGCCCCCAAGCCCCCACCCCACCATTGTTTTTGTAGGTCTCTGTGTTCTTCAGCCAGTGGTGGGATTTAGCTTTCACTGAGTTATGCTAAAATCTCCCTAATGGAGTAATGTTCAAAGGTGGAAAAAAAACACAACCCAACCCTAAAACACGAGTGTTAGGCAATGTAACACCAAGAGTTATTCACTGAATCTTGGCTTTTCAAAGGACCCAAAGGAACTGTGTACTTGGATCCAACTGAATTTAAATGGCATGTAAGTGCCCGACACATTTATGCTCATTTGAGATAACCATCTTACTGGAAATCGATGGAAAAAATCTAGGAAAATTAAATGTGCTCTAGAAAGCAGCATTATTATTCTCTTTTAATAAGTTGTCCCTCTTTAGTCAAGACAATCACTCCATCAGAAAATCTCAAAGGATGACCAGCCTTGTTTTTGATGATTCAGAGAAACCTTATGTTCAGAGTCAGAGTGCTCAGATCCAAATGTACTGTCCTGTTTTTTGTGTGTATCATCATCCCTTAAAAGCACTACTGTCCCACTTGCTCTATTCCTTCTGCTTAATACCCTCCCATCCTCTAAACAGTGCTGTCCAATTTTCATAGGAAAGGGTGGACTTAATTTGTAGAACAACTGCATCAGCCTTTATCCCCATAGTTTCCCACCACTGTATGACACTAAGATTTACTTGCCACCGAGACACAGTTTCAGTACAGGCAAGCCCCTGTCTGGGAACAACAGCTTTGGTTTACTTGTTCCCAGTAGTTCTTTAAAGCATTACTTCTAGCATGTTCTTTATTTCTCTCCTGTTAACTGAGCATGAGTCATCTTCCAAAATTTTGGAGAGGGTGGGAAGCAAAAGGTCTTGCATTAAACTGTAACACTTGGCAATAGTGATTTAAATACAATGCCTGTAAAAGGCTGTACATGTATTTGTAGCACTGGTAGGTCTCTGCACAGTCACCTTATGTTCTGTGTTCCAGAAAACAGACTTTTTTCCTCCTAATGTACACATAGTTCTTTCAAGTAGTCAACAAATATCTTGGTATCGAAACAGACTTGCAAGTTTTTTTAAAAAGAGTTCAGAAAACAATGAAACACTCCTGTTTCTTATGCCAACTTTCCATAGCCACTCCCTCTGTTTGAACTGAAACTGATCCGCCTTCAGAAAGTGCAAAGATTGGGGTGTTATTGCTCTGTAAGTAATCATTGTCTGGCTGAAGTGGAGAGTAGGTCGGGTTGGAGTCACCTGTGAACCCAAGCTTCTCATTCACTTTATCAATTGTCAGTTGTCACACTTGGTGAGCAACATTCCCGACTGGGTGGATTTTCTCCTTTAAGTGAGGTAAGATCACCTGCTCAAGAAAGAGCTACATTTAGTAGACAGTCAGTCTGCTGTATCAATTAGCTTTGAGACCCACTTTTTAAAGAGAAGAGTTTTTCTTAGTTCCCAGAATTTGTGTCAGATGTGGGAAGACAAACCCAGTGGTCTTAAAAGAAAGATGGTGCAACTCTTACTCTACGCTGGTAGAGAGCAGGCTTTCAGATTTCCCAGTAGGGAAGCACGGACTAGGGTCTAACACATACCTAACAGCTAACATCAACTTTGCCCGTATCTTCCCCTGCCAACTTAAGTGAGTCTTCTCAGTTGTAGTTCTCTCCTCCCTAAAAACAATAGTGTACGTGTTAGCACAGTGCCAAAAGGTGGATGAAAAAAATCTGATATAAACACATGGGCAGAGTGGAGTCTCATATGCTGGCAGAGCAACAGTTTTGTAAAGGTAACATCTGGCATCTGCAACGAGTGTAGCTCCCCTGCATGTTTTTATAGAGCTAACTGCTCATGGCTATTTGCATTTCAGCAAAGAGGACTTGCCTCCAAGTGAAACACTTTTAACTTCAGAACAGGGAGGTTACCTGCAGCTCTGTCACTGTATTTTATTACTGTGCAATTTTAATTAAGCCTTTTGAATAACTGGGATTATTTTAATCTGTACAGCGCCATCCAATTCCCACTACTAATATCCTTTGTCTTCACAATTACAAGATTAAAATTTGATGGCAAATTCTGTATGTTAGCCACACTGTATTTAAAATATACTTTGTAACATATAGGAAGGGGAAGCCATGTAATTACAATAAGACTATAGGGGACCTTAGTGATCCCTTCTTACAGCAGAAATATGTTGAAACTAACTGCCACAGGAACAGTGTATGACAGCTTTGAGCATCATTTACAGGAGCTAAGCATGGCAGACTGTAGGGGCAAAATGTGAAGATGGTGACTGAAAAATGCAGTTGTCTCTAATCCTATTGGGTGTCTCCACAGAAATGTAGGTGCCCTGCTGACCACTGCTGAAAAGATCTAACATGTGCAGCTGAACGGACTTTTCAAACGCTTGTTTTCATCCACGAAGTTACCTGCATTATGCACATTTAAAGGCCCTTCAGTGTTTTTGAACATTCATAACTGAAGCTCCAGAAGGTCTTTTACTTCAGTCCAACGCCTCTTGCAGACCACGACTCTCCCCTAACATCTCCGCAGCACTGGAAGGGATACAGGTGCTTTGCAAAATGTTCTTCCCCTCCTGCTCCCATGTCTGACTCCAAGAACTAAGGTATCAGGATGTATTATAACTGAGCAACATAAAAGCAGCAGTATAATAGTTATAAACAATGGCATAACTCAAACAGAGTGTCTCTAGTGTGAACCCTGTATTTGGGGTGACTTTTTATCTCAGTATTTTTTCCAGTCTATGAGTATTTGCCAGCATGCATAGCTACAGGAAAAAAGTTCAACTGTGTTTTATAAAAACAAAAGCTGATAGATGTTTACATTTGAATTAATGCTGGCTTGTTAATGCATTAATATATCCTGGAGAAAGTCATTGTTACTCCCTAATTCTATTTCCTCCTCCAAATAAATTCAGTTTGATATTTCCTCCTGGCTATGCTTGAAATTGGAGACTTTTCTTGTAGTTACAAACCATAATGCTTTCTTTTTCCGAGAGGAAATTGGTCTGAAGGTTTTAACAACTGTGGATGTTAGGATGTAGGCTAAAGGCATGATTGTTTGGAAGTGCCTACAATATGCTTAAGAAATCTGACACTATTCATGGTGCAAAGCGCAAAGCTGTATTCATGACAGCAAAGAACAGCGATTCAATTATCCTTGCTCTCCCACAAACCTTTTTAGTGCTGTCTCCCTTAAATGCCAAGTGGGTTGATGAATTTAAAAAAAAAAAAAAAGTTATTAGCTCAGAAATTATGACCAGCACAGTACAATTCCATATAAGGCTAAAGTGCAGGCATTTCCTGAGTCACATACTGACCGAAGATGGGAGAAACTTAGTTTACCTTCACTGTTCAAGCAAAACTAAAGGAAGCATTATCCTGAAATTGCATTGCTCTAGCTCTTTCAGGCCAATATACATCATCAAAAGAAAAGTTTTCAAGGTCAAGTGACCAAATATCTATGACCAATTGAAGATCAGCAATTCACTCTTGTGTTTGACTCAGGTTTTGCTCTCTCTAAGGTGAGGGAAGCAGCATGGCAGCCAGCCTTGAACACACCTCTCATTCTCTCTGGTAACCAAAAGCACTGAATCTGGTTGTATTTTCAAAGGACCGGGGGTGGAGTGGGGTGGGGGGTGGTGTCCTTTGAAAGGCAAATATGATTGCTAATGTAGTTTTTCTACACAGAAGAGAGAACTACAGAAATTTTACCAAAACTCTTGTCATTTTCAACTATTGTATATAAGTTGTAAGTTGTAAGAAACGGTTATTGCAAGAAGTAGTTCCTTAGTTGATGAAAGGTTTATCATGAACAGTTTATTTCCAACTCTCATATAATTATACAGAGCACCTAGGCAGCTTCCCACCAATCTATAAGCTGTTCCTTAAGTCTCCTTCACTACTACAGGAACAGAAGGTGGCAGACTTCAGTGTTTCTGTTGCCTTTTGAATCTGTAATCTGCAGATCCATGATGTCCCTACCAAAAAAACCCATACAGAAATTAGACATAAAGATAGCATAGTAAGGAAAACTCAAAAATTTGTTAGAGGGAAGTAATTTGAAAGAACCAGCAGATATACGAAGAAAGGCAAGCCAAGTGGGAGTGCTCTTAAATGACACAAGGTCCGGTGAGATCAAAGATCCTCTCACAGGTTAGCAGTGGTCAAAAAAAAAAAAAAAAAGAGTAAGAGGAAACAACCAGTTTTCAAACAAATAGAGTTAAGAGGGAAGTCTCTGTTTTGTGTTGCTTGTCACTAGTTATGCCCATGTTAGCAGTGCAATGGGAGTGGATCTGTGGAGTTAAACAGTTGACCTCAGGGATACACGATAGACATTTTCTGGGGTACTTCATTTTAGCTCTAGTTTGGTCCAAAGGACACAGGGCCTGCTGTTAGTTACAGCTCACTCTCTCGTTTAGTTTTATCTGAAGGAAATACATCTTGTGCATCCTGAGACTGCTCTGCAACATGGCCCAAAAAGCTGTAAGTGGGGACTCCAAAGAGATTCAGCTCAAAAGTACACACCAAAAAAACTATGGTAGATAAACAGACTAATGAACTGAAAAGGCTGAAGTGTGAGATGGTGAAGTTTGTTTTAACAATAATCACAAAAAATTCTTCATGATTGCCAATTCTAAAATTGGTAGGCTGGTGAGAGCTCAAGCTCTTGAATGAGAAATTAATGAAATCAGCGCTTAATAAGCACCCTGACACTTCATGCATGTACACACTCATCCCATCTTCAGAGCACACAGATGGGCTCTAAACAAATAATTTCCACTCAGGAAAGACATCAGGTAGCCTTCTCTGAAAACATCAGCTCAGTGTTTACTGATAGTCAAACACCACATGAAAAGCTAGGAAGCACTGGGATAGGACTACAGAACCCGAACCTTTATGCAGATGTCTGATTCTTTTGGGAATTTATCCTGAATTCTGAGTGAGGTTCTGGTCAGCCCATCTCAGAAGGGTATGATGGATCTGGAAAATGTATAAGGCTGGCAAGCTAACCAGAACTGGAGAGGCTTCACTCATTGATAGGAACAGAACTGACTATTCTCCAATCTATGAAGAAGTGATACGAGCACAGTGACAGGGAGAAAGGGAAGACTTCACTCTAAAAATAATAAATCTCATGGAGAAGGTGAATATATGAGATTATCGTTAGGTATTTTGAATACCACCAGAATCAGAGACACCTTCTTTAACATATTTTAAGGAACAAAACAGTACTTCTTCAAGTGGCACAACTGTGGAGCTCCTTGCCATAAAATATTGCGGAGGCCAAACCTTCAAAAGGGGATTCAGAAAACGATTAAACAAACTTGATAGGTCTGTAAAGAGGTATTAAACAAAACAGAAGTCAATGCAGTTTTCCAATTCAAAGAATTCCACCAATCTGAAGTTTGGAGAGTTTTCCAGAGGACAGCTCACTCTCTACTGGTCCAAACTCTGATGGTCCTCCTAAATTTGCACCCTAGTACACTGTTTGAGAGGACGCGTTACGAGGTGCCTATATGATCCAGTACTGCTAGCCACGGGATCACACCTGAACGGCTTTGAATAGGTATTTCTCATATAACATTTAAACAGACTTTTTTCTTTCTGTTTTCAAGATGAAAGGATTAAAAAGGATCAGAATGTTTTGAAGCTTCTTAAATGGCATCAAATTTTCCTGTTGACAAAAGGGATCAGCATTGGTTGTTTCTTCCATTATATTTGGGTTGAGTTTATTTTCTTAATGTGGTTGTAGGGAAACAAAAGGGGACGGGGATCAGGGAGGGAAGGTGGGAATAACAAAGATAGGAGAACAACGTCCCTTTTTCTGCTGCTGCTTACAGCTAAAGTGTTCAAAGGATCCCTGCAAACATAACTGCTTATTTCTGAAACTCAGCTTTAGCTTTTTGGGATGTTGCTAGTGAAAAGCACGGATGAAGAGGGCAGTTTCTAGGTGAAGGAAATACTTTTCAGAGCTCTGGTTGTTTAGAATTCCTCTCTAGCTTGCCAAACTGGTCAACGTGTACAAAGAGCATAAGTATATTTGTTGGTCAAAAAGAAAAAAAACCCAACAAATCATAGTGAAAGTAGAGTGATGCACAGTCAGAAACTAAGGTTTACATTTCAGTTGTTGCTTTGGAAAAGACTGGTACATCACTTGATTTCCCAGCTTTGTTTGATAAGAGTTTATTTTAGAATTATGGTGCTTGGGAAGGGGGAATTTCACCAGATTGCTGATAAATCACTGGCAAAAGAGATGGTCAAGAAGTATTTACAGGAACTTTCAATCTGTAAAGAAGCTGTAGCTTGCATGTACTGACTTACTAAACAATTCATATAGCTTTTCATGTACAATATTTATTATGACTGCAGGGAATACAGAATTCTGCAAAACAATTCTAGGAAATTCTACTAAATCTTGGTACTTTCAAAAATTAAAACAGTGGAGTAACATTCTTATAGTCTAATCAACCTCCAATATATTTTCATTTTTTGAAATAAAACTGCTAATAAAAGGGTTTATTTTCTACATGATATCTTTTCCCTCCTCCACTGCAAGATCAGACATTAAATTTTTGGAAAATACTGAGCAATACCTGGGGGAGGGGTGGGAGTGAAATCATCATCGTCAACTGATGCATCCAAAACTAGGACATTTTGAAAATGTTAATGATGTTTAATGCACTGAAATAATGAGAAGCAAATGCAGGGGAAAAAACCACAGCAAGTCATATTAAGCTACCCATAAGTCTAAACAACCAGTGAAACTGAAAACTAAAAATAACTTGCCACTTCATTTTTCTGTAAGAAATGCTGTGATAAAATAAGGCATGGAGTTTTCTAGAGCTTCTCGGACAAGTTAAAATAATTTAGTATTGTTGAAGAAGAAACTGCTGATACAATTTAATCCCTGACAAAGTATCAATATGGCTTTGTATCATTAAATATGCTCTACTAACTGCTGAGTTGAATCTCCTCGAGATGAAAAACAAACCACGTACAAATACACAGAACATACTTATAAGAGAAAGTAGCTCACCTCACTCTTTAAACTGTTCACATATTCACATACAGAGAAATATTAAGAGCAAACTGAGTGTGTTATTTAACTTTTCTTCATGGAGTGAAGAAATAATCTAACATTATGTATTTTAATTTACTTCCAACAAATAAACTCTTCATTTGTCTCTCTGCTGGAAGACACTGAAAGGCTGTTTATAGACTTCAACCAGACTTTGTACCTAGCTGCAAGTTTCAACTCGGACTGCAGTGGGTCCTTCCTACAAACAAGGTGAGAATGCTCATTGTCTGGAAGAGGGAAAACTTGTAAAGGAGTAATGGATATTTTAATGGCATTTCTTTTCAGTTTATGGAAATGAGTTTACTAAGTGTTAAGGCTGATTTCCTCCCACATTAATGCTCATCTCTCTGATTGCTGTAGTCACTTTCAAGCTATTAAAAACCCAAGTTATTTCTCAAGAGCCGTTTTATTGAATTCATGTCCACAAAAGCTTTGTCTCCCCGATGTTGCTTTATAAAGATGTATCAGTGATGACTGAATTAAATTTAGAGTTGTTAAAAAGTCTGAGAAGAACATGTCAGAAATAAACTAGCATCAACGCTTCAACAGCCATCTTTAAATTGCTTACAGATGCAAATATCTATTTTATTCCTAAATCCCAAAGGTTAACTCTTGCTGTACACCCTGGGTGATTACACACCACCCACTCCGATGCTCTGGATGTATATTCTGGAGCTGCATTTTCAAGTGTCTAAATATCTCTATAACTCTTGCCTTTAGATGCCTAAAACATGCTAGTAACCCTCAGTTATGTCATTCAGCAATTTTAGCTCTCTCAGTTTTGTTTTGTTTTTTTAATTATTCCTCTAGCTTTACTTCCTAAAGACAGAAACCAAAACCAAGACAAGTCCTCGGAAGGAGAGGGGTGGATGGCAGGCAATAAGAATCTCACATACCTCTTGTTGTGCATACCTTTGAACACTTCATTGACAAGGTTTCCTTGGGAGGATAACACTCTGGTGGTGGGCCAAAATATTCCTGTGCTGCTACTGAGGTTTTAGAGTAAGGGTCTGAGCGAACAGTAGAAGTCCTTGAGTGCTGGCTACCTTGAATGTCTTCTGTTGACCTACAATGGAGTAAAAGACTAAGGTATATTATTTAGCTCATGCTCTCTCCTGAACATTAGAACATGAGAAAATGTCAGACACTCCTGTTAGGGGAACAAGCTAGTCTGCTTCATAGGTATGTGATCTTTTTTTTGCTTGCATGTTTTGAAAGAAAGTATCCAAATACTTGCATAAATCCATGTTCACAAGGATATCTGCACTTGATTGTTCTTATTTTGGAAAAGGGTGCACTCACTGCATAGGCTGGCTGAATTGTTTAGGTTACTTGCAAAAGGTAGAAGGGAGGAGGGTGTGGGAAGAGTTCCTGCTCCCATAAAAACAAGTAACAGCTTTTTCATGAAAACCAAATGTTTTTAACTAGTCCATCGCAGCCCAGAGAATAAAAATGAGAAATATTTTCACAGAATAAATGTGTAAAGTAGCACAACTGTTTAATGGGTAAGCATTTTGTCAAGTTTGTACTTCTAATTTCCGTGTTTCACAAAGATGTCTTTTAGAAGAAGAATGAAAGCTATTAAAAGAAACAGATAAAGATTTCAAAAGTGGTGAAAAAATTGCCTATTCAAATATTTCTCTGAGGGCTTTTTTTGAGGTCTTTGCTAATATTCAAAGAGAAATCTAAAATTGACCCCCAAAAAATCAATTTCTTATGTCTCTGATCAGATTCATTCGTATACTTCAAAATGGATTTGTCCACTTGCTGTAATGACATACAGCTACACATCTGAAGCCTGATGGTTTTTAAGGCTGGTGAGATTTAAATTCTTCTATGGGAAACGTGCAATTTGCCCTTTTTAAAGTGAGTTAACACTCAGGTTAAAAGAAACATTGGCTGTAAATTGTTTAGTAAGTGGTCTAATCTAAATGTTCTGTCTCATTAGAAGGAGAATTGGAGCTTGCCTTTTTCAAGGTACAGATAGATGATTTTGTTATTAAAGGATATTTTAAGTCTCATTCAGCATTATTATTTTTAAGCCTTCTATGCAGTTTTTATCTTGAATTTCTTATCCACAGATCAGCATTTTCAGCTGTAGTTTTGTTTCCTAGCATCACTGTACTTCACTAAGGTTTATCTTCATCCAATTCCAGATTCAATTTACAAATATTATCTCATTCATCTACATTAAATCATGTTCTTTGTAGTTTTTACATTTTAATTAAGATGTTCAATAACAAGACCAATGCTAACATCTCCGCGTGTAGCTGCCAACAGCTCTGTTTGGCTGAAACATTTCTGATTTTTCTGACCTTTGTCCCATGTCTTGTGCAACCACCAAAGCATCCTGCGCAGCTGTGTCACATAAATTAAATAAGCTGTGTGATTTATAAGACTTCCAGTTAACTTGAAAGCAATCCCTTTGGTACTTCTGATGCAGCTGCTTCTCTCTATTGTATCCTGCTACTTGCCAGAAAACAAAACAAAACAAAAAAATCAAAACAAAACCGCCCCTAATGTTCATCAACAGGGTACAATTACGAAAAAAATATTATTTCTTTTAGACTTTTTTTCTCACAATGGCCTATTCTGACCACCTTTGCTCCTGTTTTCCTTCAGGACTTTCCAGTTCTGGGTAAGGCAACTCTTTCTCCTCAGCAATGAGAGGAAGCTTGCTATAGGAGTTTCAGACAGAGATGAATTTGGAAAGATAAATGCTCTAGCTAGAAAGTCTTGTTCCTAAGGGATGAAAGCATTAGGCACCCAAATTACAGCTTCCACGAAGCTCTTCCCATCTATTTCATTATAGTATTTGAAGGTCTTTTGGTCAATCAGCCTGAGTCTTCACTAAAACAGTGAAATTTCCTTACAAAAGCAGCTGGTTTTGTTGTGAGAGCTGAGCAGAGGAATTGCTATTAGGTTAAGCCAAACTCCATGAAAACAACTGATGGATAATCTTTTCAATTAGTTGTAGTGAGGGCAGGTGCCCCCCAGATTCTCAGCTTGACTCTAATTATCTCCATGGCTATTACAGATCTGTAGCTGCAGCTCCCCTTCCTCTAATCCCTGGTGGATACAGGCATGGTCTGTTGGTCTTTAGGGTCTGGCCACCAATTTTCACTCTACATGTCCAGTCATTTAAAGCTAACAGCAAAAACAGGAAGTCCAGAGAAGCACTTTATTAAGAAGTGGTGGTTTAGTTTATAGCTATCTTTTCACACACTGCTTATATTATGCTGTATATGAAAAAAAAAAAAAACCAACCAAAACCCAAAAACCAAACAACCCCAAAACAACCACACCACACAAAAAAAACCCCCAAAACCCAACACTTATTTTTTCTCCCTCTCCACAGTGCAATTAATAAATTTCTGGAATTTGTTGCTCTCACTTCTAATATGTTAGACAATTTAACTATATCCCCTCCTGATCTCTGCTTTTGCTAAGGACAGTCATTCAGCTTACTCTGCCCTTTGTTCCCATTTCTCTCCAATTTTTCATAATTTAAGAGAGACAGAAGAAAAATTAATTAGCTATTTCATAATACAGCAGAATTACCACCATCCAAATGTTTTATACTTAGCCATAAGTACTCCTTCTAGTCCACACACTCTTGCTTTTTTTCTCATCCTTGGTTTTCTTGCTAAAATGCATCTTACCAGGGAGTACTTCAGTATTTCAGCTTTTCAATAATCTTAATTATATTTATCTCCTCTCCCTCTTTGCCTCTACTCTTAAACTGCCCTACAATCATGCCCCCAAAGACTAAACAGGAGTGATGAACACTTTACTGCCACAGTCAATTTGCCGGTGGTGTTCAGAGCTACAGACCTCTCTCCTACAGTGCAGTCACTGGCATGCCCTTAAAGCAAAACAGCCTAAACTCACATCTAGTATGCTGTAGGCTGTCCAGGTTGGAAGGAGAAGTGTAATATCCTAAGTTTACTGTCACTCCAAACCTATCAGTTGATCTGCTTATTGTAGTGGTAGGGGTTGTCACACTATCAAGTGCCACAAAGAGCTTTAGTCAGTACTCATTTATTGACTGCGGCTACTGAAATTAATTTTGTTTTAGATTAATACAAACAGCAACCTGAGAGTTCAATAAGTCTCTGGGCTGGTCTCAGTCACATAACATTCTCATTTAAACAATGCATATTTGGCAAGCCATGGCTTGCCGTCACCTGCTGACCAGCCTCTTTACGAACTGTACCAAGTAAGACACATGGCCACACTTCACCTACTTGTGACCCAACTTGATCCAGATAACGTCAGGAAATTCACATCTCTGTGTCATGCAGCCTATCTTTCTGTCCCTTCTTGAGCTCAATACAAAGATTAAATTTCTACACTGTAAAACAGCCCCCCCTGATTCCAAACACAGCATGCTCATGCTTCATGATTTCAAGGCTGAATAAATGCTTTTTTTGCAATAAGAAGGTATTTAAAAACAAACAAAGGAGATGACAGACATTATAGACCTGTTGTGATATGTTTCTTTAAGATTATAAAGATGTACCTTGCATTGTACAGGTATGGTTTTCTTGTTCTTCTGTCTTCCTCGTATCTAGCAGATCCATGGTTCTGATGGTGCCTGTATAGCTTATCTTGGTATCGTCTCCCGGCATGAGACATCTTGTTTCTTACATGTATTCCTTCCTTCTAAAATAACTTCCTGAGCCAGAGAAATAAAACTGGTTCATTTTATAGCTCTACTTAAAAGTTATTCATTGACCAGCACTCACATCCATATCATGCTGATTCAAGACTTAGTACAGACTTCCTTAGAAGAGAAAGTAGTAAACCCCTTTAAGCTACATGTAAATAACTTCATTAAAGAAGGAAGCTTTTCATTTTCCTATTCATCAAGTAATTGTAATGTTTCTACATTGCATGTTGATTGTGCTTATTTACTACGTCTGCTCTGACTCTCTTGCCTTTGCTACAAGGGCAGAGCACGGGGTCCACTAAGAACGTGAATCTTGGCTTCTCTAACGTTGTCTCTTACACAAAGTATTAAACCCAGCAAACTCCAGTGCATTGCATGAGCATGCATACACCTGCCACTGACGGCAGGGCAAACCTGAAAGCGCAGGCTGTGTGTGACCTTTGTACTGGAAGTTTTCAAGAGGAGGGCACCAAACATTGCGTGATTTGGATAAACGTTAGGTACCGGCAAAGCTGTGCTGGGCCGAAAATACGTTGGAGAGAAAATACATCCTTGATAATTTGGTATTAAATGGTACAGGGATGTTATTTCCTGAAAATGTCTTTACCCGCCCAAGTGCAGTACGCTTAAGTCCAAACCTGTAAAATATGGAAACACCGAGTCTAAGCATCTAATCAATCTTTATTCTTATTTGCCTTCATCACAGCCCTTCAGCATTACTGTGGAAGTGCCTGCAGTCCGTGCATTTAATTTGGACTGATCAAGCTGAGGACTTGCTTAATGACTTCCCTTCCGTCTCCTTAGGGTGTCACTAAATAAATAAATTAACTTGGATTTGTTTACGGCTAACAAAGAAAGAGAGAGCGCCTTCCTCCGGAGGAGCTCTGCCCCTCTGCTCCGCGCAGAGGCCATTTAGCAAGAAGCAGCCCCGCACCTTTCCCCACGGGCGCTTTCTGGTGGGGGTCCCGTCGCCTCAGCGCCACCACAAGCCGAAACCCGCCTCACCCGCCGGGAGCGACTCTGCCGCCGGGGCCCCGGAGCTGCGGCCGCGGGCGCTGCCCCTTGCCCGGCGTACACCGGGCGCCTGCCCACGTCCCCCCGCGGTCGGTGCGCCCCCCGGCCTGCAGCGGCCCCGCGGCCCCGCCGCCGGCTCCTCGGGGGCGGCCCCGCCCCTCGGCACCCCGGGGGCGAAGGCCAGCGGCCCCCGCCCCGGCCGCCCCTCACCTGAGGGGAGCGCCGAGCTCCGGCCCGCCCCGACAGCAGCCCCGGGAGCAGGCGGGCCCGCCCTCTCCTTCCCGGCCGCCCGCCGCCGCCCCTCCCTCCTGCGAAGGGCCGGCCCCCGGCGCAGGTGCTGCCCTGCCCGCCCGCCTCGTCGCGGGGCTCCATGGCCTTCCTGGGGACCATGGCCGCGGGGGAAGGAGGGGTGCTGCCTCCTGCCCGGCCGCGGGGGAGAGCTGATGTCTGGGAGTGTGGGACAACCTGGGCTTTTGTTAAGAATCATAGAATCATTCAGGTTGGAAAAGACCCTTGGGATCATCGAGTCCAACCATCAGCCCTACTCTACAAAGTTCTCCCCTATACCATATCCCCCAACATCTCATCCAAACAACCCTTAAACACACCCAGGGATGGTGACTCCACCACCTCCATGGGCAGCCTGTTCCACTGTCTGACCGCTCTGTGAAAAATTTTTTTCCTAATGTCCAGTCTGAACCTCCCCTGTTCAGTTTAAAGCCATTCCCTCTTGTTCTGTCACTAATCACCTGTGAGAAGAGACCAGCACCAACTTCTCTACAATGTCCTTTCAGGTAGCTGTAGAGAGTGATGAGGTCTCCCCTCAGCCTTCTCTTCCTCAAACTAAACAGTCCCAGCTTCTTCAATTGCTCATCATAGGATCTGTTCTCCAGGCCCTTCACCAGCTTCATTGCCCTCCTCTGCACTCGCTTAATTTAGTAAAATGAGGTTCCTGTGCACTGTGGTGCTGAGGAAGGATCTGCAAAGCCCTGAGAGGATATAAAACCTGAAGGTTAATAAAGTTAAAATTCAAGGTACCCACCCGTTGCCTTTTGTTTTTGAAGAGCCAGCCTCCTTGACTCGCAGCGCTCAGGGCAGGAAGCCCTGCAGTGTGAGATGGATGGAGAACAGAAGGTGAAAGAAAATGGGGGAAACTTGTCCCCAGGAGCAAGTGGGTGGGAACAGGCCATGTTACACTAGGTGGGTTTAAAAGGGAGGTAAGTGACTAAACACTCCTCTGGTGTAAAGCCACATTTGAGATAACTGATCATTTGAATGCGTGAAGCCTTATTTCTTGAAGCTCTGCTGAAATCCCTTCCTTGTGGTGGATCTCCAGGGGCTTTGTCTCCTTACTGCCAGCCTGTGATGTTTCTCTTACAGAGGAACGATGCGCTGGCCCCCTCAGGATGCTTTCTGTTGGGGATATACCTATTTTTGTAGAGAGCCTGGGGCAGACCCATGAACCAGCATTGCAACAAATGACTTCTGCATTGTGCAGTCCTGTACACAAAAACAATCCGTGCCTGAGAAGCAGGACAGTGGTGTTAACGTGGCACCATGCCCAGCTAATCTTGAGCCTTGGAAAGCTTCCCTAGGCTGTGGCGCTACCCTGCACAAGAGCTGGGACTAGAAAATCCCTTTCCTTCCCAGGGCTCATACAGCAACACTCTTAGGGTACCAGTGCCTCTTGAATTTGGGCCTGAGATAAGTAACTGTTAGTGCAGTCCTGTGCTAGGGCTAAATCCAATATCCCCTTTAAGTAACATGCAGGTGTCAGAGGAACAGCGGTCCCTTAAATGAGGAGATGTCTACAGGAACTGAATACTCCAGATAGGTCTTTTGTAAATTGCTGGACCATGGTAAAACTGTGATTCCCTGCTCTGGTTGAGCTCTGTTAACGGTTTCTTTGGCTGTTTACTGTTCTCACCTTGCCTGGATCTCTTCTGCTCTTCCTGTCTTCAGCTGTAAAGTTCATCTTCTCTCTGTCTTGCACCAACCCTAGTACTCTCTTGATCACATAACGAGCTAATTCAGCTTGCTTTCCAGCCAAAACCAATTTACTTTTTGCTGGTTTAGTGAGTTGAATTGTCTTTCTGCTGCAATCAAATGTGCGCTGAAGCAAGGACTTGGCAGAAGCGTATGTCCCACAGGGAAGAAACTGGGGGAGGGATGGGGGGAGAGGGCTACCTCTCTTGGCAGCAGTGAGTGGTGAATGTAACTGAAGCCTTAATGTGAAGTTGCAGTTGGAGACACTACTTACTACCAATCAGTTAGTCGCTACGCCTTCTCAGTTTGGGGCTGTCATCCTGCTAGCAAAGGCAGTCTAACAGCGGGAGTGTTCTACTGCTTCATAGCTCTGTTTATAATTCTTACGGTTCCTATTTAAAGGTAGCTTAGACTAGTTTGGCAGATTTCACCCTGAAGACGATTAAGGTGCCTGCATGAATTCTGTTCTCTTGTCTAGATAATAAACATCTGGGAAGAACATTCTTCACTTGCATCCAGCAGAGGATGTCTGCTCTTGATGGGGGGCATGAGGAATTACAGCCCCCTTCAAGTAGGCAGGTTTCATACAAACAGTAGAAAAATCACAAGGAGACATGGCTGGAAACAGACTGGGAGGCAGGGAGGAACTGAAAGTACCTTGACAGCCACTGTCTACAGCATAACTCGTAGTTTTATTAAAGCATTTCTCTTTCTGGTCTGAAAAGGTTTGGGTGTGGTCATTTTGGTTTGATGGACAACTGGATGGCACTGAAGGGATGCGATTATAGACTGGGGAAAATTCAACGAAGCTGGTGGGTAAGGTAAGTGTTTAAAAAGTGGTTAAAGTCACTATTGGAACCAGGTAGTTGAAACTGACCCAAAATTACATGGTGAGATCTACATTAAAAGCTTAACTATGTGACCATAGGGATGGTCCCTGGGACCTCATAAAGCAAACACAAGGCATTGAGGTACTCATTGCTGGAGTTGCCTATGTATGACATAAGAATCAATGAAACAAGCCACAGAAAATGGTGCTGATTAGGGAGAAACAGCCAAAGGTAGCAAGCAGTAAGAATGTGTCTCTAAGGAGAAAAAAGTAGAAGGAGCTCGTGAAGGGATTTGATATGGTCCTGGGTGAATTTGAATGAGAATCATCACAGAAAAAGATTTCATCATTTGCTCTTACCTTGTTACAGATAAAAGGATGCCGTGTTGTATGTAAGCAGACAGGTTTGCATTAAAGATACACCTGATTCTGTCATCAGTTTCCCCTTTTAATAGAAATAACTTTTGGGACTGAATTTTGGCTAGCTGCTGAAGTCCAGAGGGACTGATTTACAGAAAATGAAGTGTGAACCATTTTGATTTTTTTTTTCCTGGTAATTTACTTGAGTAGGTCACATCTGTGTCTTGGATCAATGCAGTCCTGGTCACTTGCTCCAGTGTAACAAAACAAAAACCCCTCTAAAAATCAATCTAGGTATAGGGTAAAAGGTGCCATAAATAGACCTCCAGGGACAGATTTCTCCAGCCAGCCAGGCAGACCAGGGCACCACTGGAGTCTGTTCAGAATGACTGGAACACTAAGCTCCTGAGACCAGCAGGACTAAAATTAGCTTTGGAATATTTTTTTTTTCCTACCGTCTCGGTGTTGCTTTTACATGAAATCTGTTGTTTGTTATAAATGGCAAGAAAGGAATTTGGGTTGGAGGCTTCCTTTTATTTATTTTTTTTTAATTTTCTTAAAGACATTTTGAAATCCCTGGTCTGGAATAGGAGGTAAATTGAGTTTGGGAACTAAGTAATTGGTTATGTGTTGGTCAATTTTTTCTGACCTAATGGAAAAAAAAAAATCACAACGCCAAATATTGCTTCAGCAAAAGAATCATGACTGATTGAATATTGTATCCTTGGTGTGCTATTACAAATACTTATTTTTAAAAGCAATGGAAACAGTCCTTGTGTTTCTTTTATTGTTGTCTTTGGTAACATGTGAACTGTTTGGTTGGTAGTTCCATCTTTTCTAAGGTTGAGTCCTTCCCAACATCTTCTGAGTAATTGCCTAGTTTCAATTTCACGATCTTACAACACAGTGTTTTGAAAAGTGGGATTTTGTCACACTGAATCTAGACTCTGGCTGGGGAATAGCCAGCTTCTGGGGCACATCCAAAATGGTCTGAAGGCAGTGAGGATGTTTCTATCGGAGCCTTGAATCGTGAAAGATCTGTGGGCCCCTTCGTATTTATATCGACTTGAAGTACTGAGCTGTACCACCAGCCCTGGTAATGCTCTGCATCACCACAGCTGTCACTTACATGCTGACTTTCCTCAAATTCTCCTATTGCTGGCCACTCGAGCGGTATCTGAAACCTTATCATTTGTTTTCTTTTGCCCTGTTCTTAAGCAGAGTTGTAGTAGGCTGAAGCCATTTCTCCTCTTCTAAAATGATGAGTAAAACCAAAATGGCTTTTGAAATCTGAGAAACTGTTAGTATTAAAATTTCTCCCTCATTTCTCAACAGTCCTTTCTCACAAATTCCATCTGTGTTCTGCTGAACTTCAGGGAACCCCTGTTTTAGTAGCTCTTGAAGACTATCTGCAATCCCATACTTGGCTTTCTATAATAATTTACCATGTAAATGTAAAAGTATTTCAGGACTGAAATTTGCTTTCAGATGACGTCTGGACCCTGTGCAGATCTTTGCAGTCTTGACTGCTCTAAAATTCATACTGGTGGACCTTTGTGAGCTCCTTTGTCCTGACTGATCTGGAGACCTCTGTAGTCCTGGGTTTATGATTCTGGGTGCCAGCTTGCAAACTGCACAAAATTGCAGCAAGAGGAGCTTTGTGGGAGCTCATGGCATTTCCCTGTCTCCTGGCATGAATGCATTACATTCCATTTTATATTACTAAAATATTTATAAAGTTTTATTAACATGGTAGGAGCTCTCGCCTCTTTTAAAAGAGGTAGGAATTACGAGCAGTCTGCCTTCTCTCTCAATCTACTCTCTCATCTAGTGTTTTTCTTTTCTCATCTGGACGTAGATAAAATCCAGTAACAGGGAATATTTGTTTTGCAGTCAAAACTATCAGATTTGGAGTCAACACTACTGGCAGTCAGTGGAAAGATTTCTTGTGCATAGAAAATTTATGAACACATGGAGATGCTGTGTTCAGTATCTAGCCTTGAAAGGTATCCAAACATTTTGTTCCTGATCAAAACACAATCCTGTGCAGCTCTGAGATATTTACATCTGGTTGGTCTGTCTGGGGCTGTAACATTGACAACTGTATGTGTTAAGCAGGTAAAAGAGGCATTAAATTTAGGTGTCCAGGCAAACAATTTGTTGCCGTTTCTTTTGACCTCCTGAAAAAGAAATGCAACAGTGGCATCCTGTGGCCCGAGCAGTTCATGGCAGGTGGGTCTGGCGTAGGGCAGAATCTGCCACCGAGGTCTTCCTGCACCGACCGGGAAACGGATCAAGATATTTCTAAGTTAGTTTACAAAACAAGTCCACAGTATGTCAACCTGGTGCACATTTACAACCTGAAGTACAAAGCTTTTGTCTCCTTTTCAACAGGGGCCTTCCACCAACTTATGTTATATTCTGCTGCTTATTTTTCTGCCAAACACTTTGGTGTTTGGGACTAAGAGGATGACTTCAGTTACCCTTCAAGGAGACAGGACTTCAGTGTTGCTGCCTTTGTGCTGCTGAACATCTCCTCAGAAGAGGAGAGACTGCAAGTGTCCTGCTTTCAACTAACCCAGAGTTTAATGCGGCATATTTGTTCTAAAAATGAATGTTTCAGGGAAGTCCAACGAAGAGAAGACTTTAATAAGAGTTGTTTTCTCTTGCACCTACATCATACCTGAGTGGTTACTTCCACACACTATGTGTGTGCATGTGTGTGTGTCTCTTGAGTTTTTCAAAGCCCTGGCCTTTACTTGTTTAAATTGGACAGACCATGATTTGCTTACCTCCTTAACAGCAGATATTGGCAGCCGTGACCACCAGGCTCTCTGAAAGATTGCAGGCATGCCAGAAGGCGCATTAATGAGGAATATACAGGCTCACCTGCACTCCTGTGAACAGTTATCAGGGAAGTGGCTGATAGCCTCATTTTTCCCTCTTCTCCTCCCAGTTTTACAGTGTTGTCTTTTCTGTAAGAGAGGAGATGTTAAGGCGGTGTCTTTTAAAGCCTCTCCCTTCCTACTTCTTACCTTTGTATGTCGAGGTGTAAATGCTGTTGAAGGCTCAGCATCAGGAAGGAGTGAAACAACTTTGAAAACGAAACAACTTGGTTCATTTATGTTTGCATTTTCTTGTATCTAGAAAGCTTTGCCTGTTTTGGGTGATCTACCTTGAGAACTGGAAAAGCAGAGTAGGGGCAAGGTTGTCCCCTGCTGCTTGTGCATGAAGAACTTGTGAGCATTAAGTTTTCTGTTGTGTGGGAAAGTCACTGTGATCACCTTCTTGGGATGGCTGAAGCAGGAGGCAGGGGAACAAAACCAGCAGCAGGCAAATTAACTGTTGCCTTTAATAATGAGTGAGTACTAAGATTTTTGTGAAATTGCTTAACTGAGCTTGCACCACAGTTTCTTGCCAGTACTAATCCCTGGGCTGCCTCTTAAAACATGCACATGCATGAAAACAAACAAATGTTAAGACTGGCTGTGGCTCCAGTGATGTTAACCCCTGCTCCTTTTTGTCAGTTAAACTGACAACCAAGATAAGAAGAGCCGGTGTTGGTATCGTCTCTTGCATAACAAACCACTCTTGACAAAAGAAGCAGCCTCCTGTCAAACGAATTTCCTTTACAACTGCCAAGAGGGGACTATTTTTAGTTTCATCTGCCATTCTTTACTCCTTAATCATCTGGTTCACTTTTCTCAGTTTTTCTCCTTTCCCCTTCCCCACCAGGTCCGATACCAGGTACTGCCACTAATCTGTGGAGGAGGAGGAGAGCACTGGGCTCTAGGCCGTACCCTGTTACCATGTGTCTGCACCGGGATGCCACCGGCCTCACCGCGTCCAGCTTGGCTCTGGTGTGTGAAAAGGAGGTATCCTTCAGAGAAATGCAAATAGACTGCCCTGAATCTAGACAAGGGATCGCACAGACTAGCAAGTAAATGAGATTAATTCTTGTCAGGAAAGGGTTTTAGTGAAGGCTGCATTCAGAAAACATGCTTGAAGTTGCAGGAGGGGAGCTACAAATGGCCATCATTGAAGCAATGTCACAGGTATACTGCATCAGGCAGTGAACTCTTCATATGCCATTAGCAAAGCAAGGCTGAGCCTGGCTTTTCCACTGGAAATAAAATTAAAGTGCTTTAGGAATGATGGTGTTTATTCCGTAGGTCTTGACTCTATGGTACTGGCTGCCTTCCCTTTTGGTCTATTTGACCCACTGCATGTTTTTAGCCTGTTGAGCAGCAGAATGATTCTTGTCTTCTGGCTGAGATATAAAACAGAAGTTCTGCGTATCTGTAATCCATTAGAGATTTTGTGGTGCTATTTGCAAGAGTAAGAGAGTCTTAAAGCTTTGGTCATTCAGGAAATAGCACTGCTTTACACAGTTGCACATCATAGTTCAGTCAAGACCATCATCCTCTGCAGCATCTTGCTAAATCCTAATTCATGTGGGTGATTATATATTCTATACCTTCTTCCTCCACAGTATGCAAGAGCTTCACAATAATGAGTAATTTTATGTCTATAGTGCTTCTGTACATGTTGCTATAATACCCATTTTATAGCTAGATTTGAGGAGCATACAGGCAAAGTAAATAGCTTAAAAGTCAAGAGGGAAGTCTCTGGCAGCAGAGGGAATTATGCCTCTGTCACCTGAGTGAACATAACAGTATTGAAGTTAGCGTACTAACTAACGTTTTCCAGGGAAGTGCCACAATTCTCATGACGAAGGAATCACTAGAAATGGTCAAAACTTTTAACCATCTCTATTTTCTTAATAAACGTGAGTTTTCAAATGATACAAAATATTTGCAGAAAATGCAAGTATTTTGAGAAAACAAAGTGAAATTTTTTTGATTCAAACCAAAATTAGTTAGGTTTATAAGGTAAATGTTCCAACCAATCTCTTTTTCCTTGGTGGAAAAAAAAAAAGGAAGAAAAGCTTCTGAGGAGGAAAGCAAAAAAGGGACCTGGTTTCTCGAATGGGATGAGAACACAAATGTATTGTTGATAGAAGAATAAAAACTACTTTGCATCTTTTCTTCGGGCTTTCCTCTCTCCAGTCTTAGTCTTTTCTTTTTGTCTTCTGAGTGTAACTGAGTAGTGCAAGGGTGACCAGTCTCCTTAACTCTAAAAAAGTGCACCAGCACTTTGAACAACACTCCTTAGCGGAGGAAAGTTAGAGTTAGGAAGAGGTCTTGTGGCTGACCACAGTGGTTCCTTAGGTTGCTTTACTCTCCAGTGGGATTGAACAGGGATCTCCTTAGCAGTTTTTGCTCACTCACTTCCTTCCACTGCTTGGGCTCAGTTTGCGCAGTAGCCCTCAAATTCGTGCACCTGTGCTGAGAATTGCCTAGTGTAATCCCAGTCTATGCATAGCAGAATTATTTGTGTGCTTCTCCAGGGTTGGTTACCCCTGCTGTGACATACACTGCTGTGCAGTTTATGGGCTGACATAAAACTGTTCCTGTTTTTCTTTTCCCCTTTATTCCATTGCTTTTGACAGTGTAACTTTTTAGTTTCCGCTTTCTTTATCAGGACATTGGTAAGCTCTATTTCTGATTCTGCTCTTTTCAAGCCCCTGAATTAGATTTTGGTTTAGAAGCTGGAAGTGGGAGAAGCACTAGAAGCAAGGTTTGTTTTGCATTTTTGAAGATGCTTGAAAGTCTGCCAGAGAGCTGTCAGGTTAGTGATGGCTTGTGACATATCAAAGCAGACAAGCGAGGGTTCATAATAATTCAAGATCTGTTGAAAACCAGATGGAAGCATGGCTAGCAGTGAGGGCTTTTTAAAGGAAAATTATTATTGTGGATTTTCAGACTCGTAAATGTATTTCAGTCCTTGCTGTGGGAAGAACCTGTCATTATAGCTTCACATGCATACTTTTGCCTCTCTTATTCAAATTTTCAGTGTTTTCATCCCAGTTCATCTGTCACATCTCTTACCCATGTGCCTGGTGGGGACACTGCCTTTACGTGCCTGCACACATGGACTCCCGGTCTCCCTGCCACCTGTGCACATGGAGCTTTTCTTTCAGGCATTTATCCCCTTGCTCAGTAGTCCAGTTCTCTGCCTCTGTAGGCTTTTGTTGTTCTCCAAAAAGGTGCAGTTACATCTTCTCCAAGATCAGTGGCATGAGAGGTAGCAAGAAACTTATTGGCAGAGAGCCTAGAAAAAAATCATTCAGGTTCCACCGGATGAAGATGGTCTGACCTTCAAAATTTCTCATAACATGTTAAGAGGTTCTGGGCAAAGATGTCAGGAAGAAATGAGAGCTTTACTTTCAAAATGGCTATGAAATAGGAAAGCCAAAGAAAAAAGCAAATTTTCCTCTCGCACTGTGTAAAGGGCCTCTATGCTGAAGACATCACCAGCTGAATGCATATAGAAAGTCGCCAGCAATCATTAAGCTCAATTAATCTTATTCTTGAGCCCATGATAACATCTGTGGAGTTTTTAAACAAAGCTATGGTGGGCAATCAGGAGAGGAAAATTAAAGAAAAGAGGTTCTGCTGTGAACACTCGTACCATCATCACCCAAGCGACGCTGTAATATAGAAACTGGGTCAGAGACACCCTTCCCCCTCCACACTGTCAAAGTTATTTGAGCGTCTATTGAAACCCTCACAATAGAAGAGTTTGGCTCCTGCATTAGCTAAGCAAAACTGATTTGTGTTTCTTGGTTCAGAAAAAGCTGCGGGGTAATTTTCTGTGCGGCTACAATGCAGGAGTTCAGCTGATCCCTGAAAGCTGATTTCTTGGTGATTTGTTTTTCGTTTAATAAGGCACCACTGCTTTTATTTAACATTCTAAATTGACATGCTGAATCTGTGTTTAGAAGCCTTAAACTTCTCTCTTGCCTGCATTAGTTTTAAGAGCTGCACTAGGAGCCTTCATTCAAAGTTCAAAAGATTGCTGTAAGTCTCTTGAGATGTCACTGGCTCTGTTGCCTTACTGATGATATAAATCTAAGTTAATTAGTTTATTTGCTTCTAGTATAATTGAATTAAAATATATTAGTTTGAAAGTATGGCTTGGATAGATTCAAACACAGTGGTCTTCTGGACTCTTCCCATTGCCCTTCTTAATCCCATATATGAGTCTTTCATCCTTGTTTACATCTGTCCCATTAGCTGTCTCAGCTTTCCATTGTACTCTGCTCTGGTGTTTTTTTGTCTTGTTTTTCTGGCTTCTTTCAGGGAGTTTCAGTGGCTCTACCTTGTCCTGAAGAAAATGAAAAGAAAACCAAGCTGCACTTCATGCTCATAATGATGGTCTGCACAGGTGTCAGTGAGCTCAGAACCTGGGAATTAGGTTGTCAGGAGAGACATTTTTTGGCAGTGGTCATAAGCACTTATTCCAAAGGAGACACAAGTGAAGCAAAATAGTGGAGTCCAGTCCCCTCCCTGTTGCCCTCAGCATGTACTTTCATAGAGTGAGCACATGCCTTCTCACACTTTTTTCTCCTTACATAAAAATTTTTTTCTTGAAAACTTCCTGACTTCCTGACTTGATAGACAGTGTTGCCTGGAGGTGTCTGGGGGATGATACTTATTGTTATCAAGCAATAGTGAGAACTTTTCTGCTCAGTTCTGATTCTTCATCATATTGTGTGTTTTAAAAAAAAGAAAAGAAAAAAAGAGGCCAGTTTCTGCGTTAGTTTCAACAGGGGACAATTCTTGAGGTATCTTTCTTGAACAGGCACACAGTTCTCTATGTCATCATGTTTTCCTTGCATCCTCACAACCAAGAAGAAGAAATACAAATTCTTGCCATTGCACCCTGTTGCCCAAGTTTTGGGAGAATCTCAAGAAGGGAAGCCACTTCCACCCTGAAGTCTGAAGGCAGAATGACTTCTCTTGTTATCAAGGCTAATCACTTTCTAGCCCTGTCTCTGGCAAATGCTCCATCTGTAATAATCAAGTCAGTGCATATGACATAGTTTTTTGACAGGTCAATATTTCTTAATAATTTAGCAGCATCGCACACACACACACAAAAAGTTATAATTAGCTCTCATCCCTAAAGTTGGAAGAGCTTTTCAATTCATTGAAGGCTGCTGGCCAATTCTCTTATCTAATTGGATGAAGTTCCTACTTTCTCCCATTTCTATGATGTCTGCTTTTACACAGACTCATTAAGTGCAGCTGTACTCAAAAGTTTGTAACAACAGCCCTACTGAAGACTAGGCAGAAGTTTAATAGCCATTCTGTTCTCTCTTTTTCATCTGATCTCCATCCATTCTGGTGGTTGATGTGTGCCCAAAGCACATTCTGGTGGATGATGCTTTCCCTAGCACCTAATTCCCCCACCTCCAGCTTTTTATTATGAATTACCTTACTAATTAGAAGCCAGGCAAATTGCATAAGATTCATCTGTCTGTTTTGAAACTGGAGAGTTTACAGCTTGCTTTCAAGGAAGATGGATTTAAAGCAATTACTTGTTTCTGTGAGGCATACTGAAGTGATTTTTTTCCCTTCATTTTAAAGCTGGCATTAAGGTGCAATCATATAATTGCTACACTATTCTTTAAATCTTCAGAGGCATTGAGCTGATTATACAGGTAGAATAGCAGCACCATAATTAACATTACATTAAGCTTTTGCATTTAGATGGAATTTTTGGCAAAATAAATACATTTTTAAAAAAACAACAAACACTTTTGTCAGTATGACTGCTTTTTTTCTCATGTTCTTATGTATAATTTTGAATTTCTACTGAATAGACTATATACAGAAATAAAAAGTCTTAATTTGACAGAACTTGGATTTATCTTACTGTATTGCCTACATATATTTAAATGACAGTTATGAAGAAAGATTCACTACATACTTCATGCAATACAGATATAACAGTTTTAGAAATGATTTTATAACTTCCCTGGATATTTTTCTTCCACTGGAGAACTATTCCAAGGTTTCCTGGGGAACTTCCAGCTGTACAATTTCCTCCCCTTACCATCTTCCATCTTCCCATCAAACAAGGTCAGGGAGGCTGGAAGAGAGAGGAAAACTCAGGGGAAAAGTTGTCTCACAACACTGTCTCATGGGGGCACTTAGCTGTGACAATAAATGATCCTTACATAGCCCAGTGACAGGGACACCTGTCCAACAATAAGGACCCCATCGGTGCTGGGGTCTTAAGTTACAGCTATGTATGTGCACGCATCTGCAGCGCAAAAGAGGGGAGACAGCAAAGGAGCAGAGTGAGACACCAGTGGAGGGATTCAAAGCGTCTCCATCCTAAGCCACATTCCAATGAGAGAAATTCCCTTCTGCCAGTGTCCTACCTCCTAGCATTGATATTCCCTTCAGGTTGTAGTGCTCTCCTGGCTCTGAGGTCAACAAAGGCTTGACCTTTCTGAGGTTCACAACACCCTTAGCTCCATCTAGGGTTTAAAGATGCAAACTTCTTGCAAAATCCAAAGCCCAATATGAGTAGAGAGGACTCATGAGTAGGGAGGACCAAGTGAATCCTACTTGAACTTGCTCTACCTATAGTCTTCCCTCAGTTCAAGTAATCTTAAAGAGGTACCGGAGCTGAACATTTTGTTTCTGTTCCTGTGAGAGTATGAAAAATGAGCAGTGTTGTAACCAAGTCCCTGACTATTGCTGTCAGTAAACCTTTACGGCAAAGATCATGTGTGCAGGTTGATTATCAGCCTTCTTAACGATGATACAAACAGGTGGTTTAATTGATTGTTCTAATATAAAACTTAATTTCAGCATGAGTCATGAGTAGTTTTGACTGATAAATGTCTTTACTCAAAAAATGAAATCTGCTAACATTGGTCATTTTTAGATAGTCAGCTCCATCTGTAGACATGTTCCATCATGTGCTCAGCTCCTGTTTAGACAAATATGAAATACAGACATTCTTCTTATTTACAGTCCCATAGCTTTTGTTTCTATTTGAGGCTGCCGCCCCATGTGTGCATAAGATAAGCTTACTTGACATTCACGAGTGAGAACATTTAGGTCTCTTCTACCCAGTAAAGTTAATTTTTATAATTGATCTCTACCACCCTGTTGTCTTCTGAGTATACAAACTTATTTTTATAGCAAATACTTTATGTATTAAAAGGGTTCACATAACGCTGGAACATTTGTTTTTCCAGCTAAAGTCATCACGGTCACATCATTAAAATGACAACGGTAGCTGCTCTGTGCTGTCTAATTTTGTAATGTTTTGACAGAATTTAAGACATGAATGTATGTTTGTGCTACTAGTCATTGGTGAATCATACCACTTAATTGGATGGGTCAACAAGATAAATAGATGTGGTCGTTGGGAAACGAAAATGGCTTCTTTCATTTGTGACTTTGAGTTTG
The DNA here is from genome assembly GCF_965140245.1 of Athene noctua. Classification (NCBI taxonomy): domain Eukaryota; kingdom Metazoa; phylum Chordata; class Aves; order Strigiformes; family Strigidae; genus Athene; species Athene noctua. Next base: position 91,564,685 of record NC_134038.1, read on the forward strand.
TTTGTACACTGCTTTTGCTGGAAGTAGCATTAGCTGATGGAGATTATGGAAAAAGCGGTGACTTATTTTCCTAACACTTGAGTGAGTGGTGATAGTTGTTGGAGGATATGATGACAGAAGAAAAGCGGCTTTTAATTTTGGTTTTGAAGTGGGTGGGGGCGGGCAAATGGATACTCAAGACACATTAATGAAGTTATGTTGACAACTGTTAAGTGTGAAGTCTGTCATGTATCTCATTGCAATGAATGTGTCTTTATGAGCAAACTGCATTGGAGACATCTGTGCAATTGTCAGCTGTAATTAAAAAAAAGGATGATTCGGCAGTGGACATGCAGTTGAAAATGAAGGACAGGATTTTTTTTAATGTAAGTGTGTATACTTCTGTTTGCCAAAAATGACATATTTTTTGACTAGCTGATTGAACCAAAGAGACCTTTTGATCATGTCCATGTTGGTGGCATTCTGGAGCTGCATAGAGAAATTACTTCCAGAAAGACTTGGGAAAGCATGAGGTAAAATATCACTTGTCAAGCATGCAAAATAAGCAAAGAAACTGATACCGCTTAAACCAGGGTGCATCTGTGTTTGCATGTGTTGTGCTCACTTGTGATACATGGCACAGCTGTGTGTCATGTTCCATTTTCCTAATACCTTTCTGACTGTATCACAGGTTTTGGTGTTGCTTTCAAAGGGGCTTGCAAGTATTGTAAAGGGACAGCTGGGGTTTTGTCCTCATAAGGGATGAGCAGTACTTGGGATGGCTCTCTGATTTTTTTCCAGCCACAGAGCTTCCCTCCACAATCAACTTCAACTTAAGAAGAGATATTTGAAGAAAGATACGTGCTTTTATCAGGTAGTTGAATAACCTTGTGTAGTAGTTAAAGCTGTTCTGCAGCTATCAATGGCTCCACTTCCAGTGCAAGTACTAAAATATCTCTTCCTAGCTACAGTTGATATTAATGAGAGTTTCCCAGTAGATGGTGATGGGAGTCATTCTTGAGCTGGCAGCATGCTTTGAAAAGAGTGTGATGTGAAGAGGACCCTAGACCTATCTGAACCTTGGATGCTGTCTCATCTATTGCTGGACGTAGCTGTATAGTTTTTTTTCCTTTTATACTCCTTGAATATCTTTTATGACCTCTGGACTGGCCTTCCTTTCCCCCTCCATCTTGGCAGAAAACAAGGAAGCAGCCGCAAAGCAACAGGATTGACGTCTAAATCCAGAACTGGAATCTGTGACTTGGATACAACTGGAAGCAGTGCTGTTTGTCCTTGGTTAAAGATTGATTTTTCTGTCCCTAATGATAACCCGGGGACAATTCATCGTGCTGATTCAGGTGGTCAGCGTCTAGAGAGAAGGGATTATTAGATACCTTGTCTGTGAGGCAGAGGCGTGAGGGGGAGCTGAAAATGATCACCTTTGTTTAAAATACATCTGTTTCTTTTCCACGGCCACGTTTTTTAAGTGTAAAATGTATCAGCTTCTTTTAGAGCTGTGTGTTGGAGGAAGCTGTGCCTGCTGCTAGCAGTAAATGAGTTACTTAATGGGAAGAATGTTTGCAAAGCCTAGAGAGAAGTAACAGCTGCTTTTTTAAGTGCAAAAAAACCCCTATAACATTTCAAAACTGTAGCAAGATCACGGATTTTTTTATTTTTTTTTTTTAAGGGCTTGGATGAAAGGAAATTAGTAATGTGTAGGGGGTGCTGAGTGGCCCAGGCACCTCACCTGTTTTTTTCCTAGCGGTTGAGGGAATTCAAAGTTTGACGCCAGATGGAAAGCAAACCCAGAGCCACATGAACTACTAGCCAGTCTCCTTCAGCAACATTAATTTACAGTCTCATGAGAAAACACCTTGGTCTGCTGCCAGTTTTGGCTTCAAGCGAAATTATCAGAGGACAGAGCAATGCCAGCAGCGGTCCCTTTCAGGCCATGCTGTCGAGGCGGTGGAGCAGACGGCACAGACTGCTGGCTGGGCTCTGCTGCAAGCCTTAGAGAGTATGTCTGAGCCCCGGCTCCCTGCTGAAAAGCAACATTAATTATACTGCAGCACTGTGTCTTCTCCTCTGCCTTCTGGGTGTATTACAGGGTGCTGGCATCTTTACACTACAAAAGTGGGCTGCCCAAAACTTGCATTTGAGGTTGGTTGATGTGTTTTGCATTGCTGGGTCCTGCTGGTGGGTTCCTCAGCTGTCTGATAGGCGGGGGACAGTGGAAGTGGTGCAGGTCAGGGAGAGGGGCTGTTTAGTCAGAGACACTTTGCTGTTTGCCGTGCTGTGGGATCACACAGTAACAGGTATGGAGGTGTAACGCCTCTGTTATTTTCCAGTGATACTGTCTTGAAGGAAGCACATTTCCAAACTGCCTTGTTGCCTGTTTCTGTTTCTCACATGTTTCATGGGTTCACTTTCCAATCTCTTGCTGTTTTCTTTCCAAACTATCCAGGAGTCATAGAGTAATTTTTTTTTTTTTTTTTTAATAGTTCTGAGGTGCTGTTAAGATTTGAGATGTGTAAGATCATGACAGGACAAGGGGAAATGGCTCAAACTGAAAGATGGTCGATTTAAATTGGACATAAGGAAGTAATTTTTTATGATGAGGGTGGTGAGGCACTGGAACAGGTTGCCCAGAGAGGCTGCGGATGTCCCCTCCCTGGGACAGTTCAAGGCCAGGTTGGACTGGGGTTTTGAGCAACCTGGTCTAGCAGAAAGTGTCCCTGACCATGGCAGGGAGGTTGGAACTGGATGATCTTTAAGGTCCCTTCCAACGCAAACCATTCTATGGTTCTAGGAAATGTGACACAGTTTGAATGTTTCTAAGCACACTCAGACAACTAGAGGTATGTGCTGACACAGAAGTATCTTGGAGGGTTGAAACCTAGAAGAGAGCAAGATGTTTTTTGACGAGTGAGTTGTATTCAGGTTTTTTTGAGTAAGCTTTTAGTAAGCCAGGGATGATTATTTACAGTGCAGCAATAATGTACAGTCTAGTTTTTCATCTATTTTAGTCCTAAACGCAGCATTTTCTCCTTTCACAGTTTCTGATGTAGTTGCCCCAACAAAGACAAAGATTAAGGGTCTATCAAAGCTGTTGCCACCCCAGTGTGAATGAGTAACTTTGTGGCCTCACTCAGTGGTCAGTAATAGACTGCATGCATTGACGTTTTATGTGTTTGCATCAGATATGCTTGTCAGTTCATGTGTATAAGACATGAAGCTTACTGTGTTTCAGTGCTACAATAAATCCAATTTGGGGATTCATGATACTTGACTGAAAGAGCAGTTTCTGAACGAATATGAAGTAGTTGCATGGCATGCATTTACACAAATGCATTACACTAAGTGCTGCTCCAGTGTAACCCCTGCTGATTCAAGTTGATCAAATTTTTTTTTCCCCTACTGTAAATTAACTTTCTGCCACAGGGATTTATGGTGAATGGGATAAAGCCTGTTTATGCCATTCTAACTAGATGATGCTGGATCAGGTATCATTCATTCCCCTATAGCCTGAGTAAATACCTTAGCATGGGCTGTGGGTCCTTTGACAGAACTGGCATCAGGTGTCTTTTCATAATCTGAATGAAACTATCTCAGCTTGGTGGTTTAGCAACACGAAAACCACGACAATGCTTATGATCACAGTAGCATAGCCTGAGATACACACATTGGACATTATTGTTAATAATCCACTAATAGTGTCATCCACATATATTAAACCTTATCTGCCAAAGAGTCGTTAGTGTTCCCTGAGAGGTGAGAACAGTAATATTCTGGAAGGCACAAGTGGGAAAGAGAAAAGTTTACTTACTGGATATATTGAGGATAGGTAATCTTTTTAGAGTGGAAATGTACAGGTGGGGAGAGATTTAAACCTGCATGAAACTCCAGGTGACCTCACAGAAGTCACTAACCAGGGCATTGGACAGCATCTCTGACCACATAGGCAGGTAAGTGTCTGTAGCTTATTAGGTGGACAAAGGAAGGGAAGGAGGTTCCTTTTCCTGTTCCATCTTCAAATAGATTGGCTGGCGCTTTTTTGTCACCTGTGCCTTTATAAAGCTTTGCACCAGTACTGTCTGCTCCAGATGCACGTTTTTATCTGCATGACCAGGACCTTGTTTGAGTGCAGATTTCAGAGATTCTCACTACAATCAAGGCACTGCATTCCCACCGTCGTGGTCATGCTTGTAATGGGAGTTCTGGAGGACACATGCAGAAGAGGGCACAGTAATATATTTCTCCAGGATATCCAAGAGGCAACTCAGCACATTTAAAATGAGTTGCACAGGTCAGTACCAGAATAGGTATCCCCATCAGAGAGAAAGAGACATCTTCTGGCTGAAATGACCCAGACACACCTTTCAGTGTATGGCAGGATAGCAAGGAGCATGCCTGCACCTTGGGAAGTCCTGAAAAGATTAGATACTGATGTTTTTCACTGATTTGTGTATTTATCCCTCTGAGGTTTCAGAGGGCCATTCTGAACATTTTCAGTACTTGCACTCAATTGTAGTGGGGTGTGGTACACTACAGACTATGAAGGGATGCTTCAAGAGCTGCTTTGTTGTTTGTCGAGCTGTGCAAGTCAGCTTCTTGCAGTGCACAAATCTTGACTGTTTGGTCCTTTGCCTTGAGTAAAATGTCCTCAGAGGCAATTTGTTATCAGAAAGGTACTTACAAGCAGAAGGCTAACTCCTCTTAAGGTCAGGTGTTATGTGAAACTTCAATGGCATGCAGTTGTTATCTGGCCATTCATACTGGAATAAACTTCACTTTGTATCATTTGCAGTCTCCCATTAAATATTTAATAAGATAGGGGGGAAAAAGCAGGAGCTTATAGGTACTACAGGACTGAGAGCCTGCCACCGCAGAGGCACTGCAGCTCACTGCCAGCAGTGCAGCTTCTGTGGAGACTTAGAGTGCTTGAAACCATTTAAGTATATTTTGAGAAGGGAGCTTTCTGGTTTTGGCCCAGCAAAACTTGTTTTAAAGGTGCTCCTGCCTAATTTTCAGATAGCCAAAACTCACCTTAGTTATCAGGTCTAACATTCATTTTGTCTTTATCCAAGACATCCTCTTCCCCACCTGTTCACACTGCTTGGTCCCAGTGGTAAGGGTAGGTAAGGTAGGTATTTAATCATGGGTGCTTATCTGTTAGCTTTTTAGAAAAACTGGAGTCATCTGACCAGGCAGAAAGAGGAGAATCACTGAACTAATTCACCTGGTTTTGCTGAACTCCATTTGCCTCCCTAGGGAAACTTAATCCCATTTTCCTTTCATAGATTTTAGCTAGAAAAGACAGTGCTGAGGCTACTTTCCTGCAAGTCCTTTTCTTCTTTTCAGTTTCGCAGAATAATGGGGGGGGGGGGGGGGGGATATGCGGAATGGTAGTACTTGCAGAACTGCAAATTTGCTTACCTTCTGCCTTGAAAAGCATTGAGTAACCTTGCTCTCTGTCGGACGGTTTAAGCCCAGAGCCCAGAGGACAGAGTCTATTAGTTGTGTTCTGCCACTGTTGGTTTTTCTTTCGGTTTCAGGCTGACTTCCTCCACCTTCTCTGTCTTCAGGGACACAGACAGAGGGGTAGATGTTTTGCAAATGTGTCTGAATTGTCCTTGAAAGGCATTAAGCTACTAACTTCAGGCACTCACAAGTGCATCCATACTAGCACAGTGCACATGCTGGGCTGCAAAACCCACTCAGGAAGCTGGGTAAATTCTTAGGGCAGTTACATACTCATCACCTGAACTCATTTAGCTCTGTTCTACATGAACTACAGCCAAAGAAGTCATGTGGCAACAACTGCGATTTGAGGGCCAGATAATATGAGCCTTTAAGAAGCAAAATACCTAAATACCAGCTGGAAACCAACCGTAACTGCAACAAACCTTCAGCAGTAACAAAAATACTTCTTTTTCTCCTGTTGAAACTTGCTAATATGCTTTTCCAGCTCCTTTCTACAAGGGCAAAAAGTATTCTCAGCAAATAAATCAAAGAGTCTTGCTGCACTTTCCACAAGACATCAGACGTATGGGACAGCAGAATGGGTGACACTGTCCTTTGGGTCCCAAAGCATATGGTGCACCTGTGGACTGTATTTCACATAGCAGCAACTTATCAAACCTACGTTACTGCATCTCAGTGCACAGAGGCCTTTGAGGAAGGCTGGCAAATACTGAGCAAAACATATCAATACAACTATCAGGAAGGAAACCTTACATTTCACTTACAGGATTACACTCAACATGTTTGAGTAGTTTTTTATCAACAAATCCTAAACAATGCAAATACAAACCAAGTAACTCACAGTGTGCTTTATTATTTTTTCACAATATTAACTAGACAGACAGGGAAAGTTTAATGGCAGCATGTTCTTATAACATTTTAAGGACGAAGAACAACATAATCATATTAAATGATGATAAACGGACAAACTACATTACCATACATACATCACCCAAAGGTACTGGATAAACAATATCTGCTTATGTACATTTATGCTGGTGATAATTAAAATTCAAATATTCAGAAGAAAAAGAAAAAAATAGGCTATTTAAATTATAAAAATATACAGTTTTTATGTGGAATTCTTAATGCTATATAACTTTTTGAAAAATATTTCATTGTGTGATGAAGCTGCATTAACTTAGTATAGGAGTGTGATTTAAACCAAATACAGATTAAATTAGCTCTTTTGTCTTTCTTGTATTTAGCTTTGTTTGGAAGAGGAATGAAAAACAAAGCTGTGCTTTTGCAATGAGAAAGAATTTTTATACTCCTAATCCAAAAGATGCTTCATTTTTCATATAGTACTGAGCCATAAACTCCTAATACAAATGAGTCATTTTGCTAGCTTGTTTAAAGATAGAGGGAAAACAAGATAGACTTTAAACATACTACTTCACTATACTTTTGATCAATAGGACTTCTGGGTCTGTGAAGTGGTGTGGGGGTGCACAGCTAAGCACAGTTCTTGTGCTTCAGGCTCAAAGCATGCAGTCCTTACGTAGAGCTGACTCCCACTGCCTCAGCTGGGGAGATCGTGTACATGCAAGGATTGAGGGTGCTGGGTTGTATTCTTTGAACTGCATCACTTTTGTGTTTCCTTTGCATATCTGGTTTCAGAGAAACATTCCTTTTTTCATAATGGTTCCTTATTAGTGCAACCTTACTCAGGCTGTGTAATCCCCAATCACAACAGCAAATCTATGAACTTTCATAGTGATCGAATAATTTGATAATAATTTACAAATAGTTTTGTAATTGAAGATTTTTAGTAATAATAGTCATGTAGGGCACACATTTGTAGTTGTCTTTAGTTAAAATTTATTTTCAGACCATCTTGGGTGAACTCCTGCATCATATGAAACTCAAAATTTCCTTACATAACAATGTCATTCTCCATATCTTCCAGTCCCCTTCCGTATCTGTATATTCTCTGTTACCTCGACAGCACCATTACTCCTTTGGTGGATTCAGTCCTATTAAGGAATGTCCTCTGTGTCAGCTCTGATTTCAGAATACTTGCAGATTTTTTTTCTTATTTTTCCATCTGTTCCTAAGTTACTGATCTATAACAGATCTTAGGTGACCTCACAATTTTTTTTTCAGAAGCAAAACATTTTCCTTCATTATTTTCTTAATAAATGGAGTGAAAAAGGATTAATGACAAATACACCGAATACAGCAAAACCCCAAGTATTATTCTTAAATTCCTATGGATTTCCTGTTTGGCAAAAGACTGCCTTCAGAATTAATGGAGTATTACAGTGAAGAATAATTGTGGGGTCTCTGTAATTTTTTACTCTGCTCTCATATCATCCTTTTTCGAGGGAAAGGATGAGAGATGAACAAATTCCAGGTAACAGTCATCTTTAACCAAGGAGATATTTCAGTGATCTCTTTATTTCCCTCCTTTCCTTGACCTTTTCCTTGGTTGTCCTCCGATCTTTCACACCTAACCAACTTCAGAAGTGCCCCTCTTTCTTTACTTTTTGCTCGTGCAACTTGGATATGCTAGGAGTGGTCAGCTGTGTGTGCATACATAGTGACAGAGGATGCATTTTCATTGAAGCGTAGTCTTGGAGCATGAAGTCTGTAAGACATTATGTGGGAAAAAAGAATCTTAGGTGAAAGTGTAATGAAGAATAGGAAAGACAGGAATTATTGCAAAAGAAAGGCGGGAGTGAGAGGAGAGGATTTTATTGAAGAATTTCAAGCTTTTATATACATTCAATATTTCTAATATGTTTCTTAATAAACGCATTATCAACTATCATTATACCTAATGCAGCCACAATACTGTACTATTCTGCAGTCAGGATGGGAAAACTCCATTAGCTCTTTAATAAAATAAAATCATCAACAGTCATCATGACTTTTTGCCTGGCATTAACTAATACACTGGGAAGTCCAGTGAGTAGACACAACAGAACACAAAATCCTCAGTATTTATTTAAATGCGTATCATGTGTCTTCTTCATATTATTTCTAAAGCAGCTTTAAAAAACTTTTGCCATTGGAAGGTATTAAAAAATAAAACCCATTCAAATTATCCTGGTAGTATAGCAGCACTGGAATTGATAGTTACTCTTTTACTACTTTTGACAATGTAAACCTTCAATAAAATAAACAATATTGAAACAATTTGAGGTCTAATAGTTCATGAACTTTAATGGGCATATGGGCACAAATTGAAACGAGGACTAGATTGTGAAATGAAACATCAGCTTGATACCAGCCAATTTCCGTTGTGAAACTGGCTGCAGACAAATTCAGCTTGGAAGCTGAAAAAAACCAAAGCCCACACTCAATCCACAATATTCGGTTGCTCCCATTTCAAATATTTTTCATACAAATTCTACATAAGCATGCCCACTTCTGACAGAAGCACTCTGGAAAAATTGAAGGTTTTTTGTTTGATGGTGGGATTTTTTGTTTTTCTTTAATCAAGCATAATTCACATTTTTGTACTCTTAGAAATATTTCCTTTCTATGTTTCTATAAAATTAAAAGTAATTTCAAATTTGAAATGTAAGCTTGCTCCATCTTTGCTCATACAAAGTGTAGGTGCCACGACTAAATAGCAGTAAAAATGCTGAGATGTACAACTCTTAAAACGAACAAACAAACAAAAAAGCAGCTTTCAAGACACAACATCGACTACAGCCTTAACATTGAACATATTACATTCCCAAGTTAATGGAGATATTCTGTGTATAATGCCACAAAGTTACTTGATTGAAATCTTGAGGTTGAATCTACAGTTAATTCACTGTATTTTTTTCAGCCTTAGAGCACTTATGTATTGAATGATACATTTATCCAGAGCTTTGCAACCTTTTCCTTTTATGTCTGGACGTCCATTTACCCACAAATCCCAGATTTCAAAAGTTTCATAGAAAAAATAGGAGCGTTTGACTTAAACATTTGAAGATGGACATTTCCACGACTTGGAGCAGCCTGTAGGACACACTTCAGACTCTTCGGCTTCGTCGGGACTCCTGGCCCCCTCCGACTGCACAGACAGCCCCGCTTTAAAATGCATCGACACATCTGGTTTGAGAACACAGGTCTGTTTATAAAACTGTAGAATGAATACTCCGCACTAATTTTACTTGAGTTGCATTTTGTAACATGAGCAAATGACTTCACACCCCCCCCCCCCCCCTTTTCCTCCACCCTATTTTCACTTCAAACGACAGTAGGCACCTGTGCAATTGAGGTGTCAAAAAGTCTCTGTCCAGAGAGAGGATTTGGAGTTTCTTTATCATCATCTTTTCTTCTGTAGACAGTCTTAGGAAATTATTAGCATGAAATAATTTTGAGGTCGAGGGGCAGGAGGATAAAGCTCACTTTCTTTTGCTGTTAAGAAAATGAACTTGAATTTGGTGTCCAGTTTGATAAACAAGGATAGCCAGAGCTAATCTGTAACTCAGCTGAGGTCTGCTTCTTGCCAAATAAAATTAAGATCTTTTTCAACTTTCAGGGATTTAGAAACCGCATCTAATTGGTTTCAAACCCCTGGAGGAACTCAGTAAGTAAACAGGATTATTTGCAGATATGAGCCCACTAAAGTGGGACACAGGTCAGGTCTTCAGACTCCAGCTCTGCTCTGTTGAAGCAGGCACTTAAGGTCTCCTGATGTTTCTGTGTCAGTAGCCGCAAAAAATGTTTTACTGCTGAGAAAATCATTGGAACAACAATTTCCTTCAAGCCCCAAAGATTTAACTTCACACTTCCATTAAAAAAAAAGTATTCGAGTTGACATGTATTAGGGTATTGTGATTATGATGTGATGGCACAACTGGTAACTTGAAAACACATGTTTACAAGGCATAGGCAATCATACTGTTCTCCTGGAGGGATAGCCAGGTGTCCTTCAAGAAGTTGCCATCTTGACTCCACGTATGTACCATGTTGAATCGTTTACTCTGTCAGTTCTTGCCAGCAGGACAGGGTGAGAACTTTGTTCATGCTGACCTTGTCTTTCAGATCCCTCCCAGCCACCCAGAAAATACATGAGAAATCCATACAATTACGCAGCATTTAGCAGCTCAAGTAACTGCCCTCATACGTGTAAGCAGGTAGGTCTTTGTCAGTATATTTGCTCTCCTTGATAAAATAATCCAGCCAGTTGCATTAATTAAAAAAAGAACCAAAAAGACTTTGGGGCTCATTAAAGTTAAGAATAACAACATGATGTGATGACAGATACAACTTGCAGAGTTTCTGAAAATAGCAGGTTAAAATGTAAATATCTTTTAATAAATAATTTTCCTGCAATGTAAAAATAAATGATATTTCCTTTGGCAGTAATAGCTGATTTAATCTTTAGCTGGGAATTTGTTTTGCTCATAAAATATCATTGTGCTACAGAAAAAAAAATATTATTTTGTTGTTTTGAAAAACTTTTGTAATCCATGTTAAACTGGGTGACTCTACTTATGTCCGAGATAAGCGCCAAGAGTGATGCAAGCTCCCACCAGAACCAGACTCAGGATAGTCTTCAGAGAGATCCAGGAGAAATCAAACAAAGGCCTCACACTGTTGCCATACAACTCGACGAAGGCATCCTAGGAAGGGAAATAACGGAATATCAGAATTGCAGTAACTTTTTCAGAGAGGGAGGTCAACTTCTTCACACTCAATGGTTGTCCAGAAATCACGCCGGCACAAAAAACCCCCACAAACCTATTAAAATAGTGATTTGGGAGCTACGTTTTCGTGCAGTTAAATATTGCTGTAATTACTTGCAGTCGTGACTTCTACTTTAGGCATGTCCAGTGTAAAATATAACAGCAGCGTTTTAAAATATGAATACCACCATTTTGGCTCCTGAATGCTGTATATACAAACATATGCAAATGAGGTAAACAGACCTTCATTCCCCAAACCTTTCATTTCCACTGGACATGGGGCATCTATATTGCCGGTCAGCTTCACTGAAAATAAGGCAGTATTTATCTGGTTCCCTTGGGATGGGTTCAGAAGACTACATGTAGTAGCCACACATGCTTCTTCCATACAAACTGAACCTGTTAGGATTGTGTTACCAGTTTGATGGTCTTTCACAACTGTCACCAAAACAGGTGACACCTTGGTCCCGTTCTCCTACTAATCATGCCTTGGACGTGGTGGTGGTCTAGGCGTAGGGTGTGTTGGCATACCAGCTCATCTGAAAGCCCTGCCTATAAAAGAGCAATCTAGCCATGGGATCATCTTGTCAGTCCGACTTGCCCTCCAGCCTACAGACAAGACATTCAGCTAGAGGAAGAGGAGAGGAGGTATAGAGTGATGCCACTTCTCATGGCTGCCCACAAGTCACCTGGTGTGAGGTGGAGGGGGTGTTCTCTCCCTCAGCCCAGTCCAAACCACCCTGCATTCTTCCTTCAAACTGCAGCCCTCCATGTTTGGAGAGCTGTTTTGTAAAGCTGCTCTGGGAAAGTCTGGAGGTGCTTGCAGGCACTGAATGGAAAGGATGTTTAAAGGTTTTGTGACTCATAAATACAATGGGGTTTGACTGGGTTAGTGATCAGATTGGTGATACTCTGCACACAACGCCTTTCTTCCAGGCTGCAATTTCTAATAAGCATGAAGCTCCAGAGCATTAATGAGAGACTTATTTACAGATAAATAATACTCTAAGGCAAGAAAGCCGTAAATAGCGAAGCTGAATGACTTGAAAAATGTGACAAAACCCATAGCATCGTTAAGGGCAACTCTTATTGTGCAGCCAGTCAAGGTCTGCTCCCTACAGAGATAAACACATGAAATAGATATCTAATGTGGGAGGTTCTGTCTCTATCTTTATTACTCTAGACTTCCCATTTTTGGTAGAAGTTAACATTCTCTATGTTTTAGCGTCTTTAGCAATTTTGTAATGTTACTGTGCTAGGAGGTAACCTGCTTTCTAAAAATGCGCCTATGTAATGCTTCATAACAGAAATTAAGGAGAGAAAGGTATCCATTATTAATATAAACCTTTCAGCCAAGTTAGTTTTCTGTAAATTATGTAGTTAAATTAGCCTACATCATTAGCCATCTCTAGTTATTGTAAGAATAAGAGCATTTGTTGTTTTACCACGAGAGGGCGTGTAAGGTTTTTTAATATTTTGCCATTTTGACTCCTGTTCATAGACAGAGTGAGATTCAGACTAATAATAAATATTTACTTCCAAAATACGTTATTACATTAATTAATATTAGTGTATGCTGTAGGTAAGAGTAGGTGTCAGGAGGTAAGAGTCGTTAACAGAATAGCTATAGGCTTTGACTAACAGATTGACCTGAAAATACATCTGCCTCCTGCTATTTCTCAATGTTTGTTCCTCCTGGCAATCATTTTCAAACTTGGGTTTCCAAAGGTATATTCTTAAGTGAAAGCAGCTTAACCTTTGGGGGGAATGTTTTAATGCAAACTCTTCATTCTGGAGAAAATTTGGCAACTTTTGCTTAGCTGCCTGGGACATTTGCAAACTCTGGCCTTAATATTCTGCTGTGCTGTTGCAGAGCTGAAAAAGCACACTCAGTTTGCTGTGCAGCTCTTTGGAAAGCTGCTTTTATTTCTCCTTAAGGCTATGAAGTAACACAATATCCTAAAATGTTACAGACTGGGCTAAATCCTGTTGTCGCCAGTGCAGACTCACTGACTTCCATGGGAGCTTTGTCTGTATAAGGAGTTCAAGATTGGGCCTTATAAAAATAAAAGGGTAAAGTTCAACACTTAGTGATATTATTATGGGTGGAAAAGAGAGGAAATGAAAAAAAACCCCCATGGAAATGCAAGTCGTGAAAACATTTTAGCGTTAAGATTTTCTTTCTGTGGGGAAGGTCTCACTTCTGTATATTCATGACAGCCGATGCATAAACAGTATCAATATCAGAATGAGCATATTTTGTGCCTCCCTTCTATCCCAGTTTAGGAACATTCCTCCCAATTTGTCTGGGAGACCATTTCTAATGATCCAGTAGAGCTCCTGGCGTTGGGTATGAAGATGGACGGAGGCTTACAGTAAAACTTGAGGACAAGGCAAAAGTACAGCATAACCTATGTCTCAAAAGAGGAATGTTAACAAAAAATGTGCAGCATGCAGTATTTTTTTGTCTGAGATTATTACAACAATAACATGAACCCAACCTAATGGTGTCTGCACTATATATTACAAGTAGCTCTTTATGATCGTTCCCCCTCCCCTTCTCAAACATCCTGATTAGGCCTATTTCCGAAGCTTGTTTGAACAGCCTGTCACTATTTGTTTAAGTTTCAAACCTGTTTTAAATAAACACATGTCCATTTTATGTACTAAAACAAGGCGGGGGGGGGGGGGGGGGGGGGGGGGCGGGGGGGAAGTATGACCCCTTGCTGAAAGCTATTTTAGCACAAAGAAAACCCTAAACAGAATCTCAACTGTTTCATAAGTTTTGTACCCTTCTATAAACCGATGTATTTGTCGCTGGATTTTTGTCGCCTAAACCAGTCTGTTTAAAATAAAAAGAATCTCTGCTAAAACAAATAAGATTAGGAAAATTGCTTGAAACACTTGATGTCCTCTGAAAAGCACTCTTTATAATGAAAGCAAGGGTCCCCTTGGCAAATAGACTGAGGCAAGTTCTGGCTTGGTCAACCTTTCTGAAGTCTTGCACAATTGGAAAGAAAATGGTTGCAGACCTTGTTTTTAAGACCCACCTATTCAAAAGTTAATGGAAAGTTATATCCTGGATGTAAAATTATATCAAGGTAGTTAAAAATTATATGGAAAAGAACTCTTCATTCAGTTCTGTGAGTTTTTAAAAAGTAATTTCTTAAGAAGCTTTTATCAAGTCAAATAGGTCCATTGCTGGTTTACTGTGCAACTTTACGTCGACTGTTTCTGTGAAGCAAGAAAAGTGGCAATGGGGAAGGGAAAGATGCTCTGCCTAAGCTCCTTCTAGCACCAAAGCACCTGAGATGCCTGCCTCACCTACCTGGTCTTGATTGGCAGGCCAGGAAGATTGCCCTGAGGTCACCCCTCGCTGCCTTCTTGCCTGTTGAGCTACATGCAGGGAGGACATAGTGTGTTCCTGGCTGGAGTTCCTGGGATTTGCAGGGAGCCCAGGGCAAAAGTGGAGTTTGTCACCCTGGGAGGATTAGGAGGCGTAATAGTGCACTGAGTCATGGCAGTCTCAAAACAAAGCATCACGCTACCCGCTCTTCCACTGGCCCAAATTCGGCAGCTCTGATCCAAGAAACAAATATCATCTTTAATTACACAGGAATTCTTTGCTTTTGCATTGAGCTGAGTTTGTTCAGTCTCAGTCCTTTTGCAACACAGCCTTCACCCCTGCTTGAGAGGCAAGGCATAGCTTCCCCGCCGCAGAGAAGTACATACTTCTCATAGGCCAAGCCCAGCGCAGCATTGCAGATCTGACAGCTCCTTATTGAAAATATGGAGGGAGAAGGCAGTTTCAGCCTGGCATTTCTGACTGAGGGGGCGGTGAGGAGAGCAAACATGAGGAAGTAAAGGTTTCCTTTTTCTACCTGAATCAAACAGCTGGTGAGGAAGTGACTTTATTTCCCTCGTTATCATTGGGTTGGCAGGATATCCTCTTGAGCCACATTGTATTGAATGAAGAGCTGGTGAGACTTCCATTTTACTGAACGGGAATTGCCTTGCGGCTATTTTACGTTGCCCTCCCTGTGACTCCAAAACAAACAAATAAACACACACTAGCTCCTAGCTTTTGAAGAAACTTGCACAGGTCTGAACAAGGCAGCTTTGCCACATGGTACGGGGCAGGAGAGGGAACGGCATAAGCTCCGATGCCAAGGATTAGCAGCTGAATGACTTTTCCTTTACCCCTGCCTCCATACAAGCAACACGAATTCTCATAAAAGCTTTTATTCTTGAATAGTAACTCATTTCAGAAAGAGTTTCAGGAGGGAGGGAGTTGACAGAGCTGGTTAAATCGTCCCGTGTTTTCAACGCAGTGAAACCTCATTAAAATGTCATCTTGAAGCTAACAAGAAAAGTTCTTGGAACACAAAAAGTAGACAAATCTGTAGCTGTTATTTTCCCAAAGAGTTTATGGGTCTTTTATGCAAGCCTAACTTGTGAGTACATGCAAATAAGGACGGCTCAGACCTTGACTGTGTTGTGCTGAGGTGTGGCTTTTCATGACATCGGTATCTTTAGAGAGGCCGATATCTTTTTATGCCTGGGAGTGCCAACATGCTGGCAGTCCAGCCAGGTGCACGTTATCGAATTAAAATGGGAAGGAAAAGAAGGTGTCACCACACAAGCCCTGCTGACCACAGGCAGAGAAGCTGCCTGGGGAGTGACTTCAGCATGTGCACCCCTGATCAAATCCCCATCCAGATTTTTCTCTTCCCCCCTGACCTTTGCCTGTGCTAGAAATGGGTCTGTTTTGAATTCTCTGTTTTCACAATATCCGACACAGTCTTAGGTCTGCAGCTGACGTGTTAGTTGCTGGTTGCATACCCTTTTCTTTTTCCAGTGATATCTGAAGTTTCTGACCTTGGACAAAACTGGTTCTCATCACAGTGACCTTACCTAGCTTCTTTGTTCCTTGTCCTTGCTATCTGTTTGTATAAATTCTTGCATCAGTGAGCCTGTGATCTTGGGGACATATCTAGCAACTCCTAGTCTTGCCAGGATCTTACAGAAGTCTGTGTGAATTGAAATTGGTGACAACACCATTTGCATAAGGCTGACTGAATATGGCACTCAGATGGAGACATCTAAGGAGCAAGGATTAATCGTGATTAGGTTTGTTCATGAAAACTGATGTATATGCTTAGAAATATGTAAATGTGAGTGGTTATACTAACGAGGATGACAATTCCTCTTATCCACGCTCCCAGAGAATGTCCGTGCTAGCAGGCAGATTTCCTCCAGACCTGTGAGATGAAGGACAAACCCAGGCTTTGAGGAATGATCAAGCCATCTCTTTAAACACAGGACTTGTAAGGTGTTGAACATTCAGTTTGCATGGAAACCCATGCCGTGTTCAGACTAGGCTGCATTCTTGTTAAACCAAGTCAGCATGAGAAATGTTTCAGTAATTTAGTCTTGGCATCTCTACTTAATTCAGTTAGACATGGCTCTGCAATATGCAAAAGCTCAGACCTAATGGAGGCTGCCTTGTTTTCTTATTCCTGGAAAGGCCCACACTCCAATGAGGTATTTCTGCCATCAGCATAACAGCTGTAATGTCACTGCAGCAGCTAGCTGGTGTATTTAATGGGTGCCACTTCTGAGGGAGCAATATTAGCATTAATGAGAGAAAGAAGGAGAGAAGGCCTTCTGGGCAAAATCCCTGATGTTCAAACAACATGGTCAAAGCTGCTCTACTCAATCCTTCACAATTTTCTTTTCACACCTTTTGTGGATTGATAATCCTATTCACCTAATTTGCTGTTTGTTTGCATCAACATTTAACAGTCTTAGTTTTACTTGCTGAAGGTACCCTACTTAGGCAGAGTGCTAAAAACTCTGTGTAACTCATACCTAGAAGATCAATGTATCCCTGCACATATTTTCAGGAAGCTTGGTTGCACTGAGAACTGTTCAGTTTTAGGCCACCTTCTTCTCCTTCTACTCAAATCTAACAAACCTGTTCTAGAGGGTTTACATTCACATACAACAGTAAACTTAGCAAACACCCATTTACGGATTTATGGATCACTTTGGAGGAGAGAACAAATGTCACAGAGTTTCTGGAGGGGACTCATAACATCACTCTTCCACCTGCATCCTCTGAAAAGAAGCCAGATGCATTAAGATCCCTGTCAAATATCCAGAATGACTTTAAAATGAAAATAATGACAAAACAGGTCTGAATGACAACACGGGCCTGTTTGTCTCAAAATCTTGTATAAATTCTCTGTCCTGCTTGTAACTTACTTTCAATATGAGTGCTCTTACACTGGAAACAGCCTACCTGATTTAAAAGCCCAGATCTGAAGATTTGGCTGCAGTGGGTACATCAGTAGTAGAGGGAAATGTGAACACTTCCCCTGTTACGTTCCCTGCCTTCTCCAGCTGCCTGTGCTGCTCTCAGACCACTGCAAAAGAGTTAAATCATGTAGATGCCTGAGAAATAGGAACTGAAAGTAGCTGCTTGTAGAGATGCTCAGCGTGCTGTGGCACAATGTTTGTCATCAAGGCCATGGAGGGTTTTATTTAACAAGTATGTCCACCTGTACTAGACTCGAGGCACAGGTATTAGCGGAAAGACAGAGGGGAAAGCAAGGCTGTCAGTCTGGCAAGGACAGCCTGGCTTCGGGCAGCCTCAGCCAGGAAAGGCAGAGAGTACATGTGAATGAGAAGGGTGAAGTTGAGCCAGTCTGAGCAAGTTATCCCATCAGCTGAACCGCGAGGGACCCGTCATGCATTTTTATACTTCTTGTTTTAACATCCCTCAGGGAACCAGTCCATCCTGCATTTGTTGTCTCAACACTCAGTTCTGATCCAAATCCCTTTGGCTTGACTGACTCGCACTTGGCACTGGGCAAGAGTAACACAGAGCAGGAGCGGTGGCCTTGGTGCTCCTTGGTACTCCAGCGACAACATGTCATGCAGAGCCACCAGCACCTTCTGCAGAAGTGCCATCATTCCTCACATGACCTGAAGCAGGCTCTCATTTTTTCTAGATCTTGTGACAATCAACTGATTTACAGGGGGAATGAGACAACACAGCTAAATAAAGTAATAATAAAGTAACCTCACAATAAATCTGCAATTTAATGAATAAGCACAAAAAAAGCTTATGCTGTAGACTTCAGTGGACAGTTACACTTCTACCAGCAGCCACCTGGAAAATATGAATTTGTGCATGTGTTTTCTTTGGCAGCCTACACCTCATTAGCAGCCCAAACCATTTCTGCTCACCTGTAAAAGCCTCACTTGAGGCAGAGAAGAGGCAGCATTTTTTAGTCATTGCTTTCTCTTGCCATTTCCTAAGTCAGCCCTTGGGTGCTGTACTCCACCAAGTACTGTGTCTCAGTGTTAGCTGCAGGGGAGGCAGGCATGTCCTGGCTGTCAGGCAGCCTGATGGAGCAAACTGCAAGTCCCCACCTTCCAACGCGATGCACACAAGAGTGGAGGCCTCTTGGTAGCTTGCTCTCTGTTTTCGTCATTTCACAGCTAAGTGATCATGGGAAATTAAAATAAGGGAAAGTTTCAGGTCTACATCTGCTCAGAAGAGATTGGTTTTGGTCTGGGTGCCTCCTCTCCACTCCTCCTTCTTGTCCTTTCTATCCTGTTCACCATGTGTGCAAAAGCACATGACCTGGGAGACAAATGAAGGATGAAGGAGCAGGGAAATGAACAAGGAGAGTCTGCGCAGACTAAGGCAAGTGGGAATTTAGACACATTGAACTGTCTAAATAGGAGAGGTGAAAACTGCTTGTGGCCACAATAAGCAGAATCCTACTTTTAAGCCAAGATAGCTTTATGAGTTGCCTTGCCCTACTGGGGGTGCTCATAGGTTGGGGTTGGCTGGTAAACCTTGAATTTTGGGGTTTTTGTTTTGTTATTCAAAACAGCTCTTAAATTCATTTGCATACACAGTTGTAATCTAATCCGTTAACTATGACCATTAGGTTTATTCAAATACCACCACGCAAAACCAAAATATGACAACTTAATAAAATGCAAACCACCTCTGCCCCTCCACCTCCAAAACCAACACCAAAACCAACAACGGGCATCCTACATGGGAACTGGGATCCTCCTCTCCTCCAAAAGCAAGTACCGCTGGGATGTTTGAAAGTGACACAGCTCCCACCCATATTGTATACTTTAATTCTTCTGTAAAAAGAAATAATGTCTTGTTGATACAAGAAAGGGCACAAATTCTGCATGTTTCCTTTTTGCAGGAAGCTTTAAAACTGAAAAAATGTTAGATGCTAGCAGCAGGAGAAAAAGGGTTATTCTGTACTTCAGGGGGTTTGCTGGTGTCACTGTTCTGCCCAAATCCCTCGATGGAGACATGGCTTATACCAGTTGAAGGAGTCTGCCAGCATGGTTGAAGTACCTCCCAAACAATGTGAGTTATATTGGCAAAAGGACTCCTCTATTTGGTGTAAGTCTACATAGGTCTACTTAGTGCAGAAGGAAATCATGCCAGAATAGTTATCTTTGTAGGCTAGGGATGTGATTTTTTCCCCATGAGATAGTTATGCTGGCCAGACGTTGTCATGTAGACCCTAGGAACTTTTATTTGCAAAATAAGACTGTAATTTATTTTAACCAGATGTTCAGCACTGATCTCTGTCTGTGCATTCACAGCGCACTCCAAGTAATTTTTACTGTGAAAGACATATACCTTGCACACTGGTAAGATTTTAAAAACATAGCGCTGAAACTTTAAGGCTGAGTTTATCTTTCCTTTTGGTGGTGATGTGTAGTTCCCAATGTAGTAAGCTGGTGTCCTGGGTCTTGAGATTTGCTCCTTCAGTTGGATCCTCTACAGGTCCTGTAAAGCAGAAGGCTCAGCTCTACCGTGTATCAGACATTCACATCAATTGCTGGAGCAAGTCACGCAGTTCCTTACAACCTAATGGTTGCTGGGAATATAGGGTGAGAGCTGAGTTGACCTAGGATCTCTCTTTTTAGGTAAAAAGCAGGAGGTACGAGTGCCAGTCCTTTGAAACAACAAACCCGTCTTTGTTTTCCTTCATGCCTGGTGTTCCTGAGAGGAGGCAGGGGCTGGTTCTGCTACAGGACAACGATCATCAGAGTGATCACATAGCTGTCACTGGAGCCTGAAGTACCTACCACTATCAACAAGTTAACATACACATCCTTGGGAACAGCTGAAATACAGCTTAGCCTGCATTCCTATGGCCAGTCATTCAAAACAGAAACTAAAGGATTTGGTTAACTGCTGGGTTTTTTTTAATAAGCCTGCATGTCCTTGCAGATCATTCACAAAGGGCTAAGCATTTACATTTCCTGTTGACATCCTTTGAAAGAGAGAATGCCAATGGAAATTGGATCTTTTAATGAACAATTTCTGTGGACAGCAAGTCAGATAAAAATTCATGAAGGACTTAAATCTATCACTGTGACCTTAAACTAACAGCACGAGGAAGCAGAAGGCCATTAACTTAGGCAGGAAAGACTGGTAATTGCTTCATGTGTTGGTGTTTCCAAGTGAGTAGAAATCTAATGCAAAATTTCAGATACTCAAAGGAAAGAATAAAAAACAAAATCAGGAGTATCAGCCAAGAAAAAAACCAAATGCATTACCTATGAAATCAGTCTTGAAAGCTTTCCCACTTTCTAAAATAAGTAAGATCCCACAGACCGGAAACTGCAGATCAAAATTGATATAAGGTCCTAAACTTTATAATTTACTTTTTTAAATACTTCTAAGTGCAGGTGAGTCCACACAGCAGAATGCAGTTCTATGGAGGAAGAGACAGCTCACCTTGCACTGAAGAAGCAAACTCAGGGGCAGGTAGAGAGGTGCAAGCGCTATATTAGGTTCATAATCCAGGTGGCCTAACTATTCCTGCTGTGAAACTAGTACAACCACTGTTTAAAGGCAGCTCAAGTACCCCTGTGCAGTGCTGTGCTGTGCTGTGTGGATATGCCTGGAGGCATTACTGGAGAAAAAATGATAGATCCTGCTGCACGCAGAGTCTTATGGCACCGCCTTCCCCATACGTCAACGTGCGCTGTGACTCTTGAGCCTACAGCTGTTGCTGAAAGGCCAGTCTCTCTTGCCCAGTCACTTCAAAGTAGCCTCAAGAATTTAATTAAATCATTAATCTGCAATTAAAGAGCTACCCTTGCTTAAGAGACAGAGGAAGTGACTACAAGAGCTGAGGGATTCATGTGTAGTAGAAGGAAAGGGACTAGATCTGGAAGCTGGTACAGCAATCATCTAGAAGGATGACCACAAATAACTCCTATGTGGCAACCACCTCCTGCATCTGTCTCTCTTCGGGTGATGACCTCTGCCCATCTGGATGCTTTTTTCATTGGAGTTCTGCCACTGCTGTCAACATGCTGCTTCTCTCCCAGATCTTCCATCACTATTATCTGCTGCTTCTACCCTTGAGCGGAAAGGAACAAGAATCGTTTCCATCAGTTTTGCATCAATAGGGGCTTCTTACCACAGGGGTAACTCAGCTGGCAATTTATGTCTGGCATCTAGTGTGTAAGTAGCATAACCCACCCAGGAGCGGCCTTCAGAACCTCCTATAATTAACTGTTGCTGCTATAAGTTTAGACAAACCCAGGAAATCACATGCAAAATTCTGTCTGATTTGCTATCTAATCTTCTTCTATCTAGGTTCTTATACCACACACATTGCTGTAGTATCTGAGCATCTTGGTGCCTGGATGCAATTCATTTAAACCATTTTCAAGCTAGCATTCTAAGCTGCAGTCCCAACACTTTTCCTACATGCAGCCAACTGTTTTGCTATGAGCAAACTGAGAAGCTTCTTCAAAGGCTCCCTGAACATACCAGCTTCTCTTGTCTTCCTTTCCAAGATAATGTAAGGTTGGGAAACTTGCCAAGCATCACGCTAAAGCAAAAGAGACGTTCACATTGTAGTGAGTACAGGAGCCAAGGGAGCCCAGTCTGCCAGAATGTTATTGTAGCGTTCTCAAGAAGCTCATGGCATTAAAACTTCATTTTGTTGTGTGCCTGTCTGTCTGTCTAGGAGATGCTCCACTGGAGGCCAGAAGGTCATTGCTTCCTCAGTATTAAATATAAGTGTCTTGGCCAACTACAAACCATTTGTTAGCTTCAAACTTTCGAGTCAGTTTTCTTTCTTTTTCTTTTAAGATTGGAGGCGTTTGATCCTGCGGTTGCTGTTGCTTGAAACAGAACTTCTGCTTTCACGAGGATTTTAGATATACCCTTTTCTGATGACCGCACAATCAAAGCAAGAACACAAACAGGGACCAGCAGTCAAAAAGGTGATGAAAAGAAGCTGTATTATTTCTGGATGAGAAATACTAGATATGGGTTTGATTGATTTAAGCCCAAGTAAGGGAAGAGAAAAGTTCAGAACTTATCTACATTTAACAGTAAAGAACCAATCCTCCCCCTAGGAGGAACCATTTATACTGATATCAAAGTGCATTCTGACTCATTAACTGAAATATGTTGTGCTGGTGGAAGACAGTTATATCAGCAAGATTTTGTCTACATAAGGGTTTGCACCAGTATAATTTATATCCATCAAAAAAGTCAGATGCATAACCAACATGGGCGTACAGTAGAGTGCAAACCAGACATGAAACACAGGGGGCAACTTGCAGGCCAATGTTTTGGACTATGCGTATGATTTTTACAAATTTGTGTTTTAAAAGTTCCTGTATGTCTATAATGAGAGCAGTTAAAATTAAAAAAAAAAAAATCTAGAACAACACAAGCATCAAGAAACTAAAAGAAAACCAAAGCCCCTTCATTTTTTTGGCTATTTATTTCCACAGCTTTAGCCATAGAGTTGGGGGGGGTGGGGGGGGGGAGGGGAAAAAGCTGAACTGAGCCTGTGATCACGGCATTAAGTTGATTTGACTATTAGAAAACCTTAATTTAAATCTTCCCCAAGGGTTTTCTGGTATTTATTTCCTTATTTACTTCTTGAGCCTATTTAATACTTTGACCTGAAGGAAGAAGACTTTGCACAAGCAAGAGGATTACAGGTTCAAATTAGTTAAAGATGAAACAAATCTATTGATTTATTAAAGTCCAGCGTTCTCAGTGTCACCAGTGATACTATCATATATTAAACTGTTAATATGCTTGAAGTGAAGAAAAAAGACATTTTCAGCATAAGTTACGGATGGCTTTTGATTGGAAAAAATACACTGCTCCTTTTCATCCTTTTTGCCTAATGTTTTCTGTCCTATCCAAATGGCCTTCCTATGTATGTAACAACTATGGGAGGCTCTTCTCATGACTCTCCGACCCTATACATTGATTTTCGTCTAATTTTGTCATCTTTATCCACTCCCAAATTGCACCTTTTAACTTGCACCCCTTTCATTAATTGGGTTTTTTTGCATGCTTTATTCCTATAATTGCTTTCTTTCTTGTGTGTGTTTCTTCAGGTATTCCTTGTATGATTCCTTCTTTCTATGGCCATGTAACCTTCCTTCATTCATTACCTCTGTTCTCACTATTCATTTTCATGTATTCAGTAGTACCTTGCACAATTTCTGCAAAGCATTTGTGCATACACAATTTATGCCTTTCTTTGCTGGTATATTGCTTATTCCCGTCTATAGAGTTGAACTTAGTGGAGACAAATACATGATTGTCACCATGCCAGCTAATCATGCTTGAGCTGTGGTCCCAGCAGGTTTTAACTGCAGCTGGCTGCTACAATGCTGAGTGCAGCTTAGGTGGATGTAATTGCCCAGTCACTGTGGGCTTTGTGCCAAGGGGACTCTTAAAGGTTGTGCTGTGACACAGTGGTAGCTCACAGTGAAGACTAGCCCTGCCTTGTACTTGGTGAGACTTCAATACCCAGTTTGTGCCTTGAATAAACCTAAGCTGAGGTGGTGTTCCTCTAGAAGCAAGCAGGGTTGGGTAGCAGTGTTTGAAACAAGGCTTAGTACAAACACCAGTTGTGTCTGGTTTGCTGTGAAGCCAACACAAAACTGTGCTCAGAAAGCAGGGATATCTGGGCACTGGACAGCTGTAGTTCAGCTCTGCTCAGTCAATCCTAGTATGTGGAAAGTGCAGGGCATCTATGTGTTTTACCAAGAAGCTGGTAGCCGCTCAGCCATCTGAGAAGCCCTCTGAAGGCTTTCACACTCCTGGAAGGAGGAGCAGCTCATAAAGCTGTGTTTAGTACTTCACCTCCGGTCAATTTTTAAGGGTAGATTTAGGAGGAGAAAGATGAAATTGCTCTTTAATTAATTTATTAGATAATAAAATAGGTACTTATGTCACAATTTTTAAAGAAAACAAAATATCATCACCTCAAAGAGACAAAATATATGATCCATGAATATAAGAGCTGCTACTGAATTAGCCTTGTGGTCCACCTAGATGTTAAGACTTGGTGAGTCAGCTGCAACCAACTTCTGATTATAATACCTGAGTTAAGACTAGTTTCTATCTTTTGTGTATCACTCTTTCAAGATGCTGTCGCGTCAAGTGTCAAGAAATGTCTCTTCTAATCTCTGTGCCTCCTATCTATTTGGCCAAGCACAGGGGAGTAGCTAAAGTCCTTATTACCACGATTTTGTTAACAGTTCTTTTGAGTTCAACATTGCTCACTCTGTTTCCATCTCTTAAGCTGGATATTAGCAACACAGACCTGCTAATGTTTTTGCTTTCCAAAAGTTGTTAAAATGCTCTGGAATTTCTAGTTTAGCATTTATTTATTTGTTTTCAGAGATTCAGCTGCATAGTCCTTCCCACTTAAAGTTCGGCTAAATAATGTTCATGTTATCCCTCTATACAGCAGTATCTCCTCTGCCTCTGTGGCCAGTCTTTCTTTCCTGAACAGTTTGTAGGTAGATAATGATGTTGTTCTACTACATTTCCCTACCACCTATTATTATTGAAGCCATCCTCCACAGCAAAATACTCCAATTGTTCTTTTGCTGTTAAGCTTGTTACATTTGTCTAAATACTTACGCTTATTCAACTCCTTTTTCTGATGCCTTCCCAGTTTTACTGAATTCCCTTTTATACAGTTACCAAAATTACGACTCTCCAATGGTTGTAATTGGCATTGCGTTCTCTGAATTCACAAGATGCTGCCATACATACAGATGTCTTTAATAGACATATCTGACTAATATGTTCCCCAGATCCTCATAACTTCTGGCTTATTTGCAGGATCTACTTCTGTTCTGGTCCTCTCCATTTTCTAGGCTCTCCTTTCCCCAGAAGGTTTTCTCACTCTCTATCTAACAAACTAAAACGCCTTCCTGCACAGTCTTTTCTGGCCACACTCAGAACTGGCATAGATCTCACTGCCTCATCAGGCTTGCATATGAAACTGGGAATGACTGAGTCAAAGCCATTAGCCTTGTCTCAGACTCGCAGTTTTCTATCTAGCCAAATGATGTTAGTTCCCAGACAGTGTCTCTTACTTACTGGTAAGAAAAGCTCATCCGGTGTCTCGTGATATCCATTGTTTTGGCTGAAATTAAGAAGCCTCCTGAGTTCATGTTCCTCATGACTACATTCCTGGGGATAACTGGGGGTGTTTGTCTCACCAGTCTCATTTTGATCAGTGGCAAAAGCTATCTTAATTGGGAAAGAATCACATTTTCTGCCAGACAGAGATGATGTGACCTTCCGCTCTACAGCCGAGCTTTTCTCCCATCAGGAGGCTGGGTCCTTAAAACAAAGCACTGGCCAGCTTGTGCCTAAGAGCCACCCTTCCCCTCCCAGATGACCTTTCAGCTTCTGAGCTTCCTCAATTCCTCACAGACATTTGTGGGATTTCAAAATATTTGAAAGTAAAGAAGCAGAAGCTTTGTAAGATCAAGGGTCCTTAACAGAAGGTAAGATATTTTAACCAGTTC
This sequence comes from Athene noctua, assembly GCF_965140245.1. NCBI lineage: Eukaryota > Metazoa > Chordata > Aves > Strigiformes > Strigidae > Athene > Athene noctua. The sequence continues at coordinate 91,590,703 of NC_134038.1, forward strand.
CCTAGTCACAGTAAGAGTTACTATCTTTAAATCTACTTGCTTAAGTTTTTGTAAAGTGGTGGGCTTTTGGTTGGGCACATAACTGTCGGTACTGTATTGCCTGAGAGAGTTCTTAGGCTCACTGTAATGTATCTCATTTCTTAAATCTTAAAAAAATATGCTTTCAAGTCAGATTCCTAAACACATGAGTAGACACCTAAACGAACAGACTGGGTTTCACAGAGGGGACCTCCTGGCTTGGTTGTCTGAAGTTAGGTAGGTGCCAAGCATTGAAAGTCTTGGGTCCAATAATACATTACAAAGCTACAGTTTGAATGGGGACAGAGGAAGTTAAATTGCTGATCCTATTTCTAAAATTTTAATAGTTAGTAATAATTGCATTTATAATAATATAATTGTTGGGATTTAAAAAATCTTTTCTGAAAATTCTGTTTGAATTTTCTGCACTATTTATTTGACAAGGATCAGAGTAGAGCAATGAGACTATGAAAAAAGAAAAAACTTTTCAATAGGGAGGGCACTGGAACTATTCATATTAGTAAGTAACCAACTAACTGAACAAGGACTGAATGAGTGACAGGGAGAGAGAATGTAGGGATGAAGATTCAGCACTCCCAGTCCTCATCATGCAAGAAATTGAGGGATTTCAATCACAAAAGGAAAGACAGGAAATTCAAAGCTGGTAGAAGGATGTATTTTTGCACAGGATCCACAATTAGACCATTTTATTACATAGAGTAATTAAATCAGATGAGTGCTACAGGATGTTGAGGAGTTGTTCAGCAAGCTTCAAAGAATAACTAAATATTTCTCTTAAGAGCTCTTAACAGTTATTCCAAAATAATAGTAGTAGTAGTAGTAGTAATGGTGGTAACAACAACAACAATAATAGTAATAATAATATTGGAAGCCTTATGCTTGAAGGTTTAAATCAATCTCTGAATTCTTGCTATTAGTGGGAGGTCTTCAAGGGGACTATGCAGGACAGGGGGAAGGATGGGAGAGAGAGGAGATTATCCTAAATCCACCTTTTGGGGCATTCCTTCACCTTCATCTAAAGCAGGTGGTGCTGAGCACAGGCACAGTCTGTGCTGGATGGATCATGATTTTGGTGAAGAGGGCAATTTTTAATACTTGTGTATTAGATGAACAGGGGAGCTTTGTGTCCTTCAGTGCTTTACAAAGATTTGTTCTAAACTTTTTAGTGTTCATCTAACTATAAAAGACTTTGAGACAAAACCCATGGATTCCTAAAACAAGTTTTGTATAGAAATTTAAAAAAATGAGCAACGTAGTACCTTTGACTTACAAAAAAATATAACATGTCTTTTTATCTGGAAAACTAATGTGACTATTATAGTATTAAAAAAAAAAATCCGTGCAAATTAAATGCTAGTTATAATAAAAGGTTAAGAAAATAAAAGATTTTAAAAATTGACAGGTTCTTTAATCTTAAAAGGAACATTTTCATAAAATATATAATGACAATTAAAAAGTAAACAGAATAAAAATTTGGTTTTGTCCCTGTGCTTTATCGAGATGGAAGGAATAGTAATGAAACATTTAATGACATCAACATAAAGGGAAGAAGCTGTATTAAAAAAATATTTAACTGAAAATACAACTAAACAACCTGCTAACGATACCAAATTTAAAGCTGTGTCGGGGTATAAAATGCTACTGTTCATGTATAGCTGCCTTCACTCCTTTGTCCAGCTATAGATGACTGTGACAATTAGTTGTGGTTTTTTAATTTAATTAATTACAGCAGGGGAGCAGGGTCCTGCTCTGAGGCCTGTCCCTTGTGACCTTGAGAGACGTCCCTGCACCACGCAGGGATGGAGTGGATGCTGGAGGAGACCACTGAGGTGCGGCTATGGTGCTGGGGCAGATAAGGCTCCACCAAGCCTCAAATGGCCAACTGGATCAGGGGCAGCCCGAGTGCAGGTGCTGTCACAGAGGGCCACCCACAGGCGCAGGGCCCCAGACTGTCTCCCTCAATGTGATGGCGCTGCAGAAGACAACAACCACGTTAAAGTCTGCAAGGCTGTATTGGTCTTTGCTGCTTCTCTACTCTCCCTAGAGAACTCCTTGGTTTATTTCTATTTTTCAACCTTCCTTGAATCTTCTTCATTTCCTTCCTCCCTTAATTACACATCACTACATTATATATTTTTAGATAGAGGTACGTGAGTATTTTTAATGACATCAAGTCTTTTAAAATTGCGTTCACAGAAGAGAATACAGCATATACGCCTTTAGTATGCCACAGGTAACATAGTGGTGTCTTTCTCACAGTCAGCTGGCTTCCCAAACTCCCCTCCCCCCCACCTGAGTACTTTCACTCACCTCTTTTCAGACCACTAAGCAACCACTGCTAATCACCCTTCACGCCCCATCCCACTACTTTCACTCTCAGTCATTTGCCCACTGCTCTGACTCTGCCAGGATGCACCTCACCAAACCCTTGCAGCCGCCCACCCCTTCTTACTCACCTCCTGAACCCTTTCATGCGGGCAGGGATATTCAACAGTAGCTCAGCTAGAGCTGTCGGTACTGTGGTAAATGCAGAAAATTCAAAGCGAGAGATAGAGAGGAGATAACTGAGTGTTACAGGCACTAGGAGGGAAATTCCTTAGTCAGAAGATTTAGCAAGTATGACTGTCTTGGAAGGACTGGGCAGTGCAGGGAACTCATCTGTTCGAAGCACTTCTGCAATGCAACAACTACACCCAGAGGCACATCCCCTTAGGTTCAGTAAATACAATGATGGAGAGAGAGAAAAACTCTTCCAGAAGGTGATTCAGAGAAGCAGCAGACTAATGTGGCTATTCCCAAGTTGCCTTCTAGAGAAACCTCTCTCCCGCTCTGTTGACTGTATAGGGAAAGTCCTCGCCTCTTGCCTACCTACCCCAGCAAGAATGCTTCAGCTAATCTCTGTATCTCAGTGCATCATCTGTGGATGGTGGTAATGAAGTGCTTGACTAGGGCATGTGGAGAGTGTTCCTGGAAGGTGAGTGCCACAGCAGCTGTGGAGGATCACCCGCAGTGGAAAATTATGGGTGGTTCTGCACATGCACAGAGCTGGGAAGTCCCCCACAAAGAGGTTGTCCGTGCCTGCTCCGATCAAGGAGAGATACTCTTCTCTCTGTTACTTGTGTAGAAAGGGTCATGGTATTTCCCTTTGGGAACTGTGTATCACAGTAAGTCAATTTTATCTGTGTTTATCTTAAGTGGTTTTATATTCCTGCATTAGTTTTCTGTAGCAAAAGAAAGACTTCCATTTGCATATCTCCTCAGTTTTTGAGTGGAAAATGATAACGAGAAGAAATTTCTCAGCGACTCTTCAACCTGAACATTGCTTATCTTTTCTTTCAGCCTACTGTTGAATGAAATATCATTTCAAGCTAAGGGAGGCACTATTTGACAGAACAATAGATATCTCTCCACACCTGTCAAGTTAAAGAGTAACTGGAAGGTACTATATTCAGCTCTATTACCTTACATAAGTTATTATGCAGAATCCAAACACAGTTTTCTCTGTAAATTAATCTAAAGGATAAACACTGGAGATATATGTACATCATATGTATATTTTATATATGTGTATATATACGTCAATACATGTGTATGTACATATAATGTTAAATGGTTTGAACAATTGAGTGAAAAATTAAGACCCATGTAGCAAAATTAAATTTAGTATTCTGTTACTGTTTTCCCAGCTAGTGACCATTCTCTAAAACAGAGAATAGACTATTAGTAGAGTCCACCACTGAGTGGTTACAGATGCAACATATCCATCTTAGACATTGAGCCAGCAGCGTGCCCAGGGGGCCAAGAAGGCCAATGGCATCCTAGCTTGTGTCAGCAATAGCGTGGCCAGCAGGGACAGGGAAGGGATCTCACCCCTGTACTTGGCGCTGGTGAGGCCACCCCTCGATTCCTGTGTTCAGTTTTGGGCCCCTCACTACAAAAAGGACATTGAATGACTCGAGCATGTCCCGAGAAGGGCAACGGAGCTGGTGCAGGGTCTGGAGCACAGGTCGTACGGGGAGCGGCTGAGGGAACTGGGGGTGTTTAGTCTGGAGAAGAGGAGGCTGAGGGGAGACCTCATCGCCCTCTACAGCTACCTGAAAGGAGGTTGCAGAGAGCTGGGGATGAGTCTCTTGAACCAAGTAATAAGCGATAGGACAAGAGGGAATGGCCTCAAATTGTGCCAGGGAAGGTTTAGACTGGATATTAGGAAGCATTTCTTTCCAGAAGGGGTTGTTAGACGTTGGAATGGGCTGCCAAGGGATGTGGTGGAGACCCCACCCCTGGAGGTGTTTAAGAGTCGGGTTGACATAGCGCTGAGGGATGTGGTGTAGTTGGGAACTGTCAGTGTGAGGTTAATGGTTGGACTGGATGATCTTCAAGGTCTTTTCCAACCTAGACGCTTCTGTGATTCTGTGATTGTAAAGGCTGAGTGCTAGAGTCTGCACTTCCCTTAACCACCTGTTTCAGTCACAGCCTTGAGGTCAAGCAGAAAGCGCTCCCCTGTTTTTATTCGACTTTGAGCAGGTCCTCGATGTGCTAATCTGAACTTTCCCACAGTTCAAAGAAAAATCCCCCATCTGCAAAAAGGACCCCAGAGAGAAGCTTGTTGTGTTACCAGAGGTATGAGGGTAGTATCTGCATAGAGACCAGGCAGAGTCTGGAACAGAACGGTCTAGACCGTGCGCTGAGGGTTTAAATTATGAGGTTCACTTGACCCAAAAAGCCTGCTGCTGCAGAAGGCCACAGATGTTTTGTCACTCTTCCTCAGGTCTTCCTACCTTTACAGACATCACAAAGACACCATGTATAATATGGGTTTATGCGAGCTTTCCGCTCGGCACTGTGACCTGACCCCAGACCACTGAAGAGCCAATCTCATCCCAGCTAGCAGATGCCTGTATGAGATCTTACAGTTCTTGTCCTTCACAAATACTTCTTAGCCCCATCTATTACCAATTAAATCTCTCTATTGTGAAGCAAAGAATGATAGCAGCATTTTCTATGTCCACACGTTCCCTAGACTGATAAAATGCTCCGTATATATTAAGAATGTAAGTGCGCTCAGTCCATTCACAACACACAATAAGTACACAATTCAATTAACTAATGCAATTCATATTTCATTAGGACAGAAGCTGCTTGTGACCTTAAACGGACAACAATTTCATGACAGCATTGCAGAATTTTAATTAGATAGGAAAATAACAAAGACAAATGAAACAGTGGGAAAACGCGCCGCCTGGCAGAATTGTTCCAAAGAACTTAGAAACAAAAGATGCAGTTGTTCTGCTAAGTCCTTCTCCTCCTTCCCCCTTACTAATGATGCAGAGAACAAAACATTATTTCTTTCTTTGCTTCAAATTAACCATTTGTAGAGAAGGCTATCTCAGCATTTGTAGTATGCACCTGGTATGGTACCAGAAAGCACAGGAAAAAGTGAAGAGCAGCTCCTCTAAGAAGAATAATTTTTATATCAGTTTTTCAAATTTGTTTCAAAGGCCCTAAAATAATTTGTGAAGCAAAGTGGTAAACCAGCAACAACTACAGATATGATTAATAAAATTAATTGTTAGTATGATTAGTACAAAGTAACACAAAATCATAGTACGTAAAGGACTGTGATTAAAATAAAGAAGGATTCCAACATTAAGCTGCAATTGCTGTAATATTTCTTTCTGTGATATTCTCAAGAAAATGAGAAGAGATTAATAAAGTTATTTATTACAGTCCTGTAGTAATTTCATCCTTAATCCAAAGTATTACCATGTATGCTGATCCCTGTGTGAGAAAAATGGCTCCCTACAGTCTGTAATTCTGCTTCATTATCTCACTATATATTGCCAAAACTGTGTCTTCTATTACAGAAACATAAAAGGATGAGATTTTGGTTTTTAAATAGTACAAAGAGACAACAGAAGGATGAAACTATCAGACCAGAGTTCATGGTCTGCAAAACATACTCCCTCCTCCCCATCCCTCTCCCAGACTATGACTTTTGTTTTGAAGATAAAATCAGTAAATAAATTTTGTAAAAAGCTGGACAGATTTTGTATTAAAAGCAAGATGCTGAATAGGAAGCAATTGGATGTGTAGCAAGATGTGTCTGTTTAATCAGGATTTTTGCTGATCTGATCTGGGTCAATGACAGGATGGTTATTTGTCCCTGGCCAGTGGGTGGCAATGGCAGCAAATGGCTTATAGTAGACAAGGACTGATGTTGATAAACAAGTCCAGATGGGTATGATTTAAATCAGTAAATATATTGCTTTGCATAAAGAGATATTGTAAAATTAATTTTAAACCAATGATTACATCTACCAGTCACTAGATGCTACATATGCATTCTTAAAATAATATTTGAACCAGGAGTATAATCAGTAAAGAAAAAGGAAAATAGCTTTGCCTTCTCTGATCCTAGGACCTCTGATGTTTTTCTTATGATATCCTAGATCAAAGCCCTGTTGTCTGCATATTAATATTATTTAGTCTTGCTTTTCTCAAACTTACTGTGAGTTAAAGTTAATTTTACTGGGACAGAGGAAGTTACTTTATTGGCAGTATTGTCAAATAACTTTTTAATGCAATAAAAGCATCAAAACACTACAGCTGCTAAATGAGAGAGATCATAAAAAGGGAGTTTCCAGAAGTCACTGATATTAGCTGCTCACCCATACATTCCCTTCCTCTCAAGTTTCAAGATGAGATTATTATAAAAAAAGGCTGATTTGTCAAAAAAAAAAAAAGAAACTGTCTGAACAAATCTGCAAATAAACCAACTTGGGGGAATTCCCACGTCTGTGTCTGACCTCCATGATCAAAATAAGGCATCCTCAACCCGATAAAAGATTCCGCTATTCTTTGAGTACTTAACTCTTCACCCGATCGGGTATCTGACCATCACAGCTCATGCTTCAGGAAAGCTGCGCTTTTAACTGTGGTCAGCCCAGCTTGTGCCAGACCCCTCACAGGCCAGAGCGGGGACTGCTCGGGGACCAGCAGTGCTGCGGGGACCAGGGCACTGGCCACCACAGGTCACAGCCCAGCGTCTCGCCTGGTCTGAGCACTGTGCTGAGTAACCCCACAATGGAGGAGCGAGGCCCAGGCTATTTATTTGTGATGAGTACCGCTGTGCAGCCAAATTGCTCTGTACGGCTTCCTTTTTAATTTTTTTCCTGTTAACTTTTTGGCTTGGCTGATGGAGGGCAGGGAGAAAATGCATCCCAGCAAAACTGTCTCTCTCTGGACTTGCAGGGGCCTTGTTCCAGTCCGCTTGCTGGTCTTTGGCTGACCATGTTAGAGACAATGTGCTGTGGTTATTTTAAAGTATTTTCGTTTGCATTTTCTACACTTAAATTTACAAATTTGATGCCAGATTTTCTTCTTTCTCTTACAGTACAGTGAAACTGGAGTCACCCCACAGCCATACTGGGATCTGCTCTTCAAGTGCCTGTGATGCCACTGACAGCTTTTAGATAGAAGGAAGCTGAGGCTAAAGAGCAGAGAATATTTCTCGCCCCACATTGTTCTCGGAGACTATTTCTGGCACACAGGAAGGACTCTCAAAATCACCATCAAACTTATTTTAGCTAATACCGTACATGACTTGAAGTATTCCAGAGGTATGCGTCAAGCCTCGGAGAACTGATGGCACATTTAATTCCCTGGTCAGACACAGAAATAAAAGTATGACAATCTAGGGGCTGCCTGGAAGTGCTTTCTTATAAGCAGCAAGGAAAACAGCCTTCAAAAGATACACGAGAATATTAATGGGAGTGGGTCCAAATATTGTATTCTAAAACGAACACTTTGACAATCATAACAATGTGGTTTGAAAAGCATCACTTTAAAAGGTCAGCTATACCACCCTCTGACTGCACATTGAAAGCATAGCGGATATATTGAGTCATACATATTGTTCATTGTCATTTGCATTTGGTGAAATCCCTGCATTTTACCCAATTTAGTAAGCAAGCACCGCCTTGGGCTCTCTTGGCAATACACACCTCAAAACGCAGTTACTCTGTGTTGGGCTAAAACAACATCTTGTCCCATCCTGCACCAATAAATCACTCTTCGGTCTTTTGATCAATGTTTATCTTTTCAAGCCTGTGAGTCATTTTGCATTAATGGAAGAGAGGGAGCGGCACACCAAAGCAATGTGGATATTTTGAGCTTCACCTCTGGGATACTTTTGTCCATATCGTTCTGAACAAAATGACCATCTGTATCAGTTTCCAGATAGCCACTAGTGCATCACCAGCTCTAACTTCATATTTGTGTGGATAAAGACCAGCTTAATTCTACAAATACCATGTAGCATCATCAGGCTACATGTCATGAAAAGGCCTTACTGAAGTCAAGTACGCTTTTTGCATTCCAGCTGTTTTTTAAAACCATCCTGAGGATTTGACCTCATGGCCATATCCTTATTTTTCACACATCACCTATCACCAGTAGGAACTGTTCAACTTTCCAATAGTCATGTGAGTGATATTTCCAACCAGAATACGGCAGAAGCTGTCCTCACCCTTCCGGGGGCTACACCTGAAGAGTAAGCAAATTTTGTGGGTGTTTAAGCCTTTTTTTATTTTCTATGAGCAATGTAAAAATGACTCATTTGTGCTTTGGCTGGAATGTATAGTTGGTAAACACCGTCAGGGAGCAATCACATTTCTAGATTTGTAAATAAAAACAGTCCATACTGCGCTGACTCTTTGGTCCTGTTAATCATGTGAGTTTTCAGTGGGAAGGGCAGGACAGGGGTTCAGCCTGTGCAGCTGGGCAGGTCTGATATTACAGCTACAGCCACTCATGGCTGGTGGGGGAACCAAGAGCTGTCCAGCAACAGGGAGACTCGGAGGAGGTGAAGGAAAGAAACAGAGGCACTTTCCCATCATAGCGTTGACAGAGGCTTTCAAACCATTTTTTAAAAGAAAAAAACCCAAAACCTCACAGAGATGCATGGATATGCAAAGCAACATGAAGTCTAATCCAAAGGCCACTGAAGGTGAATGAAGATTCCAGTCATGGACATTCTGGATTGAGCTCTGCATGGAGGATAGTCCCTGCCACATGCCCCTGCCACACACACGCTATTTCAAAACTAGTTGGTTTGCTGACTGAGGGAGAGTTTAGACTGAATCATGTAAAAGCACTTATATACCATACCATACAGAAAATGCTCAGGAGAGAAGTCCTTTCAAAGTGCATTTATAAAACCTAATGCTTTTATAGTGGCCTGGAAATCATGTTGTTTGTAAGGATTTTTGTGAGGATTCAATGAATACTCTCCACCCAAGAAAGTATGCAAGTCATATGCCTTCTCCCCGATATGGACAGAAAGTCCAAGTCTCAGAGAGTTTGTGTTGCACAAGCAATTCAGGTGGAAAATTTGGAACGGGAACCTGTTGTCTTGCTCACTCTCTCCATTAGCCACCAGAAGGAGTGCATGGAATTACTACTGGGGAAAAATGCGGAGTGTCATCTGTGGATCATTCCAGTTTTCTTACCTTTGTTAGACTGGGGCAGCTGGGCTGCCATGCCCAGCTCTCCGGTCCCCACAGATCGTTGACTCCCCAGTCACTAGTCAGGCTGCAGCTCATGCAGCTCTGCATTGCTCCCCTGCTGCTGGGCCACGTAAAGTTTCTTTGAGATTCAGCACACCCCTCCAGTGATGCCTGTTCGGAGTTACCCACTGATGAGTAATAGTGTGTAAAAGTCAATTACATTCATATTCATAGTGGCCTGCTACTTAAAATGTTAACGATGGGGAAACTTGCCCTACAGGAATGAGGATGGGGGCAAACTTTTATGAGCCCCACATGGGCTTTTATCTGTTTTAAATGTTACATTGTCCCAGGGAAAGAAGTGCCATTGTTAACAGCATTGGAGGCACTCAGCTGCACTCAATTTAAAATTAAAAGGGGAAGAAAAAATAAATGAAAAAGAAAAAAAAAAAAGGTCTGCCTGACACACTGCAGTATGGCAGGCTATGGTAACTTGCCCCAGAAACTTTTTATTGAATCCAGCCCTTCAGTACAAAAGAATTTGTTAACCGCTTCATGATGTAAAGTCTGCTAAAGACATTACGCTCACTGGCCAGCACAAGGCTGTTCCCATACACCCTTCAGTGTTGCCTTCACTGATCAGCACTGAGTCCAGGGTTATATCTACGAGTCCATATTATCAAGTCATGTGCACAAATGGCGCATCCCTAGTTCTGACTTGAGCCCACACCACATCCCTGCCTACGGTAATGCTGCTGAAGTTGGGACTGGCAGAGCTCCACTCAGGCAAAGGCACAGGCTGGGAGTGTTAAGTGCAAAGTTGGTGTTGGGGCTCTTGTGGGCTGAGCTTCTTCTCCCTTCTGCACAAAGACTACTGGTGGTGCAAGAGACCCCTTCTCCTGCCTTCCCCAGCACACTGCCTGTGCCACACACACAGTGCACAGATGGCACAGAAACCACTGTGCTGACTGTATGCATTAGCTTGATCCCACGTAGCTGGGTACACCTACTCTCAGGCAGTGCAGGATCCACTCCAATAAAGTTATCCCAGCGTAAAAACTAGCAGACTCAGATGTCTTCTGCACGAAAAATAATACTACATGAATGTAATCTCTCTGTTACTGGGGGAACCTCACCTTTGAAAATGTTCTTTTATTGGGCTTAAAAAGGCTGGGGCAAGAGAAGCCAGTGTGGCTCTGGAAACTGCTAGTATCTTTACATCGATTTAAGCTTTCCATTCACTATCATACATTTTCCAGTTTGCACTTCATTGACGCACACAGTGCTGAAAGAGATGCACTAGTGGATGTTTATTATATTTATCAACCAGGTGGCCCTAACTGCCCGAATTACACTCATTGCCTTCTATTCATCATGCTGACTTAATGAACAGAGAGGCTGGTGGATGTCAAACAACCATCCAGGAGAAACAAAAGAGAAGCCAGGCACGGTGTCACCCAGCTTGAATCAGCCCACCGATACCTTTCCCATGGCCATATCCATTCAGCTCCCCTGCAATCCCAGTGTGAATGAACCAGAGCCCTTGCCAAGCAAACAGATAAGAGTCTGGAGGAACTGATCAATATATTTAGATAAGGCGTAACAAGAATACGTAGCAACCTGGCTCTTTGTCCGTGCTTGGTAAAGAGGAGAGGAAAATAAAAATCCCTGTATTGGCTGCTTCAAGCTGAATTCTTCTCTTTGACACTACGGTTAATCGACACCACCGTAACCATGGAGTTAGCCTCAGTTCAGGATAACGCAGCAGCTTTATTAAGAAACTCAAGCACAAAAATACAGTCGGAAAGTCCTAGGTCTCCTCAGCAAATTAATCCTTTGAACTCAGCTCAGCCACCTGCACCTTCACATACACAGTTTTTACAGAGAAGATGTTGGAAGTTTAAAAATAATTCAAAATATGTTAGTCATGCTTGAAATGGCCAAATGAAGATTAGAGAAAAGCTGCAAAAAAACCCCCAACAGCTTAACTGAACATGAGGTGACATTAAAGGGTATGTAAATATTTATATGTAATTTTATAGCAGTACTCTATATACTGTACTTTTTTTGCTCACACACTGATTCCAGCACTCACTAATTGGAATGTACTCAACTCTGAAAAGGACCTTTATGGAATTGAGAAAAGAAAAACTAGGACAGAATTGAACATGAACTAGCTTTTGAGACATGAGCCACTTATGTGACTGAGGCTGTATTCAATTGCCTTTGCTGTTTTCTTGCAGAGAAGCAGCTGAGCAGTTTTAAATAATGAAAGAAAAGAGTTTGTTTATAGAACAAACTGGAAATGAGACTCTACCTGCAGAGGCTGAGTACCTAGCCAAAATCTTCCTCTGGCTTCACTTAAATTTGAGTTTATTCCAAAGCTAAAGAAGGTATATTTCACATTTTTCTTCTCTATACTATATATATATAGATATATAAATATATATGTAGACACACACAGCACAGAAAGAGCAAGTCTGTCTGTGTAAAGTCCCCTCTACCTTTAGCTGAAAATTTTTCTGCTGTGTCAAATTCAGAATACAGTGCAAAACCAAAATCTAGAGGAGAGCATTTTGAGGCCCATTTAGTTTCAGGAGATTTTTTCCTTATAGATAAAATTAAGACTGTGAGCTTACCTATGTCTTGTGTAAGAATCTTTTATCCTTCTTTGACTATACGTTTGTAAGACAAAGTGTTTAGCACAGGAAAGTCACCAATTACACATTATAAAAAGGCTGTTGCTAATCAAATTTTACAGAAAAACTTATCAAATCGCTTATGGGCATAAAAAGAAAAACCATCAACATTGTGTAGCACCCGTGTTTGTCCAAATGTATTTGTTGTAAGCACACACTGTATTGCCCATCAGAAAAAACTCAACCAAGCTTTGTCCTAACACTGAACTGCAAGGCATGTGGACAGGTGCTTCTACTTGGTTCCTTTAAAACAGTTTCTCCTCAGTTTACTTAGGTACTTTATTTTTAGCCTGGCCCAAACTTTCAGCTGTAGTTTTAGCTTCAGTTTTCATCCACTGAGTCCAGTAATTTCAACTGTTGTTTTGATCTGAGAGGTGTCGATCATCCACCCCTTAGGAAGGCTTTACTGTGTGGCAGCTGGCAACGCCGAACCTTAAACACCAACAGCATACAGGCAGGCCCACAAAATGATTCATACCTTTAGCTGTCATTTTAGGCATGCCTGTCCCATATTTAGGCAACCCCTCTCAGTCTCTGTGAGTATTGATGTCCTAATTTTGTACCAGTAATATTTTCCTAGGTCTCTAGATGTTGGCTGCTTGTCTGGCTTTGCTCTGGCTTGATCTGGTATGCATCTACACAGATCACTGTCAGGATCAGGCCTTACAAAAAGAGAACTTGTATTATCCTCGTGCTACTACTTCCCTCCCTTGCTCACTACAAGGACTACAAGATGATGTACAAGACTACTATGTAAGAGAGTACCCCTTTTTAAATTGGTGTCTCCCCTATGGAAGCTTTTCCATTTTGTTTTAAGTGTTTAAAATTAGTCACTGGAAGAGGATGAATCCCACATCTTATGCCTGGGCCAGCATCAGGCTGCAGAGTCTGTCTGCAATGGTGTCTAACACAGTTATTGCAGGCAAAATGAAACAGCATCAAGAGGAGATGACATAGAGGAGAGCTTGCTATATAACTCAGGGCCATGGGAAGATTCCTCAAGGATAGCCACTGCAGCCCTCAGCAAGTTCTTTATGAAGACCAACCCAATGCATGCTGAGTTTATGCTTCCAGATTGCAGGATGCAATATTTACAGTAATTATAACCCTAACATTTGGACTTGTATCAAAAAGAAGCAGCCCATGGCCAAGTGCAATTGTAAATGCCACTTACATTTTAGCAAAGCCTAAGCCAACAGATAGATCCCTACAATCCAGAAAATGCTGAGGTACAATGTTTCTGATTTGCCTGCTAGAGCCAGGGATGTTGTAATACCCATGACCTTAAACTGCAATCACACACTTTTTTCCCCCAAACATTTGCTTTAAAGAATCCTAAATTAACTGCAGACATAATAATGATGCAAATTGTGATTACCTAGGACAGGCACATTATCACCTGTCCAAGCGTAACAGTGTGCACCGTTGTTTTTTTTTTTTCCCCAGGTCAAAAAGAAAAACCATTCTCTAGCAGAAGGTACCACAGAATGACCAACATCTGTGACAGGGGTAGTAGCAACACTGCCTAGTTAGCAAAGACTAATGCTGAGCTTTAGAGGCACTGTTTCCAGTGAGGTGGAGATTTCTGGGGCAGTCTCCACATGACTTTGAGATACTGGCTCCTTAGAAAGGAAAAAGTAGCGTCACACTAGTGAGACGTCAGAGGCATGCAAGAGGGCAGCTCCTGCAGAGTCAAATCATCCAGTAGCCCTTCTGCCTCCAAGCCACCTGAAATCCTGAGAATATCCCCCAACACCTGTTTCCCAGGACAAACACTTGAGGGAAAAAAAAAAGAACAAGAGCCTGGGAGCATCCTTAGCTGCAACTTCAGAGACAGAGAGGCATATCCTACTCAGAGATCCCGAGAGCAACTTGCCTTGTGCAGATGCAAAATGCCTTTCTCTCCTGCCCACGCTGCGGAGTAATTTTCAGTGTGGCTGCCCAGGTGGTTATGTGTTACTACTTGCAGATAAAGAACACCATGCTAAAGCATATTTTAACTGCATATCCAAAAAGCTCTACATCTGTTCAGCTTGGATGGGTTCAGTGGTTCAGTTAACGTAAGCTCAGGCTAGTCTGAACCTGTTAAGTGTTCAATTAAGCCCGACCCGCTGTACCTCTTTCTTTATTTTCTGCATAGCTGGATTCTGTTTTTTCCATGACACCAGCATTTCCCTAGCCTTTTGGAAAAGGCATTTAGCTGAAAAGCATGGAGTAGTAGGAAACTGTTTGCTCTCGGTATGCTGCAACGGAAATAAAGTCAACATGATAGATTAGTACTGAGCGAGTGGAAGTTATTTTTCCCAAGATGTCACACTTGTGCTTCAGAAATGAGTGATCTCGAGCGTCAAATAAAGTACTGGCAAAACCACCAAAATATACATCATGTATAGCAAAACAAATGCCATAGAAAAATGTGTTATAAGCTCATGCTGAGCCTCACAAAGCTCAATAAACATTTGCTTGTCACAGTGCAAAGCAACAGTTACAGCATGCAGAGGAAATTATGTCTACACCGCAAGAGCGTGTGTCTGGACTTAAAACTAGGTGAATGGATCAGATCTTCATCTGGTGTAAGTCAGAAAAACTAAAGATTTCACTCAAGTTTTAGATGATTATTCCTAATGAGCTCTTGTTCCATGATGTCTACAGAGATGCTTGGTTTACAAGGCCATGGTTTTGAAAATTCATAATGTTCCTTTTAGGCTTCTCCATCAGGAATTCCTTATACAGATTTGTTGTTTGATCATCCACAAGAGGAAAAAAGCTGAAAAACTCCCATCTTGTTTGGCTACTGCCAACAAATTGACTTAGGCACCAAAATTAAAACTCTGCTAAATTCAATTTGGGAATAAAAGAAGTATCTGATAGGGTGTGGGGGGTAAAAAATAAAGCCCACACAGCAGATTACTTCCAGCAGCTCTGACAGGTCCTATGAGCTCATATGACACAGACGAACTGTGCCGCCCAAAGCAGGGATGATGGGGAGTTTCCCTGGAGGGCTGTAGCAGTAGTTTATGAATGTGCAACTTCATTAGCAGCCAGTGACCCCATTAGACAGGGCTCTTCGTTTCTTGGCTCGGACAAAATTCTCAAGGGACTGTCACAGCTGTATGCCACGCACTGACATCTTGTTGCTGGGATGAGGGAGATGAGTTTCAAAGTCACCTTGAGGAAAGGCTCAAAGATCATCCTTTGGACTTGCAGAAAATAAAGTGTTTTGTTTCAAGTTTTGACAAATAAAATTGCTGTAACCTGTAGAGACACTTATTCTGCAGTATGGAAACCCACACATCCTCTCAGGTGAGGAACTGACACTGAAAATCACATGTAGCCTAACAAGGCTCCTCTTTCTATAATTCGTGGAAAAGTACGAGACTATTTATTTCTAACATGACTTCATACCACATTTTTTTTAAATAAAAAAACTGAAAAAGGAAAGTTCATAAGCAGCTGATGACCTGCTCCATGTAGATCAGTTACAGAGGAGCAACTGTGCTCTTCACAAAGGACTTTTGATGTAGGCAGCAGGCAAACAGCGATTTAAGATGGGCTGGACTTGTGGGGTGGTGATGGCAGGGGACATTTGTGGCAGGCCTGAACTCTTTTGCCGATTAGTTCAAACCACAACAGACCTTGGAGTCCTGCTTTCTGGGGACAAGGGTGTTTGGAAAGCCCATGACAGCGTTTGGCTAGCTGGGGGCTGCTACCAAGAACCTGTTCTGCCTTCTTGTCCTTTTACAAAACAGAGGAGAGAGAATAAATGACCCTGCAAATAGTGGTCCTGGTGGGATGGATGCAGTGAATTAAGCGATGCAGGCACTATGACTAGGAAGATGGTACAGATTCAAACATCTACTGAGAAGAAAGGAGTTGTGAGAGCAGTGGGGAAGGAAAGATCATGCTGAATGTCATGTTTTTCACTGTTCAGATCTGTCAGGTCACAGATGCTTTCAAACAGCCATAGTGCTTTAAATTGCTTTGTTCAATTAAGCACTGCTAAAGCTTTGACAGGAGTTTAAATTTTGGCTGCAGACATAAGCAACAGCAGTAGCATTCAGCAAAAGCCTACAGTGATAAGATGTGGTTGAACATTGTACTAATAAGAGTTTCAACAGTGTGCTATGGCTGCTCCTGTAAGGTTCTCACATGTATTTTAGAGAGAAAGAGGATATATATATTGTCATTTGTACATGCTGTATCAACTGCTGTTCCTAATGTGTTCATCTGGCATGATTTTCTGTTCCTTTCCTTAAAATCTCCTTTTATGGCTGCCATGCAGTAGATCTGTTATTTTTAAACTACCGCATTTTTTTTCTCTTAATACTCATCTGATTGTTCAAAGCCCAACCATGGATTCTCAAAATATACATCTGCATTTTTCCACAGCTTCATGCCGAGTTCATTCTAGATCTTTATCAGCAGAAGGATTTCAGCCTGGGAGGTTCCATGGCTTCAGCCTCAGTGGCTACAGGTGGGAAGTGTTGATTCATTAGTGTTGATTCATTAGCGGGCAAGTTTGAAGGCTGCAAAACAACCTTCTGCTATGGCACTGAAGCTGAGCAATCAGCTATCTATCTGATGTACTGGAGTTTCCAATGAAAGGCGTTTTTCAAGAAGTATCAGCAGTTTTGAAGTGTGGGTATGAGTGAAGGGTAGTTTTTTAAACTCTCCCAAACTCCCCTCTCTTCTCACTTTTGCGCTGCTATTCTACACTGGAAACTTCTTTTTGTTGTTGATTTCTTAATGCCAATGCTTTCATTTAAGAGTGCTGCTCTTCAAGGCAGTGCTGTGGCTGATGTGAAGTGGTTCAACTCCGCTGACTTTTCACTGGAGTTGTGCCACCTGAGACAGAGCCCTCCCTGCATTTTCAGAATCAGATCTGCTGTATTTAGAAGGAAAAATCAGTTTCAACAGTTTCTTAATCTTGTTAGCTCTATAAAATCACACAGCAGTGCAGGGAATGGCAGCTGGCAGGCATCTGTTACAGAACAAATTTTACCAGTGAATGGAACATCTCCTCAACCATCTGTTTGTAATGTGTAGAAAGAGGAATTACCATTGCTGGTGACTTCAGCCTCAGAGATATTTGCTGGAGATCTCATATGGTCATTCAAAAAATACCTTAGACGGTCATGCACCCAGAATACTTGAGATGAGTACTGACCTCATTCAGATAGAGAAAAAAAAAAAAAAGTTTATAGATTGAAGAATTAGCAAGTGGCTGTGCATAATGATGACCATATTAGGATCAAGTAGAATAAAGCATCAACCAAGGAAATGTATGACAGAAGTTTAAATGCGTCAGTATCCCCAAACTTGACGTATTAGCATAACTGACTGGCAACAAAAATTAGCAATGGAAAGAATTGACAAAATCATGGTTTTATAAAAAGATATCCACAATTCCACAGGCAAGTTCAAAATAAAAAAAGCCTAAAACTTATAGTCTACATAGAAGGACATTTCTACTAAAGCAGGAGATAAAGAAGCAGTGATAAAACATACAAATATAAAAGACGGGGGGGAACCAAAAAGACGTAAGTTCAGTTACTAAAGGTTTTAGAAATCAGCATAGGAGCCTGGTATGAAAAGCCTAATGCCTGTTTCCTTGGTCCAACCCAGTAAAAGGAGTATGAGGTTCATCTGAGGGGAAGCACCACATTTGGGAGCCACGTGTGAGACTGTTGGGGGTAACATGTCATGGTGCAGTGCCGTGTTTGTCTGTCCTGATTTGCTTTTGTGTTTCTGAACCCATAGCTAGCTCGGAGCCTGCACATCGCTGCCCCACACAATAGTGGCAGAGCATGGTTTGGAAAGGTCCCACAGCTTGGAGACACATAGCAAAACTCCAGAGAAAATCACAAAAATGATCCAGGGCTGGGAGATAAGCCTACCACTGTGATCCATCTACCTGCTGTGATCATCTGGCCTATATTTCTGGGTCCACTTGGTGCCACTTGATTTTCCCTTCTCTTTGTGGCCCAAAACACTGCAATATAAAATCTTTCAGACTTAGCAAATTAACATGCAGGTGAAGCACATGGCACGACACATGGGCAAGTAGGCTAGTCGAGTTAATAGCCACTCTGCCCCTAACCTCTACAAACCTAAGGAGAATCTTAGTCTTTCCCACAGCTCACAAACACATTTAACTACCCTCCAGCAAGCTCTCTGCCAGCCAGTTTTCAGGTGGCAATGAAAGACTCGCTCTTCATCTCCTGGCAGAAGGCATGCAAAGCTGCACAGGGGTTGATCTGGTGGCAGAGGAACTGCACCAGCCCTAGGTAGCTGGAAGGTATTTAGATACATCTGCAGGTATCATATCATAAACAAATAACTTTTACTTCGATGTTTTGCAAAAACAAAGTCCAGTATTTACAAAGTTCTTTGTGAAGGTACATGAGCTCTCCAAGGAGCTTTGCTGACTCACAGAGCCTTTGCACTGAAAGGAGGCCACAAGCTCATAAGGAGAAGTGTATACGTGGCAGGAATGCACTTGGGAGAGCAGATGAGGATATTTATAACCACCAGAGCTTCTGTCATTAGAATTGAGCCCCTTTTCACCCACGGGGAAAAAAGTCATGGGCAAGAGAATTCAGCCAGTGACCGTCAAGAGTGACATTTCTGTGAGGAAAGAGATCCTGGTGGGTGCTATAGAAGGAAGGGTACTTTTGCTGGGCTGCTGAAATTCTGGGGTGGGGATGGGGAAAGAGTCGTCTATTTTAGCATCTGAAGGCTGAAATGTTTTGCAATGAACTTGAAGGTTCAGCAGCTGTAGACATGGCACGGGTTGCACTGGGCCTGCAGCTAGAAAAAAGAAATCCCGTGGCATGGAGGTCTTGAGAAAGATTTCTTATAACTAAGGACATCTTCACATACCCAAGCAGAGAGTGCCAAAGCCACAGGCTTTCTAATCAGCCCCTGGCACTACACGTGCCTACCCTTGCCCTGGGAGATACTTATCCATGACAGCCCCAAGCCTTGCACGCACCTCGCCGTTAGGGTAGAGTCCGGCCAATTCCACATGTGATGCTGGGGCTTCCCCGTTCAGAGCAGTTTTAAACATTTAAGAAAGGACTTAGTGGAAATCAGCTGGCTGATCAAAGAGCTAGCCCAGAGAAAATGTAGGAGACAAACCATGCCCTCACCCCAAGGCCAAAGTGTGGGGTTAACTCAGGATTGCAGAGCAATGCCTCCGTCCTCAGGGAGTTTAGACACTTACATTTGGAAGCACTTACTTTCCTTCAAAGAAAAAAATAACCCAGAGGCCTGTACATTCCTCTTCTTTCCAAAATTACTTCTCTGATCTAACCCAGGGGGTCTGGGCTCACCCCACTCTGCAAGGATATGGGAAGACCTGGGATCACTCCTCTCCCAGCCCAAAGGGATTGCAGTCCACTATTTCACTTAGTTTCAAACCCAGCGTTGTGGGTTATCCTGAGGTGAAAATGCAGCAAGCCCCTCCTGCTGCAGGGTTTCCACAGCTCACAGCTAATTTATTGAGAAAGAGGGAGGAACGAGCCCTGTGATGGAGCAGTGGATGCCCCCACCCAGGAACAACCATGAGATCCAGCATGTATGGTACCAAAGAAAGGCTGTGTGCCCAAAAGTGCATCTGTTCCTGCCCCCCCACCCCCGGCCCTAGAGTCAGAACATTATAAAGATACCACCTTTGCTTACAAGCCCTGCCTCCCTCTAGCATTAGTGTTCATTGGGACAGGCAGCAAACTGCAGAATCCCACACTCCCCTCACGGTACCTTAGGCCATAGAAATGCCATATTATCAGTGGAGCAGTTCCTTTAGAGGCGTGCACACTGAGCTTTCGTTCCTTTCTTTGAAAGCTGGAAGGAGCACTTAAAGGAAAATAATTCCTTTATCCTTTGCTTTTGCAAGTAGGATTTACCTCGTATATCTACAATTTCCTGTAGAACAAATATAAGTCCCAATTCCTTAAGCTGTGAAGCAAAAGAGGAATGTAAAGGAACTAAAGGGTATGAAAATCTCTTGTAAAAATTAATGATTTTCATGTGTCTTTGAGAAAAATAATTTTATATGTTTATCTCTTTATGCAATCGCACATATGTTACAAGCCAGTAGATACAAGCAATAGAGTTTACTTTTTTTTTTTAACAACTGTTCTAGATTTGTTAGGTCTCATGCTCTATACCTCCTATCTCTTCACTTGGCTTAAAATGAGAACTATTGCTCTTTGACCTAGGAATGATTAGTTTTTCTAGACACTTGCCCTAGATATTCGTAATACAACAACCCAGGTTATCCAATATCTAATTAAACACAGGTGGAGCTTGAATTTCTTACAAGAAGACAGCAGAAACCATTTTGAGAAGTCTGAAAGGGAAAAGAGTGCATTGGAAGGGAAGTGAAGATAAGATGGTGGGCAAAGCAGATTGCCTTTCCATCAAAGTTAGTAACAGTGGTTTAGGCTCTTCCAGAGTGATATCCAGTAGATTAACTTTGTCTTCTACTAGCAAATATATTCCTAAATATTAAACTTATCTGTATGTGAAATTTTGTGGGGTTTTTGCTAGTATCTGTTGCATTGATAATTTCTTTATGGGTGAATGGCTTTATCTGTAACCTGGAAGCACCCCTACAGCCTCACTTAGAAGATATAGCTAGCTAATCCTTACCCGCACCTGTTTTTTCTGAACCTTGAATGTATTTTGTATTAGGTTACTGCTCCCTGTAAAAAGCATTAAATTTCCCACCTTCTCCTGCCTGCAACTTTGCCATTGACAGAGTAAATTTTTAGGCTTATAGTACAGAAAAAAAAAAAAAAAAAAAAAAGCAGTAAGTTCTTTAAGTTCCACTTAAATATACAGCTACTTCTAAATAAGCAGAGCTGTCTTAACAAGTCTGTCCCAGGTGAACAGTTTCATACTGTGGTTCCAAACGTGCCATGAACTCCATCACTGCGACCTTGTCTCAGAAAGCTGTGCTCTGAAAAAGATCTCAAACTCTGCTCCAGATTAATACCTTGGACCTCAGTTCTGTCCCCAGCTCTTGCATTTTTTAGGTACGTAACAGCCTTAAAGACAATTGATTAAAGACGTGATGCTTTCCTGCTGCCAGAGCGTGGCAAATGGGTGGTTCCAGCACCACATTGTGAGCCATCCTCCCTACTTTCTCATTGAAAAGGTACGAGGGTGTTGGATTTACACAGATATTACCATGAGATGCAAGCAGGGCAGGTGAACATCCATGTCTGTTGGCTGGCAGTGGGCAGTGGGTGCCTAACATGCCCCAAGTCCCTTGACAACATTATCCCAGTTACAGGCACAGACTTGCCCATGCTACAAAACTGAAACCCCTTTGTGTCATCTTTACTTGAATTGTCTCCTCAGCACTCTCCTTTTGAGTGCAAGCAAGAGGTAGAAAGGCCTTGGAGCTAGTTAGGTGAAGGCAGAACTGGTGGGATGTCCTTAGCTGGCTGGACTGTGAAGGCAATGCGTGAGATGATCTGGGGGATGGAGCTCACCACCTCTCCACCAAGTGTCTCCAGCACAGCTGCATTCAGGAGACCGCCCAGCAAATGCCCTCGAGAGAGGGGGAGGCCAGAGTGACATTGGCCTTCTTACAGTAGTGGAACATGGGTGTCCAAGGCTCTGTCTGATCACTGTAATTTTCTATTGTGTTGGGAAAATGGAAAACACTGGCGATGAGAGGCTGTATTTCTATAAGGAGGGAGTTGTTCAACACCCATGGGCATGAGTATGAGCATCCAGTATGGACACAAAGTTTGCCCATGTTCCCCTGCCAGTGGCCTCAAGCCATGAAGGTCCCATGAACAAATGTCACCACAGCTCCAGCTGTCAGCTCGTTGGGACCTTGCCTGCTCTAGGGGCTGGCCACAGCACAGGGGTGCCCACCTGGCTCTAAGGGTACCAGCAGTATTGCCGCCACTCAGGGCGCAGAGGTGAGGGTGCACACCTTCTGCAGTCAGGGGTGACGTCACTGTCGCTAGAGAGGTTTTTCCTTCCACACTCTCCTTCGTCCGCAGGAAGCCTCTCCGATGCGATGGGGTGATGCGGAGCAGTACCAGCCCGCACCTCCCCCACTTCTGAGAAACCCAGCTCTCACCACTACCGGCCTTCCGCGAGGCCGGGCGCCACAGCCAGCACAGCACGGCACCCGCCTGCTCTTTTCACTGGAATCCCCAGCTTTTGGCTATTTACATCCTTTTCTTAGAGAGAGACAGGAAGCTGAATGAATCAGAGCCATCTATGGTTACCTCCACCCCGGCCCTTACCAGGCTCCCAGCAGCGCCTTGCACCTTGATGGAGATACCTACAGTTGGGCTGACACTCTGCCCACCGCTGAGATAGGGACCAGGAGTGCCCCAGCCTGCTCCAGCCCTCCTGGACCAGGAATCCTGGTTACCCCAGAGGACAGGGACCCCCTGGGGTCCCCCAGCCTTGCTAGCTACCAGTGCCCCCACCGGCGCTTCCCATGGGCCACAAAAGCAGTGCTGTCCTTATGGAGGCACCTACAGAAAGCAGAGAGAGGACAGGTCCCCGTGAAAGCCTGCAGCACTCCTGCCACTGCAGTGAAAACCCTAATCCCAGGCATGCAGGGGTGTATGCCAAAGGGAGGGAGGAAGGATGCAGGTGAAATGCTTCATGGTAAGAGGACCGGTTCCACGGAAAACTAAAAAGCAAGTTGTTCCTCTGAATGAGCACGTGGCATATGAAAACACCCCATGAAAGGAAGCATATCCTTTGCTCTTCTCTCGCAATACCCAGCTGACACACAGGCTTAGATGCTAGTGAGCTCTGCTGCGCATCTTCTGCGGCAAGGTTTTCTTCCCTCCGAAACCTGAAAGAATAGGTGAAGAGCAAGGCAGCAGCTTAAACTGACGCTTCCCCAGTGAGGATGCAAACCCTCTGAGCGAGGATGGGGCACTTCCTTCATGCAAGTGAACTGGAGTTCCAATCTCTTCTGCACATCAGATGTAGGAGGCTGCCTCTGAACCCAAGTGATGCGTCTCTGCGCTCACCACTGCCCTGTTTCAAAGGACACATCTTGCTTCAGGGAATCATTTTGGCTGCCAGGAAACAACTGCAAGGAGAAAATGAACACGGTATTTGGGTCGCCTTTGTTCGATCCTCCTGTTTTAGGCCTTATTAGCTGAAGGTCAGTGCTGCAAAGGACCTCAGCCCCTGCTGCCCTGAGCATAGCTGCGCTCAGCTGCTGGGACTCCCCCGAGCTGCCTGGACCCCCCAAGAGCTGCCAGGATTCCTAGCCCTGAGGTGGTTTCCCACTGGCTTGGGAGACGGCTCCCTGTTACATGAAACTCGCTTGTGAAATGTGCGTGTGGTCCAGGACACGAAATCAGGGCTGAGCATCTTCCCGGCAGCTTTAGGGCCAGACATCGGCAGCACCATTCCTAATGCTGCGGCACATGCGGTGAATCAGGCAGCTTGCGGTAGGCACACAGGGTACCGTGGGGAAAGTTAGATGCCTGGAAATGGCATTGCAGAGCCTTGAATATTTTCTATGGAGCTCTATCCAACGCTTAACAGGCAGCAGGGTTCAGCCGAGCAGGGAAGCGATGCTTGGGAAGCTCCCCTGCCACTCGGGGAAAACCTCTGTCCCTCGGGTTGCCAGCTCCCATTCGCTCTGTCAGACACAGCTCCCAGACTTTGTGCTGGCTCACACTGCAGGCCCCAGCTCCCGCATGGAGAATCAGAAGACCTCAGGACTTCTGAGGTCCGGGTCCTTTTTGCCAACATAAAAAATTTACTGGCATGCCAGAGGGCCAAAACAATGCACCCTTTGTATCTCAGTTGAATCTACAAAACAATGTCTTCTCTTTTCCTCTTCTTCTCATTCAAGAAAAAAAGTATCCATAAGGTATAGTGACAGGACATCCAAAAAACCCTCTCCAGTCACAAGTACCCTAAATGTGCAAAGGCAAGTACTCAAAAGGTTGGAGCAGACAGTCTCAGAACTGAGACTGCCTGCTCAACAGCAGAAGCAGCAGGCGACTGGAACAAAGGACATATGTCCTGCCCCTCTCATGGAGGGAGGACTGCATTCTCTGGCCACACTGCACTGCCATAAAGTACCTGGAGAGAACAAATGGAAATATTTTCTTCAGCGGCAGGGGAGTGACAGGGAGAGGCGAAGCCAAGCAGCTCCGAGCCAGGGAGCTCTACGCTGGCCACAGTCCCTCCCGCACCCAAGCTCTGTCCCAGAGTGGGTCCCAGCAGAAAAAAAATGAAGCTCTGAGTCTGATTCATTATTGCCCTGTTCCAGTTTTACACCAGTTCAACTCCCATTATTTGAAAACAAGCAAGCCCTTAGCTATAAAAGCTAGATTTTTTTTCTTTTTAAGGAGAGAAAGAGGAAAGAGAAGAGAATAATGGACTCTCTACCGATAATGCATTATATGGAGGCATTTCCTGGGAGTCACATTGCATAAAACCCAGCAACAAAGCAATGGTTTTGGTCTTTCTTGAACAGATACAGCAGAACATGCTTCGTATCAGCATCACAAATATCAAGCTATATTTTTTGGAACTTGCCCTCGGATATATTTCTGCATTGTGAATGCAGTCATAACAGCTTGGGCTATCATCTACTCAGCCCCTATAATAATTCTGAAACTAAATATCCGTGCTTACAAACAAACCAAAATATTCTGGCAGTCCAAACTCACACAGCTATACAGACTGCACACCCTCTATTTTCTTAATCTAGCCTGCCTCCCAATAACCAACTACTTCATTAAAAAGGTACCTTGTTTGGAAATTCAGGCAAATTCTAGTATCCACACATATGTCAAAGGAAAGGTTTTGTTTCAAAGATTCATTTGCTCCATGGTTTCAGTCATTCCATTTATCAGAGGGTGTGATTTATTGGAAAAATACAAACGGCGAAGAGAAATTAAAAATCCAGTGACCTTTCACTGCAAGGAATGGCAGTTTCACAATGCATTCCTGATTAGAAAAGAACATCAAATGACCCACATGCTGGTAGCTGAGCAACTGCAAAGCTGACTCTTTGCAATCTACAGAATCACAGGATTTTTTTATTTTTTCTTTAAAAAACATAAACAGTCAGTATTCGTGTTCCCAAGTGGAAAAAGTGTCTGAGGACCTTATTTACAGACTTGGAAGGACAGGCTAATCCCTTGTAGCCAGTTTTAGGAACTTACAGGTTTTTCTTGGCAAATACTCAAATGCAACACTGATGTCTTGCTCAGAGAAGCTTTAGTCAACATGATTTCTGTTAAACTCACCTGCAGTGTGAATCAGGCGATTGTTTGGCCTTATTACTACCAAACAGTTATTTTAAAGAGTAATCCTTACAGTTAACAAAATGACAGCGGAGGCCTTGGCTTAGATATGCACCAGGAAGAGAACATTTTCTTAGAAAAGCATAGTTCTCGGTAAATGATAAACCACAGAGCTACTGCTGTGCACATTAAACCACAAGGCTACATTTATATAGAAATAAGGGTCTTAAATCCCACCCCCAGCGCCTAGCTTCTGCCATCCAAAAGCAAGGATTTTCAGATGCACCCCTAGCATTTTGACTCCCCACACAACCTCCTGACCCACCCTATTAGGTATCCATGTTACAGCCATGGGGAATACAAACTCTCTCTCCATATGATTGTTTAATTTAAGACATCTCCACCACTTCTTATTATTACCGATCTTCTGGGTTACAGTGGTGCTGAGAGGCCCTACCGTGCCAGCTTCATAGGAAAGTGAGAGTCCCTCCCTCACAGAGCTGCAGTCCAAAGAGACCACAGAGACACCAGGAGTCAGAGGAAGCAAGTGCTCTCTGATCCCAAACACGTACAGGAGGAAATAAATCAGTCTCCAAAACAAGCAAGCAACCCATTTCAGAAACAAACTTTAAAAATGCCTACGCTTAACCCTTTGCAGAGACCTGTAGGACTAGTGAACTCCACAAGCTCCTGCTTGCTTGGGCTACATGCTATGGCCCAGCCTCAGGTGCTGCTGCCACCAGTGCTGCTGGGTTGGCAGGGCCACCTCAGGCTCACTTGATTTTTCCAGTGAAGAAGCATGAACAGCCTTTACAGTGTGCTGGTATCCGAAGCTGGGTCCATGTAAGCTGCGCCGTTACAAAAAGTATTTGACAAAGCAGCTTATGTCCCAGCGGGAGAGGACAGCAAGGCTCATGGAATGTTTTCCTATGCCTAATGTGACAAACTGCCACTACATTTGTGGGCTTTTTTTTTTTTTTCTCTCAATGTTTCAGACAGGCAAGAAGAAATACGAAATAATAGTGCTGCACCTGCACAGTGCAACCCAACCTGAGCTCCAGAGACACAGATTGTCCTCAGGAGACATCCTGCACTCCTCCAGGCTCACGCATGTCTGTCCCCTTCCCAAGGAAACCAGGGAGGTGGGAAAAGGGCACATGGGTCTTGTCCCAGCACAGCCTTCAGCCACCATTGAAGCATCCACTTGAAGGTGGGAGTCAGAAGGTAGAGACACTCACCTGAGGCTCTTTTAGCATAATATAGCATTTTAAGAACAACGCAGAGCTTTCTAGATGACTTGAAAGCCTTCTATTCAGTCTAGATTTAATCCTGCTGTCATGTAGGAAAGGTAGCTGAAGGGAAAGAGCACCTTTCAATGAAGCATTTATTGGCAGGGCTTCTCAGGAGTCAAGGGCTGTATGTTACCATGAACAAGCTCTGCTTTCAATCTAAGCTTGCAAGAACTTCGCTCTCCAGCTCACAAAGGGAAGTCTAACAGGCTCTGTGTGGCAGAACAGGCTCCAGGTGACCACAGTCACACAGTTTCTGGCCCTCACTGTTACCTCAGCACAATTGAAAGCTATCTTGATACTTCAACAGTAAAAACCAAGATGTTCTTCACAGGGTAAGATGGCCACTGGTTGTACCAAAGCCTCAGAGCGATTGCTGACATTTTCTCCCAATGTATTTGAAAATTTGGGCAGTATTTGCTGTAAAGTGACAAGTGCTTGCATTATATTGGTACAGAGTAATGCAGAACATCCAAATATCAGTGGAGCAGGGCCTGTGAAAAGCAGTGAGTAATAGAAAAATCAGTTTCCCAACTCCCTGAGCCCTCAAGAGAGCTAACAGAGCCATGATCACAGAGGACAGAAATTAAAATGCAGTTATAGGCAGGACAGGGGCTGTGTAAAAGCAGGATGTGTCAGCTCAGCCTGGCATTGCTTGCCCATGGCCCATGAGGAGAGCTGGCTCAAGGCACACGCTTGAGGAGCTCTGCAGTAGTTTGTGCCATAATCTAAATAGGCTCCAGGCACCACTGAATTGAGTAGCTACTAATTACTACCCTCTTTGGCTTGGGTTGGGCAAAGATTTCACAAAGCCCCCTCTGACCCTGTAAAGCTGACAGCTTTAGGAGGAAAGTGGAAAGACTTCAGCGATGTCTAGGAAAAGCCAAAACCATTGGGTGACTCACTTTTCCATATCAAATATGATTATTTTGTATCTGTAAAGATATTTAATCCCATTGAGACTCCTACATCAAGTTCACTCATTTCACAAAGGCAGTAATAATTTTTCTGAAGCCATTTGATTTGGTGGGTCACCTGTTATCAAGGAGAGTCAAAACACGTGGGGCTGAGCTGAAGGTACAATTGATTGTGTGAAAAAGGTTGACCAAGCCAAAACACTATGTACTGCAATTTCCAGGCTGCTGCTGAAAGACGCAAACATCGGTTAAAAGTACTCAGAGTACCCAGTGTGGAAATACAAATATAATTCTGGTACCAATGAATTCTGTATTAGCAATGTATTCACTGGCTGGAGGAGAGGAACATTTCTGTCACATCTTGAGGGCAAGTGGGAAAGCAGCATTATGCTGGAAATATAAATACTGCTTCAATAACCCTTACTATATCTAAAGGGGTTTCTGTTTGGGGATAATTAACTTTCTTTCCCTCCAGGCACTGCCTTATGTAAGGGCTTTGAATAACAAGGAAAACAATGACTGAAATAGTCATTGTGCTCTGTCAGCTCATGTGCCCCATCACCTCCTAACGGGAGACACTCTGGACAAGTTTTATTCCTTGATCTGCACATACAGCTCCCACTGAAGTCAGTGAGAGCCCTGTATGCTTCTCCAAGAAGAATTTCACCCATAATGTTTAACTACAATGAGCATGAAACCAATCCATCTTAGTAGATACTGGGTGACTGGAAAAATGCCCTAAGTGTTTTTAGATGGCAACCTGGAGGACACCTCAGATCCCTGGGTTTACTGTGGCTCAGATCTAATTTATGAAATAAGAGTCTGGTGAGAAGAACTAAAGCATGGAGACACAGCTATTGCACATCTCATGATCAGTTCTTAAATGGAAAAATGGATGCTATACCTGAGCTCAGAATAAACCTGTTCCAGTCAAGGGAATACACAAACTAAGTGGGTCTTGGAACGTTTCAAGGCAATAAGATAAGACAAAGGTACCACTCTAGCACTACATCACTATATTACACAATTACTATTGAAAGAAGGAAAATACTCTCCTTTTTTGTGAGTTTACTGAGCAAGGTTTACTCTTTCATTTATTCAAAATAAATTAGAAGGGAAAAAAGCCACCAAACAGACCAGCAATTAAGAGGTGGGGAGAGGATGAACAAAATCTCCCACTCATGGACCCAAAATTGTGTGTTGGATAGAGCATGGCATGGGACCAGTCTCAGATGATCAACCAGTTCATGCTTGCCACTCAGATTATCTGGCACCTAAGATGAAAAGTTTAATTGCTGCATAAAATTAAGGTTTTTTTTCTAGTTTATGTCTCTAGACTAGCTGATGATATACTCTTGGCATTTCTCTAACCTCAGAAACCTGCAGATATAAATTTAATAGAGTGGCTTAGATTTGCAGAAACTTTAAAATCTAAGTGCCTGGGGAAGTGAGGAATCCCTTTTTAAAAGGAAAGGGATTAGGCAGAAGAAACATGAAGAACCGTAAAAGGGGAAATATCAATGGAAGTGTAGCAAAAGCCTTCCTGATGAGATCAGTTTAGCTATAGGAGGAGTAAAAACACTATCACTGGATGTATATAAAATTTTACTAGGCTGTCATAGATGTCTTGCATCCTCATTCACAACCTTTTCTGGTTAGAGTTTCCTTTGTAACAGATGGGTAGGCATGAGGGAGCAAAGAACTGGTTCCCAAACACTTCTATTACCAAAAAAGTTAAGGCATAAGACAGCAGAAAAACCTTTCCCTCATGAAAGAGATGAGTTGAACAAAATCCACATCACCACATGCATTTTCAGCAGACTGTACCACATGCATTTTCAGCAAATTGTACCAGTTTTGCACAGAGTGGAGGAGGTAATTGTACCTCTTTGTTCAGGTACTAACAGATGGGAAGGATGGGAGGAGAAAAGCTACCCAGCTGTCTCTGGAAATTTTAGTGGCATCAACAAATGTTTGCTTTGATTCCCCCCAATATCCCCGGCTTCAAATAATCCTTCCTTTACTGTGCTGCTGGAGGTTCAAAGAAAATCGTACCTCCTTGCAACTGCAGCAATCGAAAGGACCTTATTTGGATTCCTCCCCCCAGCTCCACTTTGCACTGAGAATACATGGCTTCAAGAGCATTCACGAAGGGATTTTTTTTCCTCCTCTGGCTTAAACAGTGAATGGCAGAGCTCCGAGTCTGAATAAACAGTGTGGGTGGTGACTGCTCTGTGAGGCCCATGTAAAGGATGCAATCATTTTCTGACTCTGTTCAGCATTAAATCATGTGAAACTAGCTTGATTACCACACATAACATTGACTCTGTTACAGACTGTAACGTACCGTGTATCCTTCCCTAACTTTGCCGGGGAAAAAAAATAACAATTAATTCTTCTAGCTTCAAGTGTTTAATTGTGTATAAAGTTCATTGACCTCACTAGTTGCTGTCAGATGATCTTGCTAAGGCCTGTGAAAAACATCCCAGGAATGCAGTGATGTGGGCAGAAACAAAGTGAGTTCATGCCACAAAATGCTTTAAATGGAACAAAATCAGCAACCATCCGGAGAGCCTGCACTGAAAACAGGACTTCAGAATAATCGCTGGTTTAACCTCACCTAAGCACAGCTAGTCCTTGAAAAGGGGCTATTATAAATCATAGCCTTTAAAAAGATAAATCCTTTAGGGATCCTGCATGTGACTAAATGAAGTAACTCTGTTTACTGGGAAATCTCTGCAGCTGACTGGTAGTCAGTGTTCTGGAATGACTGGAGAAACTGGTGACACGTAGAAGATAAGCTGGGAAGAGGGGAACCTGTTTTTGCACCCTGTCCAATTCCCATCAAGGGCGACCATAGATAAGTTGCTTTGCCACAGAGCAACTCAATTTCTTCCTCAATAAAAATGGAAATAGGACTGCTTATCTACATGCAGACACTGGAAGCTTTTTTCTAGGCAGGGAACCTACTGTTAACAGGAGGAATTAGCACATATTTGACACATACGTGAATACTCGTGCTGCATTGTTTTTAACATCTCTCTGAAATGCAGCTTTGGAGCTGTGTTACAGGAAATCTTTGCCTGAATGACCACAAAGAAGCATATTGCATCGCCCGTTTCATACACCAAATTCTGCTGGTAGTGCCCATTAAAATATAAACTGTTCCTCTTACTTTTCATAGTTGACCTATGCAATTTCAGAGGGATGTCACAGCCCAGTTTTCTAGGGAAGCAGCGCATGGACCACTGTTTAGATGGCAGATTTCGTTAAGACTTAAATCTTAGCACAAGTTGAAAGCACACCTACCAAATCTCTGTCAGACAGTGAGGCCTTTGGGACAGCAACCAAGATTGCCCATGGGCATGGATGGCATTTTGACCACTCCTGCTCTGGCCTCAAGGTGATGCAGTGAGATGAGCCCTATATCTCACCAGGGCCGGAAGCACTGCCATAGAGCTCATCCCGTTTCTGGTGTTTTCATGGGTGCCTCTGGCAGAGCCTGACCATGTCCATAAAGTGTGACCAGCCAAGCATCACTGCAGGGCACTTCCTCATAGACATCTATTTCCCATCCTCTGCCATAGTGCTCTCACTGCTCCTTCCCTCCTCCTCTCCAAAGGCTGATGCACATGAGGAGGGAACTCATAGACAGTAACAAGGTAACTGGAAAGCTGGTCTGAAGTGATGACCTAGGAAATGGGCTTTCATCACATCCAGTATGTTGCCTGACAGCAGCTCTCAGTTTGCTGGGGAGCACCATTGTCCAAATCCTTCTCAATATACTTCTGATATTTTGCATTTCTTATGGCAGCTACAGCAGATAAACTCATGGACAAATAATTCTGGTGAGACCGTTTTCCATTTGGTTACTTGGTTCATTTTGGTGGTCATAACAGGCTTGGATTATAACTTCTACCATCTGGGATTTAATCTTCTTCACAGACAGATAAAACCAGATAATAGCCATATTAAATTGTGGATTATGATTTCTCTTGGTATTAAGTTCTGAAGTCTTACCCCAGAAGGGTATGGGATTAGGACAACCTATACTATTAAGTGGACTGGAAAAGATGTAGTCCATAATTTCTCATATTTATTTTATCTACTCATTATCAATGATGATAGCGGCCTTAATCTTTTAAGAAAACACTCCAATCAAACTCTGTAACCAAAACAAAGTGCATGCAGGAAAAGGGGGTTTCATTAATTTTTGCTTTCCTTTGCCCAGTTGCAAGCATTTGGATGTGAGGAGAAGGGGATGGAGGAGGAGGAAAAAACAGAACGTGTGATGCAACTTAATGTTTATGGGAAAAATATTCAGAGGACAAGATATCTATGAAATCAATGGGTTCCAGGCCTCAACCAGCATTTCATGCTTTTCACAGATGGTGACATACTGGAATGTTTTCCCAAACAGCAAGAAGACAAAATGGGGTTTCTGCAGCTGCATATAGGTAAGAAAACTCCAACCCATTTCCTCAAAAAGCTACAAAATATCAAGCAATTGGAAGGTACTTTTGAAAGAAAACCATAATACACAATGACGTACCATCCTTCTGGACTGTATTTTTGCTAATAATAAGAGCAAAATACCTAAGCAGTAATAATAAGAAATAGGCTTCTGAGCAACACCCACATGTTTAAAGGTACCGTGAAGACTTGGGTTTAGTTCAATCATTTCTAAAGTTCAAGATAAATAATCTGTAACAAAGGACTTAATGTAAGTGCAACTCTATTTTATTACCCAGAAAACTATGCTCCACCAGAATAAACTGAGAGAGAATTCATGGGGTTTCAGCTTGTCAAAAATGGAGAAGACATTAAACTTGCCTTAGGGGAAATACACATATATATTATACACTACACGATACCTGGGCATTAAGATTTCCTCTTACCTGAAAATGCCATTCTCTTTTGTTAGGACCTGAAAAATACAACACCAGTAATCCCAGAACAGCTGGTGAAAACCAAATAAACCCAGGAAACCATCCGCATATCGACTCAGAAATTCTTGCCACATCACTCCCTTTCTTCAATTTTCT
Source organism: Athene noctua (assembly GCF_965140245.1). Classification (NCBI taxonomy): domain Eukaryota; kingdom Metazoa; phylum Chordata; class Aves; order Strigiformes; family Strigidae; genus Athene; species Athene noctua. The sequence goes on from NC_134038.1 coordinate 91,623,463, forward strand.
TTCAGGAAACCTAACACATCCTGGAAGCAGGAGTTTTATCTGAAAAAATCATGTACTTCAGTCATGTTTGATAGTAAGTAGCATTTTGAATCTTATCCTCCTATCTCCCACCTGCTGTTTAAATCCAAAATTATTTTAGCAGCCCACTAGCTAAGATTTCCTCATATTAGCAACTCCTGCTTTGTACCATCTGAATGCTGCATTTCTGGACCGTATGGAGAAGGGGGCTGTTATATCTAATAGTTCCTGACACAATGGACAGCAAAAGCATGTTGAAATTTGAATTAAGATGACAAGTATTATCTGTATATACATGAATAAGGATTTTTATTTATATAAGGTTAGTACCCCCAGATAGTATAGAGCTAGAACATTGTTTGGATACTGTTGCAACAGTATAATCCCATGTTCCCGTGGGATACGGCATGTGTTTCTATCCCTTGTGATTTATGAGCTATTGGACCTTAAAACTCTTGCTGCTTCTTTCCTCTAGCAACGTTTTGCTGGCATGAGTCCAGCTCTGAATATAGCCAGTCCACAGCCTTTGACTATTAAAAATACTTGGTGCCTGTTCATTTCAAGGTGAGGGTCCTCACAACCCACTCTGCCAGGCCAACTGCTGGACTTGTGAGGTCTGATACAACCCCACCAGGTTCAGCAGCGCCATCCTGATTTACACCCCTCCAGTATCTTATCCATGATCCCACATCAATACATTAAAGAAACACCAAAAATTTAAAAGCAAACAAATGGACCCTGCATTCCCATTAAGATAAAAATGTGAAATGAACATAAAATGAAGGGAGATACTGCTGTCACTTCAAGGAGTGAGGATTAAAGGACTCCAGCCTCATCAGATAAGACTCCGGATTTTCTTGTCTAGCACTCTCGTTTTAATCCATTTTCCAGTTCTATATGAAATGAATTATAGCTAGATCTGCATAATGTTTAAGGACATAAATCTATCCTACAGTGTATTTGAATTTAAAATATACACAGCCTAACATCTTTCACGCCTGAAAAAAAATGGAAGCAAAATCTCAGGGGGAACAGAGCAATTACCTATTTCGGTCAGTGTGTGAAGATTAGTCAAATAAATGGGCTAACAGGCCCACCAGCTGGAAAAATTAAACTGAAAGCCTGCTTCTGAATATATGCATTATATCACCCTTAGCCGGAATGGCTTTAATTATTCTTAAATATAGCAGTGGAATGAGAAATAGGAAAATCTTACAGCCCTTTTCTCCCACAATGGAGAAGGAGATGAAAAATACCATCATTATAATTTTTATTGCCTTTAGATAGAGGGGTAGTCTTCCGGGTCATGGTAATCCTTCTCGGCTTTTTATATCATCTGTTTAGCCTGAGGATCTAAAGATTTTTTTTTAAGTGCTTGTGAATTCTGTCACTCATCCGTCATCTGCTGGATATGGAAATAGCACTGGACCCATTTTGCAGGCGGGGATAAGCACCACTGCATCAGTGACAAAACACGACCGCCAGCTGAGCCCTTGCTGTCAGTTCCCTGATCGGACTATCAGGCCACTCAGAGAAGTCAAGAAATGTAGGGTGGGATCATTTTACCTAGCTTGAGTTGTCTTAAAACTGCAAGCCTAGACAAACCTAATCATGTAGATTTTTTTCCCTGGATGAATCATCTCGCTTCACCCTACCTATTTTAGGACAAGATGAATCACCTTCTGAAAGTATCTGTTAGGCTGGATGCCTAATTTTTAGATATCTCATATCCATCCCATATAGAAATGCACAATCATCTGTAACTACCAAGTAGTTAATAAACTCTATAATGGATTTGTCTAAGGCTAGTAACCTGTTTTATACAGTATTCTTTGATGGTAATTACAAAAATAATTTTCATAATCTCAACAATATCTCCTGACAGAAAATAAACAAAAGAGCCACAGCATTTCAACAGAAAATGCTTGAAGAAACTATAGCTTCATCAGACACACTACACAATTCAAATAAAGTCTCTCAGTCAAGATGGTGAGGAAGAGAATACAAACACATAATCAAACTTTGCAGCAAACATGCCTTTTTTTTAGTTCTAGCTTTTTATATACGGTGTAGGGGGGGGGGGGGTGACTACATTTGTTTTCTCTGTAGTCATCTGCTAGATTAGTTCCTTCTTGAATATGTGCTGTTGTGAGACCCAATTTTGCCTGAAACAGCAGAAAGCTTCTGGGTCAAACCCACTTTGATGCTACAGCTGAAGATAAATCTCTGCTGCCCATATAAACCTGTGCTTGTTGCTCACTTACTTTTGGTGTCCAGCCCCAAAGAAGATAGTGGAACTCAGTACAGATCTAGCTGTAGGAATTGCTTGCTTTAGGATGACAGAGATGACAGCGCTTCCCCTCTTGGGAAGACTCCCCAGTGAATTCCCATGTGAGAGCCAAACCCCTTCCAAGCCATCAGCTTAAAAATAACACGTTGGGTTTTGGAAAAAATGTAATTCTGGGCAGTTTGTGTAGCCTCTGGTTTTGACCCTTTAAGGTTGCACTGGTGTTGAGTTTTCAAGGGACTTATCCGCAACTGAGAAACTTCTCTGCAACCAGCTCCAGAAGTGGAGGCCTTAAGAACATCAGGGTGACATTCAGCCTCGTGAGCCTTGGCAATGCCGCCACTATATGTGGCAGCTCAAAAGGCCTCTGAAACAGAAGAGGTCCATCTAAGCAGAACTACAGACAGACAAAAAGCATCCCTGGTCTCACAGTGACAAATGCCTTAGAGATACCAAAAGGCAATTATAACAGCAAATCAACGGATAGACTGCCTCAAATTCAAATTGATGAGTCTCTTTCGTGACTGATTTCACTCACATGGGTAATCCCCAGGGTAAAAATTTCTCCCTGTTTCATGCCAAACTGCTACCAACAGGTTTTAGGGAGGTTCTGCACAGCTTGGGGATTTTTCGTCAAATATTTTAAAGCCTACATGATGTAAAACACAATGACTAAAACTGAAAGCCTGGGCATTCTGCACCATATATTACTGCTTTGCCCTAGAAAATTCAGGTTTTAGGGTTAGCAACTGGGAAATGATGTCCTCCTGCCCATGAAGTTGCAGGTATTTAGCACACTCCCACTACCGCACTATTAGTTCTTTGATTTCACAGGCAGAAGGAAGAGAGATGGTTTTTTTTTCTTAAATCTGTTTCTCTAAAAAACATCTTTTAAAACCTCTCAGCAGAAATGGGTGCAGAGATCACAGAAGGACTTCTCCCCTAGTCCCAAAGTGCAGTTTCCCAGCCTTAAGCAGTCAGCTCTTCTGTTGTTCAGTTGCAAAGCAAAGCTTCTGAATGTGTCCTGATGAGACGCTAATATTCTTGAGCCTACCAGCATACCGGTAGAAAAAGATCAAAGCTCTGGGAACTGCTCCTGTTGAGCTACATGGACAACTTAAATGATAACAGCATCAAATTATTGCATTGCTGATAATATTAATAGAAAAACTCCCTCCCCAGGTGTAAGAGCAGAGCCAGTAGTTATGGGTGAGCCTGAATATAGCTGTACTTCTTTCCACCAACCTCTAACCTTATAATATCTTCTCTATATTAATAGCTGGAAAAAAAAACAGAGGCTCTTGATCTTCCTCTACTTAAGCACTGAAATCTAGGAAAGGGATTATATTACTTTTTACCTTACGATGAACTAATTCCTTCTCAGCATGTCCATTCCAACACCAGGTTTATGAACTATGCCACGACAGATAGAAAAACTGGCAGTAAGCATAATTTACTGCTAAGGCAGTTATTTATCTAAAAAGACAGCAAGGAGAGGGTTATCAACTCCAAAATATCATAACACAAGTCCTACTAAGATATGTATGTAAGTAAAAAGTGAATAAAGGGTGTTAAAACTGAAGGCACTTTCCCTGTTCTGGGTGACAAGATTATTTGGGATTAACTTCTGTATTGGATGGATGACTCTGAGTACACTGTGGGTAAGAAGGAAATAATACACATTTTTGTGGCTACAAACACTAAACCAAAAAACTAAACTGGCTGGATTTATACTGCTAAAACACAGAGTTGTAGAAACACTGCTAAAGTTTTGTTGGTACAGACCATGGTACTAATCTTCCCTCTTTCTCAGTTTCTTTATCTCGTGTTTGATCTTCCCTTTACTTTCTACTTTTTCCCTTTTTCCTTTTCTGCCCCTCCTCTCCCCCTCAGCATTCAGTTTCTTTCTGTCTCAGGTAGAGTGAGGTTAGCAAGGAAATCCTGATGCAATCATGATGCTTTCCTGTCACCCTTCATTACTCACTAAGGCTTTAAAACTCTAATGAATGATATCATTATTACTAAATAATTTCTGCACAGATTAGATTTCAATAGCCTAATCTTCCCCTTTTGTTTCATTTTTTAAAAAATCACTTCCTTTTTTCGGTACAGCACACAGAGGGCACAAGAACATTGACAGCTGATCTCTGGACATCCTCTTTTTTTTTTTTTCCACTGCTCAGGCTGTGGTGGTGGCACCCTATGAGGCCACCTCACCAGTGTAGGGTGCTCATGGGCTACAACAGTGGGGTGGCCCACCCTTCTGTGCCCCATTGGCAGTGTCCCCTCTGGTGGGACACTAGCCATTGAGGTGGGCAGCTGCTTCCCAAAGGTCGTTGGGGTGACAGACTGCAATCCTCTGCCTGCCTGTACCCATGGGGGTAGCGGGAGCCATGGCTTTGCTGCCAGGAACGTGCTGCTTCACTCAACAGGAGGGCAGTGATGTCCCCACCCTGGCATACAGACAGAGGGGTTACCATGTTTCCCTGTGGCATTAGGCAAATAACCCAGAGCTAAACAACCCAGACCTTAGAGGGAGCTGTGAGTGGAGAGGATTTTGAAACTCAATCCTAGGCTTGAAAAAGCAGGTCCTAACATCTCCTCTCCATTTGCCCTCTGAATAAAGCTGTGGCACACTAAGGTCGGCAAGATAAAAGATGTACATAACTGCATCTACTGCTTCCCCCTTGGCATTCTCCTACCACTTCCATACTCATTTCCATCTGTGCAAAGTGCATGTAAAACAACTTAACCCCTTGCCAGCCAGACACTGAACTGTGGGATTTGAATTGTTCTCAGTTCCTGGGCCTCCTTAGGTACATAAAAGCCGCATCCACGCTTCAGGAGGCGGCTGAATCGCAGCCTTTGTGTGCTGGGCACAGGGGAAATGGAGCCCGGCTGTGGGCATGTGCCAGCCCCCGCCGGGTAAGAGCTGGCATTGTCTGCCTAACAAAGCATCGACATTTCTATCAAGCACACTGAGTAAATTTTCAATGGCATAATCAGGCTGTATGTAGTAAAATAAACGAGTCCAAATTTCCTAAAAGCAGGAAAGTCTACAACCAAATGCACAACAGAAAGACCTGTATTTCCTAGACTTGGCAAAGAGTAGAGAGGGCAAAACTTTCAGAGCACCCCCGAATGATGAGTTTTAGAGCATCCTCAGCTGCAGCACCCAGCGCCTAAGGAAAGGCACCTCAGTGGATGTGAAGGGTGCACAGCGCTGCAGGACATCATCCAGAGGTGCTCAAGGGGGACAGGACAGGCAGGCAGGTGGTTTTGAACATAGCATCTCTGTGCAAAATAGTCTTCACTGTGTCTTGTTTCCACTGGGCGTACGTATTTCTTTTTCACAGAGTAGTGAGCGGCACCGAGTGTACATGACACGGCAAAACAGAAGTGGAGAAGCCTTACGCCACAGCAGCAATTACAGTATACAACTCCCAAAGAAAGGAAGAAAATAACTTGCAGTCTGCTACGTGAAAAGATCTTTCAGCAAAGTTTTTCCAGCTACAGTGTGATACATATAGCTACATATTTACAGTTAAGACACCAGGGAGATAATATATGCACATATACTTCCAAAGTACTTTTGGACAAGAACTGGAATTTTCCTCTGCAAGTAGCATAACAACTAAATATTTAAATGGTTACAAGGCCAAACAATTGCAAACAAGTCAGTAACAACTGTATTTCTCTCAGCTCCTGGTATCACCACTAAGGACAGCTGTAAAACAGGGGGCCTGAGTAAGCCCAAAATTATTCCTTAAAACTGAATATAGTAATAATAATTAATAAACAGCTATATGGAGTGGAAATATGTATAAATTCCTCATAAAATCTACAAAAAGACAAGGAGGGTGCTTTAGAGAGCTCACCATTTTTTCATGTACCAATCACCAAACACTTCTCTGATAAACTGTTATGCAAACTGATGCTTGATGGAGTTTGGACTAATGAAATAGTTTTATGTCAGAGACAGACTCATAGAAGAGCCTTATATGGGTACCCAGCATCTCAGCAAATGCACTGAGCTCTGCCTGCTCAACTGATGCTGTGCCCTGCAGACAATTCATAATCACTGGCACCTTAACGAGCCCACGCTTTGCAAGTAACAACCTACCAGGCTGATTAGAAACAGCCAGAGATGTTTCGTGGCGAAAGGCTGCTGTCCTCCCTAGTGCAGGAGGGAGATGGATGCAGGAGCATGGAGAAGGCCATCATGTGAAGGAAGAAGCAAAGCACTACAGATGTCCTCTCGGAACAACACTGCTGTGTTCCCGCTACATCCCAGCAAAGAGGAACACAAGCATGAGCGCAAACGGGGTTTGTGTGCATTCAATGAAATTGTTTTTGTATACAAAGAGGATTTCAGCTGCTGTGAGGCAGATGGAAGGCGCTTTTGGCCAGGCTGAAATGTCTGGTACTGCCTGCATTCGGAAGCATGCATGGGGCAGGAACAAAATACATACTGTGCAATGTAAGTTGTCTGGTAAAAAATTAATTCAGCACAGAGCTATCTGAACTACAGGAAAGCAAAGAGGAGTGGATGGCTTAGCCTGCATCTCTGCTCTTTCCTTTCTCCTAGAAGGATAGCTGCTTACACTGTTGGTCATGAACCCAGGCAGCTCAAAGGAAGGTGATGGGACAGCAAGTGTCAGAGAGCAACAACAACCATGAGAAACTTCTTTTTCAGAGCAGAGGAGAGCAAACAGGGAGCAGCTACAAATGGGGAGCCGTTACCTTTGGCAGGGGACCTCACACCTCCTTTAGTTGTTGGCAGCAGCTCTGTTCTCCGGGCTGGGGGGCAGCGTTTGGGCACCTCCAGGCAGTGACTACAGTGCACCCTCCTCTGCTTTCCTCTCCCCAGGAGCCCAGCTGCTTTCACATGGCTTTCAGGGTGGCATGGAAACAGGTGAGCCAAAAGGGAGTCCCACTTTCAGAAAGTTTGAGAAACTCTTAACTAGATCAGCTAGTTCATCCCACTAGAGTGATTGCATCACTTAAATATCTGGTTTGCTAAACTCTTTAATTGGGCAAGTGTTTTTCTATTGAAATTTGCAGGTCTCTGTAGATCATTTACCTTCCAGTACCCCACGCCTGTTAAAAATCTTTCTCCCAGACCGGTTTTGTATGGTGCTAATGTCAATCCACATCAAAGTCCACAGGAATTCTACACATGTGAATCCAAGTTTAAGCAAGAAAAAAAAAAAAAAGGGCTCAGATTTTTATTATGTGAATTTTATTGGAACATTCCCTTCATGTCCCTACATACAGAAGAGCGTCTGGATTCAGTTACAGCTGCATTTACTCCCACACATCTGCTCCCTTATTGTTACAGTTACCTTTTCTTGGGGGATTTAAGAAACTACCCCCCCCCAAAAAAAAAAAAAAAAAAGAAAAAAAGCCCTTCACCTTTAGGTCTGTGATGACGAAGATCAAAAAGCCTTTGGCATTCCTTCACTGTGACATGAAATATGCTTTGAAGCTGTTTAAAAATTGCTTTTCTAACTCGAATGCTGCTGTTTGACCGCTGGGTTTCTAACACTGGCATGCAGCAGGGCCAGTGCCTTTCCTTTGCATGAAGGTGTACATCTTTGGTTTATATGCACAACCCATCTATGATTGGCATTTCATTGGAAGGGATGTAAGGCAAGGTTAGTGGAACCCCCTAGCAACAAACATAGAAACAGAAAAATAAACTTTGGATGTGCCGGGTTCAATTGATTACACAAGCTGCCGGGATGGCTGTGTGATGGAAAGCAGTAGGAGGACAGCCCAGAACAGGGCCGAGTCCGCCAATGGAGGATGCCAGTGGGATTAAAGGTACCCAGCACACAGAAACATAAGGTCCCAATTGTGTCAAAAATCTTACTTTAAGAGAATAATACCGTATGAGGTAAGATACTTACCAAGCGCTCCTATGTGCGGACCCTCCATAGGGCTTTCAAGACCAGATCTTATCGTGGTCTCACTGCAAAGACAAATCTCGCTCTAGCTGAAGGCAGGAGCAAAGTTCTGGTTTATTTCAGTGCTAATGAGGGTGGGCACTAAATGTCTGTTGATGAACCGCAATGCAGAAAGGCAGATGAGGATGCCAGGGCCGTCAGGAATGAAGCACTGCAGAAGCACACCTAAACATATGCCCGGGTGGGGCAGTGACTGGGCAAAAAGGGGAGAGAGGAGGAACCACTGAGCTCCTGCAGTGACTACAACCAACATGGCTATTACTGACATGAACAAAAGACGTGGTCCACTTTGGATTGCTCTCATTCGTGGGTTAAGGTAAGCTAGTGCATATTTGGGGTTGGAGTTTGGACTGATTCAAAGACAGGCACTGGCTGCATTTTCTATGGAGGAAAACATGAGCTAGGTCCCAGAAGCTGTCATTTTCCAGTGATACAGTTTAAAATTATTTGGTTTTAGGTACGGATGGACATGATTTAGAAGAATCAAACTGGCACATCAAGGAACATGTGCATGGCAGGGATAAAGGTTAAGACAAGGGGAGGCACAGCTTTTCTGAACTATCAACTAATAACCTCACCAGTGAGCTAACATTACTGGGACCTGAAATGACGTGAGCAGACAGGGGTGCAGGCTGCAAGGCTTCCCTCAGTCTGGCCAACATGATGACCACCATGCAAAGATGCTGGTTAGTCTCGACAGCAATGTGCACATTACCCTCTCAACCATACAGTAGCAGTCCTATCTGAGACCTGTAAGTAAGGAGAAACAGCATATTCTTCAGCTTGTAAATTAATTTAATTCCTGGAGTGCACTTACAGAGTAATGCCTGAGGCTTACGAAGGCAAAATGGAGCTAGAGACAGCACATTAGTCTCTAGAGAGACATACCAGCTGTTTCATGTCCTGATGGGGGTAGGGTAGAAAACAGTCTGCACCATCCACTTGAAATGAGAATATTTTCCCTTACTTTCCCATACTATTTAAAAAATCATATACCTGAATAAATATAGGAAATTAGCAACTTCACAAAGATGCATTAAGTCCAAATCCTGCACTATATCCCTGAGGTGCAATGCTGAAATAGAAACAGCAGCCTTTTCTTCCTACAAAGCATTACCAAGAAATAGATTCTCTCTGATGAAGAAACAGATTAAAAGGGAAATTAAACTGCAGATTTAATTTCAACAGTAGTGCACCCAAGTCAGCCCGTAAATAAGCCAATCTCACTGTCTAAATTAAGCGTCATTAGAGAATTAATGTCGACCTTAGGAAAATTTTAAGCCTTAAGAAAAGGAAAGCATAGAGGAGTGCTACTCTTCCAAATATAAATCTATACTCAACCTTCTCAAAAATGAAGATGATTAGGGGCTGATGGCAGGCAAATTAAGTTTAGTAAATATGTAAAGGGTTTTCATCTTAATGAAGGGGCAGGGTTGGCCCCAAAGCTGAGAGCCAAATGTTTCTAAACTTTGTGGAGGTCTAAATTTATATCCAGGCATTGTGACTGGCCCATATATTTTTAGTAAGCTGTATCAAGAGCCTGCATTCAGATGCTCTACCACATTGAGACACCTTCAGATACGAAGCTCTTCTCTAAATCCCAAGCCTCAGTTTCCATGAGAAATCTCCTTCCCAAAGCTTACAGTAAGTGCTAGGGGTTTCTGTTTTGGCATCCTCATTTCTGCCTCCCAATGAACAGTGGTTTGCACAGTACTGAATCACGTCTCCAGCTCGGCTTGAATCAGTCAGGTAAGGCACAATGCTGCTGATCGCTTAGAGCACATAATTATAGCATCCCTGAGCTGCTCAGGGTATGCTGGCACTGACAAAGTGGGAAAGGCTAAAAGCATCATATTAAAATGTCATAAAACATTCATTTTGCATGATTAGAGAAACCGGTAATTAGCATTTTTCTTTTAGTGCTTGACTTTTTATTCCAGCTGCTCTAATCCAGCTTCTTTCTACAGCAATTATTGCCAGGAAAGCTGAATTTGGCATTCTTTTCATGTCCACTTTAAAACCTGCTCTGTAATCTGTCAGCTAGGCAGGTCTCATGTGCAGTATTTGAAGATAAGTGAGGGGTTTTTTTTCCCCATAGTCAAATTACGTTCATAGCAAGCTTCAATTGCTAAATATTGAATAGCAGGAATATGTCCATACTCTATTAAACAAATAATATAAATATGTCTCATTTCAGTCTAGATTTATCTTGCCAAGGCTGAAGTTCTGCATAAAAGGACTGACTCCAGGAGTGCATATGTCAAGCTGAATTAAGAAAAAGCAAAAAACAAACAAACAAGAAAGTAGAGCCATATCTAAACTTCCTAAAAATAATAAGATGTTGATTAAATTGTTAGAAAGTTAAATAAACAAGCAATTTTTTTTTTTTTTGTCCTTTGAACGCCTTGGACTTCCATTCACCCTAGCTGCCTCTGAAGGTAAGGAGGAGAAATAACCCACTGCTAGAGGGTATCCAGATTTCAGGAGGCAGTGCTCTGCCAAAGTTTTCTGAGTGACATTGGCTAAGCCACTGAAGCCTGGGGCATTTTGACATCTCATTTCCATCAAACTAATTGAGTTGTTGTAGGAGTAAATAGAGAACAGAGCCGGAGACTTCTGCAGCAGAAGGGCAGGCTAAAGTCTGCTTCAATGGGTAAGGCAAGCAGCCGCATTGCTTTAGCAAGGAGCTGGGCACGGGCGGTGGGCTGGCCTAACCAGCACCATCCTGTTGGGAGCACAGCTAGAAAACCTAGGCCGGAAAGCACTGAGAAACAAGACATTGCAGGGCTCTGGCCATGCACCGTTGCTGCTAGCAGTATCAAGAGAAAATGACAAAAGCCATCAAGTATCCCCAAATCTGGTGGCTGCTTCTGACCATGAGAGGACCATACACTACTTGGTGCTGACTGAGGCGATGTTGTCGTGTCGGTGCCACAGGGGGGGAACCACTGACCTGAGGGATGGCGAGGGTATGCTTTGGAGGCTAAAGCCGTCATCTATCCCTCCCCTGCCTCTGAAGGTTTTTCTCCTGGGTATCACTTTTGCCTGGCTTAGGAGAGCTATCCTGGCTCATGTTCTGCAAACAGTTTGCCACCTTTCACTTCCCTCAGGAGACAACTGCAAACCCTAAAAGCTCTTAACCTACAGGAGAAAGATTTCCTTGGCACTTAAGATAAATTTTTGCTTTTTCAGTAGCATTCTGCCCCCACTGAGCTCTTGCTGCCAGTCCTCATTACACCAGTCCTGCTTAACAGTCGCTCTAGCCACCCATGAGCTGAACTGCCTCCCTGCCACTGGAAAGCCATGCAGCCACATCAGTGTGGCACCTTACTCCAGTCGCTGTCTCCAGCTTCCCAGCAAGTGCATGACCTTGGGGATAGCCTCACACTCACCCACATACATAGATTTTGGACTGGAACTGGCTTAATCTTCAAACTGCCCTTGGTGGGTAGGTGAGGTAAGTGCAGGAAGGACTGTCTGCATCCTCCCACTGTGACCCACAGCCACTTAGAAAAAACACAGGCATCCTTCCTCATACATGTCTTTTTAGTACTCCCCCACTAACCTGCTTTTGTTCTTTTCTGAACCCCAGAAGAGCTATCAATCTCTTTCTGACAAAAGGTGTCAATTTTTCCAATTATAGCAAAGCCTACAGAAATGCAATAGCATTTCTTGGCTCATTAATAATTTCGAGAGCGAACCCCATTTTTCCTCTGCTATATGATTTACGAGTTGGTTTGTCATCTCATCAAATACCATTGGTAGACATTAAGTAGCTAAACAAAGATATTTTTATTTTCCTAAAACAATGTTTTAGCTATTTCAAGTTCCAATCAACTTTCTGGTGCCACATAAATTCCTAATTATAGAAGTAAGTAATAAATGCTCTTCCTCAATATATTAATAGGAAACCTCAGTATGTCCTGACATTGCCATAGACGTCTTTAGTATTAGAGAAACTTAGAAAGGTGCTTGTACTAGTCTTACTTACTTATAAATTGATCTCACTAGCATTTGAGGAAGAAAACCATGAAAATCAATACAAAGCAACATAAACACAAACAAGGAAGATATTAAATTAAGCCATATTTGAGAAGTTCCTACTCCAGTGAGTACATGATGTGCAGCCAAAACCCTATTTTTATACTACAGAAAGTATTTAAGTGAGCACATCTGGAATAAGCTTCTGTGGGAACATATACCGGGGATCCCGTTCACACAATGTGTGCAGGTAGATTCACGTTCAGACAGCGGACTCTGGAGCAGCACGAGCCACCCCACACCTTCTGCCCACCATCCCCTACACACAGCTATGGAACTGGTTCAGCCTGACTTTCCAGCATTTTCAAGATCTCTAGATGTATGGCTGTGGATCTTCCTACTGCCTTTCTGGTTTTGCTGAAAGGAACCGTGACTTCCAGCACACTGGTTTCCCCCTGCTATTTCCCTGCAGCATGCAGGGAAAAGTTATTTCTTTTTGCCAAACCGAATCTTGAGCCTGGTCAACGTATCTGAGGAAAGTGCCTGCCTTGCTCTCATTCACCACCCTCTCTCCATTCAGGAGCCCTCCCACGTGTGACCTGGCACACTGGATCGATACGAAGGGCCCTTGTGTTGCAGACAGCCTCCCGGCAGATGAAATTATTCCAGTGGAGCTAATCGCAACAGAATGCCCAGGGGAAATGGCAGTTCCTGACAGATACCATCTCCTGTCTTCAGATACAAAGTCAGCAGTGCTCTTTGTTTATCTTAGCAATGATAAGACGAAGTGGCAAGGTAATGTTAGACCTCACAGGAGAAACCTGAAGAGTAAAAACTTTCACAGTTGAGCAAAACCAGTTCTTTTTAATCATGCTTCTCTTTAGCTCACAGAAATGGCAAGCTCTGTAAATGTTTTCAATAGGCTGCAATTCCTTTTTGTGCAATTATAAATATTTTAACATATGACATCAGTACAATATGTTTTCATTGTGTTTAGATCTCTTTAATTAGGATGGGGCCCGAGTTCTCCTTGCTGTCTTTGGTACTTGGACTTGGCAACCAAAATTGTTTTGTCTCAACTTACTGTTCTTTCTTCCAGTGCAGAAGGAGCAACGCGCACTTCTTTTTTATTTATTGTTCTTGATAATTGGCTTCGTTTTCAGTTAGAACTGATCTGATCATCATGGAAAAAGAAATAAAACACATAAAAAAACCATTAAGGGATATTTATCTCCAAGTTAGAAGGGTAGTGAAAATAACCAGAAGGATGAGATAAGTGGTATTTCTAATCTAAAGGATAAAATCCCCACTTAAACATCTACAGACGATGATACAGCTTTCAAACGCAACTATTTATGTCCTTTTATTTCTGGACTTTGCACTTAATACGGTGGTTAATTTAGAGCAAGCAAAGGCATCATTTACAGGATTGCAATAAGCCAGGAGGCCAATCCTAATATGAAAGAAGTCAACGACACACTACCCATTCCCCCTCCACCACACAGGCCACAGCTGCATGCTGGGTCACACCTGGACAATGTCACCAGCGGCAGCCCTGGGTGCTGACCAGAGCAGGGCCACTCCAGGCACCCACCACCCCCTTCCCCTTGGGTGAGGACAAGAAAAGGGTCCCCATTCCACCCAGCTGCTCCAAAAAGCCCTCAACGCCCTCCCAGAGCCAAGTTCCACCACTCTGTAACTGTGCTGGGAAACACTGGGATTATTCACTCTGCAGCTGAAGCCTTTGTGCACCGCTTAGTAATGCGAGAAGTGCTAGCAAAGGGTACTTTCCATAGCTTGTTTAATGTTTCCTGGTAATCACTTAGGTGACAAGTGGGCCCAGAGGCTGGGCAGAGGGGAGTGCTTCGCTGGGGCTTTGGTGAACGTCGTGTGGCGGGTGCAAAATTTCTGTTTGGGTACGTCCAACTACCAAAATTAGTCTGCAACTTTTGCTTGCTTATTTGTGGTCATCAAAATTGCACTGCTACACCGCATTATTAGTCAAGGCAGATACTAAAATGACCAAATCGCTAGAAGATGGAAACAAGCTAGTTAGAGTGAAAGATTACAAATTAGTAAGTACATGGAGTAAGAATGCAACTCCCTTTGTCAGCCAATATGGCAAGGACAACTGGTTTTTTCCCCCTAAGCAAGCTAATAAGGAATGTTAAGCAGGGCTCCACTTGCTCTTGAGAGAGAGGCTTTTAAAGTAGATTTAAATGTATTAACTAACATACCAAGATGCTTTATGAGAAATCCTGGCAATAGAATTACGGAGGTTGACAGCACATTTGAAGTGAAAAATTAAATCATAACTGGTGTGCCCTGTATAATCCCATTGATTTCAACCACTATGAGAGCAAAATTTGTCATAGAAAGAACAAGAACTAAACAAACAAGATGCTTGGAGACTTTCTGGTTCTCTCCTTGATGTCTCCTAGGGGCATCCTGTGATTCAGCCAACTGGCCAAAGTTTGCACAGATCTGGGTCTGATTCTCTGCTCCCTGTCTGACTCCAAGCATGTCAATTCATGGTCAGATCCAGGAATGGAAATTTCAGGCTTTTAAGCAGGATGCAGGCTCCACAGGTCTACTGTAAGACCCAAAGCAAGGACCAGAGAGCCCAGCTCGGCACCATGTAGCCCTGGAGCCAGAGGAACTTGCTGGGTCACCACAACTTTACTTTTACAAGCTGCCCAACCCAAGCAGGTAGGACCTATTACCTATGGAACCAAAGCAGTAGAGCTTGCCTAACCCATGCAGAGGACCAGCTTCTCCCACATAATACAGCTGCTTTCTTTTCTCTAAATGCATAGCGATAGCTGTCTTCAGGCCAGCAGTTAATACCTACCTAAGGAGTGGCTTTCTCTGCCTTCAGTCTGAAGGCATTCAAGGTTTCCACCACCAAGGAAAGCAGCCTAACCATCTGAATGGAGGTCGGGAAAAGACCCCAAGTGTGGAAAAAAAGAGAGAGTGAGTTACAACCACACATGAACACCAAAAGCTAAATTCATTACCCTGTGCAAAGTGCCTGGGGAATCAAAGCTTACAGTGTGTTCTCCTGAAGAAAGAGTGACAGCGCTGCAGATGTAACAAAAACATATGTCGTGGGTCTCTTTGAATTAAAAAAAATAAATACAAATTTTACTACGTACAGCATTAAATGCAAGAATACAGCATGTGAAAGTACTGAAATAGTACCATGAAAGAGATGGATATTTATGTTCAAAGATCTCCAACTGTTACGCAAGTTAGATGGTATTTTTAAGGATAAAAGTTTGCATACAAAAGAGAGAAAATGTTTGGAGGATAAAAATAAGGAGGGGAAACAACACAATCTTCCGTTCAGATCTTCCCCAAAGTTCTGAAAGAAACTGTGAAGGAAAGCAAAGGCAAAGCTTCCAATGATACTGTAAGTTACTGCGTAAAAGTCATCAGGAGCACATGTCTTTGAAGTACCACAGGGAAGGCTCAATCCTATTACAGCCCTCCTGAGGAAGTGTTAATCTTCTAGACAAAGAAACTAGGGCTCACTTTTTATGAACTCACATGTATTTTTGATTGCTTCTGGCTTGGTTTATTTGTTTCTTTAAGGCTCATCAAACCTGCTTTTTGCTGAACCGTTAAACCTACAGTTCAAGTCAAAGGCAAATGAAGCTGCTATGAAAGATCAGGCCACTTTCTCTTAGCAAGGGTGAATTTATGGGCCTGTATTTAACTGTTATTGATGAAATGCTGGCACTGTGGAAATCAATTGCCAAAAATGGCACTAGGATTTTATTTTTGATTTAGAAATTGCTGGTTATGGTCAAAAAAAAAAAAAAAAAGACAAAAAGCATGTTTGCAGGTTCATAAGAAAGGATGCAAGAAAAAAGGCAGAGTCCTGGTAGATAAGCTATATATATATTGATAAAATGTAATCCTTTTATGTTGGAATTAAAAAGGATTCAAGGTTTATATATCTGGTGCTTTAGACTACATTTATCATAAATAAGCCAAAGTTAGTATAATGTCAGGGTACTGTCTGTTGGGAAAAATTTACAAATCAGTTCCTGTATTAGGATTACTGTTATTATTTTAAGGGAGGGCAGTCAAATCCAAACTCTGGGCTTTTTTTTATCTTCCAGAGACAGATGAACAGCTTTTGGTTGGGGATTTTTTTTTTTTTAAAGTATAAAAACCAATTACTGGTCTTGACTGAAGCTGAATTCAATTCCTTTTTTGATATTCTGCAGTGCACTTCTGAGCAGCTTCTGCAAGCTATGACTAGTGTACAGCATTTGCAGTCCCTCCAACAAAACAGAAGATGTATTTGTAAGCTCATTACTACTAGAATAACGGCACAGACCCGACTCACACAGATTGTTCTTGCAGCGATGGTGAAAAAAACTTCACAGTATGAGCAAGGGGAAAATCACAGCTATCAAATTCTGATTTATTTAATCAGGTTTTGGGGTTTTTTACATTTAGGTGTGGATTCATCACATCAGATGTTTTTCATCACCTCCACCTTCTTGCTTTCTGGCTGGCAGGTGTCAAAGGCGAGCTGTCCCAGACGGCAGCATGTGTCTTAAACAAACCCGTATCCCTGCTCAGGAGTCCCTCAAACTGGGCTTAAAGGATTTAAAGACATTTTGCTTTTTTTTTTTCCTTTGCAAGGATCAGTGATGCATCCTTTGCCATGTTCACCCTTGCTCTTGTTGACCAGAGGGTTGGCTGCTTGTGGTTTGCCTGCTGTTTCCCCCAGGGCCCAGCCTGGCTCCCGGGCCATGCATCGTCCTGCCTGCTGTTGAACAAGAACTCCTACGTGCAGCCAACCCACAGAGAAAGAGAAAGATTTGCGACCTACACGCGGGATCCACCTGGTATCCAAAACTAGGATCAGGACTTGAAAAGCAGCAAACGCATTTGTTGTGGTGCTAAGGCTGTTATGCTTGCGTACCGCAAGCTGCTCGAGTCGTATATTAAGTGAGGAAAAAATGCCATGTAGAATTTAATTATTACATTAATTTGATTTTGTTAAGCAGCAAAGGGGAATAAAAAAAGATATACGAGAGCAGCTTCAGACATAAACAAGGAGCGTATCCCATTCTGGACAGTCTCACGTGCTGTGTATGGCACAACATGTAGTTTTCTTCTTTTTGTTTGTTGTTTTCAGTTTAGGTTTTATCCAATTATATATCTATTGTGTGACAGGCCTGGCATGAGAGATCCCATTTACAGGAAATATTTCTGAGATCACAGGCCCTGCAGGCTAAATGCAAACACTGGAGCAGATGGTAACTGATCCAGTAGAGCTGTACCTAGGGGTGCTGGAAGGGGGAAAAGACTTGGAAAGTAAAGCTGCTAACAAAATAACCTCGCATTATTAAAAACTACAACCAAATCAGCCCAGCAAGCAGCTAGGGACCTCATTAGGGATGCCTCTGACCACTGCCGTCGACCTGCTCACAGCAAGGGGCCGGGGACGGGAGGGAGGACGGGCAAAAGAGGGTGCTTGGTTATAAAATGACTTCCTACCTGCCTGAGAAGAGGGCAAAGGGGGTGTTTTGCCTGTCAAGTAATCACTGTTGGATAGCAGCAAAACTCTTAAGAGGCGAAACACGAGAGCTAAATGTCAACCCACCCTTTAACACAGTCATTCCCAGGCTCTCCCTTTGGCACGGCCGGAGGATGTTGAGACTAGCCCTGCGAGACGAGCTCCCTCCCCTTCCTAACAATACGGCGTCTGTGCCCAGCCCCGGCCTGCTTGATGCTCTTATTCAAGTGGGTGCCCTCTAATCTGCAACGCATCTTGTGTTTACAGCAGCCCGGGCTGAGGCCAGGTCAGCACTAGGAATAGCTGACCAGGGGAACTGCAGCAGCTTAGTTGCACAGGCAAGCTCAAGCAGTGCAAACACCGTTTATCCTGGGGGAGGGTGGGGATTAAGGAAGGAAGCTTGCATCAGTACGCTCTCTAGCACTTTCTTGAAGCAGAAAACACCCTTTTGATGATAAAACTGCATTTATGCTAGGTTTATAAAAGTGCCATGATGAAAAATCACAGCCCTGATGAACCATACTGTGGCAGGAAAACAAACCACAGACCTCCAAAAGCAGGTAGCTCTGCCTCCCTGTATATTTCAGTAGCATCTATCACAGTGAATTTCCAACCTTGATAGTATGACAGTATCTCAGTACAATGACGATAACTTCAGTTTTAAACACGTGAGGGGAAGTTCAGGGAGAATGGATGATAAAAGTGAGATT
Source organism: Athene noctua (assembly GCF_965140245.1). Taxonomy (NCBI): domain Eukaryota; kingdom Metazoa; phylum Chordata; class Aves; order Strigiformes; family Strigidae; genus Athene; species Athene noctua. The sequence goes on from NC_134038.1 coordinate 91,641,967, forward strand.
CCAGACCAGTAAACGGGAACAGCTGACCAAAGCCCTTGAGAAACACTGACTCATTCACGATCAGTATTTTAAAGGTTGGTAAAAGTTACATCACTTCATAAGGCAGAGTGCAAAATATCAGCTTAAGTTATTTGCTGGAGAGGGACTAATTATGTCCACTTACCTGCTTTAACTGAACTGTCTCATCTCTACTAAGGTTTCATTAAGCTAGAGGTGATCCCTCAACTGATGCCTATGCAATTCTTGACACTTCTGCTCTTGTCCTACCCCCTTCAGGTTCTGTGCTTGCTTCTCATTTGGAGACTTATTCTGCCACCTCTTAATCTTCTGCAGTCTTTCACAGACCAAACAATCAGCGTTTGCTCTGATTTTCTTTGTGGGCGATGCTCCCCAGGCCACAGGGGAGGCCTCAGGACTCGCTCTGAGACTGGTCGACTGCTTTTCTGTTCAAAGCAGGGCACAGCATCCAGCTGAGATCTCACCAGTGTGGAATATCTGTATAAAGATTTCTTCACACATCTTGCGTCTCACTCTCCTCATATGACTTTTTCACCCTTTGGAATGCAAAAATAAGCCTTGATTTACATGAGCAGTCCAGTTTTACCAGGATACTCTAACATAAACCCCCCTGCTGCTGAAGAGCCCTGTTTAAATCAAGAGGCCTTCACATGGGTAAAGATGTCTTAAAGAAAGATCAGGATGTAACTCTGTCACAATTATTATGATTTGGTAACATTTAGCAGCTGTGTTTTTTTGCTGTAGACATCAGTTTTATAGCTGAAACTGTTCCTTTAATTTTTTTTTGCAATGTTTCGCTTTTTTTTTGTCATTGTTGTTTCCTGGACTCCTAAATATAGCGAAGTGGAATAACTAGCACCTCTGTAAACTGTTGGTTAAATGCCACGCTGAGTTTCATTTTGCACTCTGGAAGGCCATTTAAAACACATCAGACTTGTAGAACTCAAAATTTAGGAAATTATTTACATTCTGGGAATAACTTCTAACCATTTCCTCAGGCTTTCTGCATTTAATACCCGTTAATGCTATTCCCACCAAATAAAAGCGTAGCCTGAAAAATACCAGGTGTCAAAATAAATGGCACTTCAAAGTTTAGAAAACACAATTGAGAAATGAAAAACTGGAAAGGTTGCTCTGCTGTCACGAGGTGTTTTGTCACCGGCATGTTAAACAGCAAGTGGACTGCTTTGGGCTTCACAGGAAATTTCAGGCAAAGACATAGGGCAAACTCACTGGCGGCAAATGAAGCCACTGCTGCACTTAACCCTATGGAGCTGAGTTCATTAATGTCATTATTTAGTGTAAAGATACACTATTTCAAAACTAAAAACATAATGGAATTGAGTATCACATTTCTGCCTGTAGAGGTTGTAAAATGTCCATGCATCTGATATCCACACACCAGAAGGTGTAAGATGGTGAATGGCATGGCCATTGGAGGCAAGGCATGAATCCCGCACTCCATCCTGAAAAAAAAAGCCCCATAACAAAAAGCTGAGGTAAAGGAGTCCATACTGGAAAACATGCTAATTCCTTGGTGATCCTGAAGCCTGTGCTACATGCCTTGACTCCAAAGTCATTTGAAAGAATGGAACCTCTGAAGTCCCTTTGAAAATAAGACTGCCTGACCCACAGAGAGTAAAACTTGCTTATTTATTCAAATTTCTGTCAACATTTCAAAGGAATTATCATCCCCACTTTGCAGCAACTAAGCTGTTTGCCTAAGGTCAAAGAGTGAATTAACGTTAAAGTAGATTACAGAGTATCGTGGTTCCCATTCCTGTGGTCAACCAGACAGCATCTGATTAGGTCACCCCAGTACATTTAATTTAAAAAGAATGTCGCATCTAACACTCTGCCTAAGAAGTGCTTGGGCCTTCAATAAAAAGTCATGTGAAAGTGAGAGAGGGAACAATAAAGAACGCGGCTTCTGAAGTCTCAGTAACTTGCAAACCCAAAGAGACAAAGAGCAATGCAAAGCACTTCACTGAAACACCAGCATTTGCTGTGAAAAAAAAAAAAAAAGGCACATAAATATTCTCAAATTTTGGGGCACAAATGCAGCCTGAAGAGTCTGACCATTGCTGCAGTGCAGGGCCAGAGCAAGCAGCTTTGGGGAGGTTCAGGAGCTACTCTCCAATAGCCCCAGCAGACCTTGGTGTCTGCAAAAGTATCACAGCCTGGCCAGAGGGAAGGTATAATGAAAATTATAATAGGTAGAATGAATACCACTCAGAATGACTTCTTGTATTTTTCAGCTTTAAAACAGATGATGGGCTACAGGACCTGTCTGGACACACACAGGAAAAGAGTCTCTTTCAGAAACACCAGCTGGCCTGTGCTGGAAGGGAGACTGGAGAGGTTTTAAATTATTAACTGCTTTCCTCTTCCAGGTGCTGATGAAATCTATAACACCAAAACAAGATCTTTGCTAATTTTTTTGTATTCACTGCAGGGGCTGGAGCTATCAGTTGCTCAGAAGAAGAGAAACACATGTTTTTGCAAGGCCCAGCTATTGTTTCTGTTACCATTGGCAAGCCAGCCAATAGCTGCCTGCCCAAACCAAATTGCAGCACCTCAAATACAAGCACTCGTACCCCAGTACATTTAATATTCACAAACAACGCTGATCTCTGAATTTGTACTTTGAAGTAGTAGGAAACCTACAAAGATTTTGCTGAAAACAGATACTCAACATCATTTGTTGACAATTCCAAACATCAAATAGCCTCATGTACCTGTTTGGTTATTTAAACAAAGCTTGTTCAGTTTGCCTGCCAAGCTAAATGTTTCCGAAGTCGTCATTCAGACAACCACTAAGTAATACAAACTGTGTAGACAGGTCTTCAGAAGCCCCAAACCAAGCCCTGCAGCACCTCCACGGAACCCACTGAAAGAATAGAGCTCGGCTTTATGCAGGATTACTGAAGAGCAGCTATTTCTGAATTCCTCTGTGAGTTGCCACTCCTGCTCTGCAATAAGAGTGCTTTGTTCCTCTTCAGCCAAAGCCAATGCTGCGGTACGCTGAAGACTGCTCAGGAGCAACATGGCCTCTTTCCAAAAAAAGAACACCAGTTCATGGACTTGTTCAGGAACAGCTGTTCCTCCATACCTGTTTCTGAATAGCACATGAGTAGAGAATGCTGGGAAATCTGTGTCACCAAAAATGTCAATCTTTGCCCTAGTGAGATATGTTAGACACCTACATGCAGTTTGTTGGGTAGCAAATATGAACAGTGAAGGTTAACTGTCCTGGATGAGCTGTATGAAAAGCTGTTAGGAAATCAGAATGGTCACTACAAAACCTTAAAGATCAAAGAGTGGAGTCTCTGCTGGCAGAGCCACCATGGGTTTCCCAAAGGATTTCCATGGAGCTCTCCCTGTGGTGTCACCTTCCAGCTCGGATACAACCAAATCATTGGTGATTTTCATGGCCTCTCACTCTGCATACATATGATCCACCAGGAACATGCCTTTTCATACACAAAATCATATCCTCACATGGAAAACGAGCAATTTATTTTGCATAAAAGTTCAGTCTTTGTGTACGAAAGTTAACACGCAAACAAGTACATGAAAATTAGCGTCATGTTTTCTAAATTTAATTCCAAAAAGTACATTGCAGAAGGAATAGCAAGAAGACATACTGAACAGCTAAGTACAATACATACATTTTAAGATAATAACTTTCTTTGTCTACCCTTGCCTCTTAATTCAGCAGACTTAGCCACATACCTACTTGCCTTCAAAACATCCCACAAAGGTTTGTGAATGTGTAATAAATGCACAAGACATGCCTCCCATAAGTTGCACTAATAAGGGCAGGGCTGCATTTCAATCAAATGAACAATAACTATGTCCTTAAAGAAACCTTTCTTAATGGGCATGTAGCAGTGAAAAAGAATGTCTTCATGCATCTGTGCAATGTGGTCTCTGTCCATGAAGATCCAGTGAGGCTTAATAGTCACAGGAGGTCCATGTGGGATGCCTTTCCTCCTGTCTGCTTCACTGCCTTGTGCGCCTCTAAAACCATCAATGCAGCTCTAGAGCACTGCTGGTAATTTCACCAACCAGTTTTACCAACTCTCTCTTCAAAACTCCCACACAGCAGAAGTATCCAGCTTGTGCTCGCATCTTGTATGCTAGCATGGAAGAAAGCTTGAGAGCTAACACTACACCCACAGCTGTTTTCCACGAATCTGAAGAGCGCAATCAGCCTAATTGTTTCTTTGAAGATAGACCATCCTTTTCCTGTGGCCTAATTTAAACTCAACATTAAAAGCATATAAAGCTAAAAATGGAAAATCACTCATAATTGAACTCGTAAAAGACAGAATCTATTTTTCATGAAACAATCTCAAATTTTTTTTTTTCCCGAGTATAGATGGTTTCCCACCTCAAATGGAAAACACTATAGCAATGACCCACTCAGTTATGAACTCCAGCATCTCTGACCCGCAGCAAGTAGGACACAAACCAAAGCAAAAAAGGGTGGCTTCGGAGCTGACTCAAAGTGTACCAAGGTCAAGTGAGAGTCTGCTGGAACCAGGATCACGACTGCAAGGACTGCAGACCTTCCAAGACAAAAGCAGTACATGACAGAAGAGCACAGAGGCAATAGCAGGAAGCCAATAAACACTGGCCTTTCACTGAAAATGAGCAGCTGTTGGGTGTTATGATAAGCCGCTAAAATAATGCTGTTTACTGCCAGTGAGTAAGCAGTTTCAGAGCACGCTTAGTACAGGGAATGTTATACTAGCAACACGTGCAATTTTGAAACACAGAACATCTTCAGTTTATCAGGAGAAACTGAAGTTGTGATATACTCAATAACCTGTTTGGTTCAGACCTCACGGCCCAGGACACATCCAGCTGATGGTACGACCTCCACACAAAGGCCGGCATGCAAGGAGCTAGTAAAATGACCCAAACAAGACATATTAATTGGTCCTAGCAAAACCCGTGAACTGTGCTATCCATTCTTCAGCACCATCTACTGGTACCATACCTAGCATCAAACTATTTATTTGCCTGCAGGCCATGGCTGGCTGTCACTTCCCATTCCTCCAAGAAAACCATGGACCTCACCAGGTCCAGGCTCCCTCTGTCACTACCAACAGCGTTTCCCATACACCCCAATGCCACTTCTGGGACTTACCAAATTCTTCTCACGCTGAGATGCCTACAGTTTAGACTTGAGCCAGCTCATGTGACACCAGGGGCCTGGATTAAGCCCATTCAAGCTCAAAAAAGGAGATGATGTATTCCCATGACCAAGGCATTCCTAACCATACCTGCAATATTGACTTATAAATATCCTTGGATCTGCTGATGACAAAGCGCTATCTGACAAGTGCTTTTTTTTCTTCCTCTTCATGTCTCTATCACCGTTTGGGCTTCACTCGCATCTAAGTGGCATCATCACACTCGAGTGACTTTGATGACGATGCTCCACTCAATCAAGAGTGGCTTCAGGAAGATAAGAGACAAAGCGCGAGTCATGGCAGCATCCCCAAGGACGGTATGCACACTAAGCATGGGGAAGGGCAGACCACCCCACCTGAGCCTCTCCTAAATGGAAAGGTGTTTCTGTCTCACCACGTAAGCTGCGGGCAGCAGCTGCAAAACCAGCCCCCAGCAAATACTGGAAACACAGGTCACAGCTGGTTAGGCTGCTTCTGGAAAGCAAAGCGGTTGAAGGAAATGTTTGCATTAATAAAAGGAGGCTTTCTGGGGCCACGTGGACAGTTCTGGAGACCGGAGTCAGTACAATGCAAAGGCTCTCATCTCTGCTTCAGCATCCTCATGCCCTGTTGTTTCATTGCTTTAGCTGAATGTTGGGAAAGTGTTGACAGGGATTTCAAAGGGACATTTCGAGTCTAAACACATTGTTGAATCCAGGCCCTTGGTAGTTGTTTTGTTGCACAAGAGAAAGGAGAGAAAACATGAAATGAAAAACCCACTGCAAGCACTTTCCCAGGGCACAGGCGCAATCACCCAAAGGGCTGAAGCCCAGCCAATCCTGTGCCCTGCCCACCCACCAACTCGCTCGCAACACTTCACCAGCCTAAAATGTCACACCGCCAGATTGGTCAGCACTGTGTCATTTGTTTAAATGGCAATTGTGTGGGTGCTCAATGGCATCTCCACTCTCCTGGATCAAACACCCTGCTGCACCTGGCCCTCCCCCTGCCAGCCCCGCACCCAACTGGAAATAATGACCAATTCTCAGGGATGCTGCCGGCCTACTTAGTAGAGCATAGCCTGGAGAGAAGATGAAAATTACCACTGGCGAAAAAAAAATTTCCAGCTGAGATTTTTCAGCCTATTTTGGGATGACATGGTATATGTAAAGACAGAAAACAAATCATGTTACTTATCGCATAAGAAAGCACCTTTGAAGATTCAGAACAAACAAAATTTACCTAAATGGAGGGTAAAGGAGGACCCAAATAGAGATGATAACTACTGCCATTCCACTTTAAGCCTGATTTTTAGGTCTGAACATGGAATTTAAATATACAATGCATAACGTAGGCAGAAGTGAATTTCACCCTCTGATACCCGTGGTTTTTTCCTGTTTGGCTCAGTCACTTAAAGGAACAACTTTCCCCTTGAACTCTAATCATTTTTGAATGAATTATTAAAAAGCCTGACTTTACAAGCAGATTTCCTTTTATATACAACAGCGCACAAATAAAAGAGGAAACTGATTAAACAGGGAACATGACAGTATTCACTTGACAGCATACTTTGTAAAAACCAAATTGGGCATGTGTGGTGCACGTGTGCACATCTGCGGGTGAGGAGGGGTGGTTTCTTTCTTCAGTCTTCCTTCTCATTTAGAATAAATGCTCTGTTCTGGGCATTTTCAATTTTAACATATCTAGCTAATTATTATTTTTTTTTAAAGTTTGTATAGCTTCTTTAAAGACACAAAATATTTTAGTTTGCATTTATATTTATTTCTGTAAATTTATTTTGAAGTAATAGAGCTTAAGTTGCATTCTTGAATGGCTTGCATTTCATGTCCAAAAAATCCTAATAACTCTGGAATATATAACTTATTCCTTCTTGTTGCAAACAGACTCTAGATTATATTCACAATAAAAACCAAGGGATGCTGCCAGCTCTCTTTTGAAAAGTCACAGCAGTAAGATGTCTATGTTTTGCAACTTCATGTACTTATTCAAGACCGATAAAAGACTTCTTTTGAAGTAAACGATAAGCGTGCAGTACCTTGAAGTGATCAAAAAAGGAGTAAAATAGCTAAATATGCCTTTTGTGTGTGTTTGAAAGCAACCATGTTTATAAGAGCAAAGATGTAGCGTGAATGGGAACAGTTTTCCCATACCTCCATGCATTAAAGGGAAGCTGTTCTCAGGATGGGTGGGCACATGGGAAAAACCATGGGTCTTGTGTCCAGCCGCGGCATATGCTGAGGCTCCTGCTGATGACAGGGGAGCCAGAGCCCCACTGTACCCCTCACTGGAGTGCTTCTCACCTGTGTTACCTTTGTGCACCAAAGACATTGCCTTCAAAGAACAATTTAATCCAAAAGGTAGCAGGCAGAGTTCCCTTAGCTCTGTGCTTCCTCTGCAATGCATTTTTTCCAGATCCTTTCTGTCCATTTCTGCAGAGGGCATACACGTTCAATAACTTACACATTTGTCCATATTAGATACTATTAGCTTCCCATATGACTCTCATTAAAAAAAAAAAAAAAAGATTAATGAGGAACATGAACATACTAGCCAGCTTGCTTTCAGAAAATCACAAATCCATGCAAGAACATGATGACAAGATGATTTTGAATGAAAATAACACCAGTACAATCCAAGCTTAGGAAATTATTCCTCTGATATTACGGTCACAAAACACTAAGGCTGATTTTCTGGGTACAAATCACACTGTGAATCTTGGTCTACATGGCTACACAGAATGGTATCAGTTAACTCTCTAAAAACTCTCCTACATTCGGAGGACCCGTGCAATCCTACTCACCACCCAATTCCAGCTGAGGCTCACTGGGAGAAGCACCGCGATGCCAATGCCTTGTCCTGACCCTCAGCAATGGGGGGAGTTCTGCCCACAGTGAGTAACCAGAGGGGACACATTGCCCAATACACCCAATACCAACCAGCCAGATCACGTACCCGATTACTGGCTAACGGCACAGAGCAGACAGCATGTATCCTCTCCAATGCGCTATCCTGCAGCCTCGAGTGACGCTGATGTCCGAGGACTGTTTGCCAAGATACTGACTGCTGCCTGGGCCCTGGGGTCATACATCAAATGTTCACATGCACTGACAGATGTTTATGTTGGTCATCCTGATTTAACTCCCATTACATCATTTACCAAGCTACTGATGTTATCATAAACGATTAAACAAGCCGGCAAAGGAGACTCGAATACAAATTTGATTCCCTCATTGTATGAGGGCATTACACTCCAGACTGCATCTTACTTTTAAATCAAATTGAACAACTGTATAGATTCTTTACTTCATTTGAATTCCATATGAAAAAGAGCTCTTTTTTTTTTTTTTTTGAGGACTTATTTCATTCATCATCTAACCATTGCAGGATGACTGAAAGGTATTAAAAGGTAATGTGGGGGGGGGGGGTGGTGGTGGGGGGGGTGGTGTCAGACTTTGAGTCATAAATTATTGGTATAAAACTAAACACCAGTTTTATACTTTCATTAAGGAGCCATTCAGGCTGGGATTCATTTCAGCTACCTTAATTCCTGAATGTCTATTGCACTATTTAGTGCTTCCAGTCACTTCTGGTTTGTGTCTGGACTATTTTAACATACTGAAAATAACTGTAAGTTTTGAGGGAGTAAAATTAATAAGCAGGGGAAGTCCTCTATCTAGTGTGTACATAACACGCTTGCTGCCTGCCTACCACTGAAATACAGTCTTATTATCAAATACAAGGGGTTAAATTTGAACTCCATGACCGCCTCCCTGCTTGCTGGGCTGTCATTAAGTGTGGGGAGGGAATAGGAAACACTTCACACATCTTGTTTTCCGCTTCTAATATATTTTTGAGTTTTCTAGTGCAGGCTTTGCTTGGATGTGTAATCACTGTGGAATGGCTACTATACCCTTGCTACACTGCATAATACTTTCCCTTCCTCCTTCTGTAGGATTCCTCATGAAAATAGGCACTTTGTGTTTTTGGCCTTAAGGACAGAACATAATGTACTGTCTCTAGGAAAAAATAAAATAAAATACAAAAAATCATTAAAAAATTTTCCACTACTTAAAAAAAAGCCATCACATGAAGTACTACTGTATTTCTTTTACACACATGACCTCATAGATAGATGTGTGCATACACACACACACACACAAATGCATTCAATTTTCAATTTAGCTATTTATAGAGCTCTGTAATTTTTCCTGGCTCAAGTTTTAGTAAGCCTCCCCTGATGGGGTTCAGTTCACACGGTTTCGCAGCCCTATATTTTGCTTTGAGTTCATATCCATGGAACATCCCCTCCCCATCCCTGCCTCCTCCTAGAATCCCATTTAATGTTTTGCTGATTAAATTGGCCGGTTGCTTTACTGAACTAATCGCAAAAACCAGTGGGTTTTTTCTTTCCCAAGGAGCCGTGTGTGTTTTGTCAGATTTTCCTTGCAATCTCCTAGTGGCAAAGCTCATGGATGCAGTTGCGTCCATCTACAACCACCCTTTATTTGCTGATGTAACATTTGACGCACATCTAGAGGGTCTTGGCAGAGAGTCGCATAAAGGTCTTCCAGCCATGCTGTTGCTCCCTTAAGTAGGAGCAATGCAGGTTTTGGGAACATCTGAGAGTCATGGAGCTTTCCAGCCGAGACGGCAGCAGTTCTGGAATATGGGCATCCACATGATGCATTTGCTGGCTCCACTTCCAGTGAGACGAGCAACGAGACTGAAGTGCTCAGAGACCTCAAGGCAGGGAAAACTCTTTCTCACCCTGGAGTCAGTCTACTCCTCAGTTCTCTCCTATTTCAGCAAACTGGCTTGTCCCAGGGTGAAGGACACCCCCAGCTGGTACTTTATCTCCTCCCATTCCCTTTCCGGCTCTCCAGGCTGGGAGGCAAGGCTGAACTGCACTGCAACCCAGCAAGCTCCTGTTGCGTGAATGCCCACTGAGAGCTAAATGCCCGTTTGTGTAATGTCCAGCTAAGTTCTGCTTTCTTCTGGTAAGAAGTCACCCTTCTGCCATGCCAAAGTGCAGTGCTGGAGCACACAGGCACACAAGAACAAAAAGAGAGAAATAACTAATTGCCCTCTCTCTCCATTTTACCGAGCTCAGCTTACTTGGGCCAGAGGCATACCGCCTGCATAAAGGACAGAAGAGGTAGAGCTCAGAAAGTAAAAAGCTATTAAAGTGAAAGCCCATGAGGCAGATAACAGCTTGCTGCCAGACTTTTCAAAATTTAAGTGTTGATTGTTCAGAATTTATGTCTAGATTTTTCTTAAGAATGCAATTTCCTGGCACATGGTACAAGTTGCTCTAGACCTGCATGTCAGCACAGCAGGCATCCTGTTGCAAAGGTTATTATGGAACTATTGAATGTTTTCATGCCAAATTTGTCCAAATTAAACCGAGGGGAATGGAAATACTTTCCCTGGATAGGTGGTGGTGGCACTAGGTGGGTTTGTTTATAAGGAGAATAAAAGTTACAGCTAAATATAAAAGCAGATATATCATAATATTGTCTGAGAACTTGAATAACATGTCATTCAGCCTGCGTGCTGTGGAAAGAACACGAAGGTCAAGTCTAAAATAAGATCAGTGACTGTTTGACAATAGAAACATGTAGGAGGTAGAACAGGAGAATTTTCCACATTTTTTTAAATGACATTTTTCTTTAAAAAAATATTCTTGCCTACCTTGTAATATGTCCGATGCAAAACCCCACTGAACTTCGTGCAAAACGTATTGCTGAATTTGGCATGTTTTTGATCAACCCTCTGGCAAACCTGCATTAGTCATTTGTGCCAACTGTTTACTTTTTGCATTATGTTCAGTTGGGAAAATGAAAGAAGGCTGCTCTGTTGCATTTTTGGTTTTAGAGAGTTTCACTTTCTGCTTCAGCTTGTTTCCCTGGAAGCCAGAGACTTCAGCGAGGCTACTGCTATCTCTTAAAGATAAGCATATGTGGGTTCGCAGCATTGGGGAGCTAGCAGAATCCCTGGCAAGGTCAAAAAGGGAAAAAAAAAAAAAAAGGAAAAAGATCCAAAGCACTACTTGAAGCACTTTATAAAATCCAAAGCATTCCCTTTTCATTTTGTTAATCCACCAAAACCTAGGGTGAAAAAATGATGTCAGAGACTTGTCATTCCAAAAAGTACAACCAAGGCACGGATTTTAGCCCCTTCCCTGTGGCAGGGGAACTCGGAACCCCAGCCTTGACAGAGACATCCAATGCACTCATACTTCAGTCGGTGATGTCGCAGGTACATTTCTTCTTCCTCCCCTATATTCACTTTTAAATATGGTAACAGCTACCTCCCTGCAAAAGATATTACAAAAGGAGCCTTGCAAATGTCCTAACACCCCTTCCCAACCATCCCACTGACAAAATCCCATGACTTTAAAGCAAAGGCAGAGACAGTAACTAGCCCAAGGCCAAGGTCTGAATGCAGCTGCCCTACCTTTCCCCGAGCTGTGGCAAACAGTCCATGTAGTTTACAGAGCTAATTGTAAAACATTCATTGTCAGCATGTCACTCCACAGGAGGACTCTCAAGGTTTCAAGGACAAAGGGTCTGGGGCAGAGGAGAGAGATTTGGGGGTAGAGCATCATCTCCACAGCTCACCCAACCTGCCCTCGTCCTTTGGAGACTGCACCAAAGCTCAGGGTGGATGAGGGCCGGCAGCTGTCCTTTGGCAAGCCCAGCCCCATGGCCACCCTTTTGCTACCTGGCATCCCCATATTTCAAGCAGGAGCTCACGTCAAAATGAGCCACTCGGTGCTTTCTTATTTCTCAAGCACAAAGATGCCTCTCTGGAGTGGCAGGATAAGGGAGGGAGGAAAGTGGTCAGCAAGGTCTCTGTCCAGGGGAGGACTTGTCTCCTCTGAGGAACCTCGATGATGCTGCAGGAGAGGTAGAGCAAGGAGCTGGTGCCTCATAATGCCTTGCTGGGGGGGGGTCAGGAGAGCACCCAGGCACAGGCTGGCCTGAACCTGCTCTAGGGCAGGGGGTCCGCAGGGACAGGTCCTGGTCAGGTCCATGCTTCACAGTCCCCTTCCGCCTGACCTCCAAACCCTGGGGCAGATGCAGCCAGAATTAGTACAACACTGAGGGCTGGCACACGATGGCTTTGACCCTAACGATTCCACTGGGAATGCAGTATTGTTCTGGCCCTATTAAGAATAATTTGCATGTTGTCTAATGGCCCTGGGAGGAAAAAAATAAAAATAAAAAGGGTG